>NW_012118488.1:1100058-1100455 GCF_000951035.1 Colobus angolensis palliatus
GGTCGCCCTGGGCATTTTCTGACTGATCATGGAGTGGCTTAAGTGGTCTCTGAGCTCACAGAGTGACAGAGCACGATCCACAGGTTGGGGGCCTGGTTCTAGTGGCATCTGTGCCCCTTAACTGAGAACAGTCTCCCTCAAAGCTCAATGGTGCTGACTGACTGATACCACTCGTAATGGCACACCTAGCGGGGGGATCCCTCCCTCCCCTCCCCTTTGTCATCGTTCCAGAAATCTTCACTCAAACTCCTAGCCTGTGCTTTAGTTCAGGGTGACAATCATGCTGCCTCTCCATGTCCATACTAGAAGGGCAGGGAAACAATCTCTATTCCTTTCACCTAAGTCCTCATAGATTTGGAGTTTTCCCAAAGAAATGTTTCCTATGAAATATATCAAA
>NW_012118488.1:1106140-1107889 GCF_000951035.1 Colobus angolensis palliatus
TTGTAAGTCTGTTCAGATTATTTATGAGTTCTCCTTCTTAAGTTAGTTTTTGTAATTTATGTCTTTCTAGGAATTTTTTCATTTCTTCTATTTATTTAACTTGCTGGCATGCAGCAGTTGTTCACAGTGTTCCCTTATTATCCCTTTACTTTTTTTTTTTTTTTTTTTTTTGAGATGGACTTTTGCTCTGTCTTCTAGGCAGAGTATAGTTAGGCCATCCCGGCTCACTACAACCTCTGCCTCCCAAGTTCAAGCGATTCTCTTGCCTCAGCCTCCTGAGTAGGTGGGATTACAGGCGCCCAACACCATGCCTGGCTAATTTTTGTATTTTTAGTAGAGACGGGGTTTCACATGTTGGCCAGGCTGGTCTTGAACTCCTGACCTCAAATGATCCGCCCACCTCACCCTCCCAAAGAGCTGGAATTACAGGCGAGAGCCACCACACCCAGTCCACCTCTACTTTTTGTAAGTATTGATAGCTCCCTTTTCATGCCTGAGGTATTAATTTGACTCTTCTCTTCTTTTTTCCTTGGTCAGTCTAGCTAAACAGTTGTCAATTTGTTGATCTTTTCCAAGAACAAACTTTTGGTTTTACTGACTTTCTCTATTTTTTCTATTTTCTATTTCATTTATGTTTACTCTTATCTTTATTATTTCCTTCCTCTGACTTGCTTTTGGTTTAGTTTGCTCTTCTTTTTCTAGTTTCTTAAGGTGGAAGTTTGGGTTATTAATTAGAAATCTTTTTTCTTTTCTAATATTGACATAGTTATAAATGTCTCTCTAAGCACTGCTTTTGCATCCTGTAAATTATGTTATGTTGTGTGTTAGTTTCCATTCATCTCAAGATATTTTCTAATTTCCCCGTGATTTCATCTTTGACTCACTGATTATTTAGGAGTGTTTTTAAATTTCTACATATTTCTAGCCAGGCGTGGTGTCTCACGCCTGTAATCCCAGCACTTTGGGAGGCCAAATCCTGATCACTGGAGGTCAGGATTTCGAGACCTGCCTGGCCAACATGGTGAAACCACATCTCTATTAAAAATACAAAAGTTAGCCGGGTATGGTGATACACTCCTGTAGTCCCAGCTACTCGAGAGGCTGAGGCAGGAGAATCACTTGAACCCGGGAGGCAGAGGCTGCAATGAGCCGAGATCGCACCACTGCACTCCAGCCTGGGGGACAGAGCAAGACCTGCCTCGGGGAAAAAAAAACTACATATTTGTCCATTTCCTCGGTTGTCATTGTCCAATTTAATTCCATTGCAGTTGGAGAACAGACTTTATATAATTTCAATCCTTTTCCATTTATTGAGGCTGATTTTAAGGCCTAGTATATAGTCTATCCTGGAGTACGTCATGCGTCCTTGAGAAGAACGTGTGTTCTGCTGCTGTGTGGGGTGTTTCAGTGTCTCTCAGGTCTTGGTTTACAATGTTGTTCAAGGCTCCTACTTCCTTGTTGATCTTCTGCCTCACTGTTTCATCCATTGTTGAAAGTGGGGTATTGAAGTCTCCAACTACTATATTGAATGATCTAATTCACTTCAGTTCCCTTCAGTTTTATTAGTTTTTGCTTCATGTATTTTGGGCTCTGTTGTTAGGAGCATGTATGTTTACAATCATTTTACATTCCTCATAAACTTGCTCTTTTATCATTACAAAAGATACTGTATCTTTAGTAACAATTTTTTTTTTTTTTTTTTTTTTTGAGACAGAGTCTTCTTCTGTTGCCTAGGCTCAAATGTAGTGG
>NW_012118488.1:1113714-1115083 GCF_000951035.1 Colobus angolensis palliatus
CATCCGCCCATCTCGGCCTCCCAAAGTGCTGGGATTACAGGCTTGAGCCACCGCGCCCGGCAATTTTTGTATTTTTAATAGAGAAGGGATTTCACCGTGTTGGCCTGGTTAGTCTTGACCTCCTAGCTTCAGAAGCTCCCTGCCTTGGCCTACCAAAGTGCTGGGATTACAGGCATGAGCCACTGTGCCAGGCCTATTCCTACTTTATTTTTGAAGAGCACAGGGTTTTCATCCATTCTCTCCCAAAGTCTACTACAGTCTGGAGAAGGCGGCCCAGTGGGCTTGTTACCCCATCTCTGTGTCCTTTCTCTGGACTTAAACTTATCATGGTTCCACAGCATACTAGCTATGTGACCTTGGGCTGGGCAAGTTATGTCACTGCTGCGTGCCTCCATTTCCTCATATATAAAATGCAGAAAACAATGGTGGTATGCTCAAGAGTGTTGGAGGACTGATTTAAGACGTGATGGCCGGGCATGGTGGCTCACGCCTGTAATCCCAGCACTTCGGGAGGCTGAGGCGTGTGGATCACCTGAGGTCAGGAGTTCCAGACCAACTTGACTAACATGGAGAAATCCCGTCTCTACTAAAAATACAAAACTAGCCGGATGTGGTGGCACATGCCTGTAATCCCAGCTACTCAGGAGGCTGAGGCACGAGAATCACTTGAACCTGGGAGGTGGAGGTTGCAGTGAACCTAGATCCAGCCTGGGCAACAAGAGCAAAACTCCATCTAAAAAAAACAGATGTATAAAGCCCTTGCAGCTGGTGCAGAGCCTACAATACTATAAGCTCATTTGCCCAACAGAAACAACTTTGGAGGGTGGGGCATAGGATTCAGTGAGCAACTGAGCTCTTCCCAGCTCCTGAGCTCCTCCCTAGATTATCTTTATATATATACAGATTTAAATATATATATTTAACAGAGGAGGAGGAGGGACTATACTATGTTGCCTAGGCTGGTCTTGAATTCCTGGGTTCCTGCCTTGGCCTCCCAAAGTGCTGGGATTACAGGCGTGAGCCACCACCCCAACCCTCCCTAGATTCCTTTTAATGACTGTCACCTGGCCTTCCTACAGAAGGCTGCAAGGCTCAGCAGAGGCAGCCTGTAAACTGGCTGGGGTCACTACAAAGCCACCACCCACACAGAAGGACGGCTGAGGTGGGCGGATCACGAGGTCAGGAAATCGAGACCATCCTAGCTAACACAGTGAAACCCCATCTCTACTAAAAATACAGAAAATTAGCTGGGCGAGGTGGCAGGCCCCTGTAGTCCCAGCTACTTGGGAGGCTGAGGCAGGAGGGGCGTGAACCCGGGAGGCGGAGCTTGCAGTGAGCCGAGATCACGCCACTGCACTCCAGCCTGGGC
>NW_012118488.1:1115304-1115883 GCF_000951035.1 Colobus angolensis palliatus
TGGCAGCTCACACCTGTAATCCTAGCACTTTGGGAGCCTGAGGCAGGAGGGTTGTCCAAGAGTTTGAGACCTGCTTGGGCAACATAGGAAGACCCTGTCTCTACAAAAATTTAAAAATTAGCTGGGTATGGTGGCACGCACCTGCAATTCCAGCTACTTGGGAGGCTGAGGTGGGAGAATTGCTGGAGCCCAGAAGGTCCAGGCTGCAGTGAACTTCAATCTCCACTGTACTCCAGCCTGGGTGACAGAGCGAGACCCTGTGTCAAATAAATAAATAGGCCCGTCACAGTGATTCACACCTGTAATCCCAGCACTTTGGGAGACCGAGACAGGAGGATTGCTTGAACCCAGGAGTTCAAGACCAGCCTGGGCAACATAACAAGATCTCTACTAAAAAAAAAAAATAGCGAGTGTGGTAGTATATGCCAGGGGTCCCAGCTATACAGGAGGCTGAGGCAGGAGGCTCACTTGTGCCCAGGAGGTTGAGGCTGCAGTGAGCTGTGATCACACCACTTCACTCCAGCCTGGGCAACAGAGCAAGATCCTGTCTCAACAATAAATAAATAAAATAATAAAAAT
>NW_012118488.1:1121508-1122160 GCF_000951035.1 Colobus angolensis palliatus
GGGACCGGGGTGAGGGTAGGGGGACAGAAGTCGCTACTAGAAACACCTTGGGACAACGACTGCACACACTCGCACACACAAACCCCTGCCTCCGTGGACATACGCATCCTACACCTCCTCCCCCCAGACATACACACATCCCCACGTACAAGCTGAGGTGGGAGGGCAGAGGAAAGACGCAAAAAGCCAGCATCACCCAGGATCCTTCCTTTAGTCTGAAACTTAGGGGCTCCCTAATCACACGCCATGGTCCACAAGGGTCCCCAAGTGCAGCCACAGAAAGGTTCAGAAGGACCCATCAGGCGCATGTGTGCAGGGACACAGACCCCAGCAGCCCACGCGCTTTCCGCTCCCGCTTATTACCTCCGGAACCCCCTTCCATTCACTCTTAGTCCAGTTCCAGCCTTCTCTGCCCGCCCCTTGCCAGTTCCAGCACACCAACTAGAGACTCGGCCTGCTGCGCCCTCCACCCCCACCATGCACCCAGGGGCCACAGAAGAGGAGGTGCAGGCTGGAGGAGCCTCCTGGTTCCCAGGGGGCTCTGGAGAGGGGTGGGGCCCGACCAGCGCGGGAGGTGGGGATCACAGACACTGATGCAGGCGGGAGGCGGCCGAGCGGCGCGAGGGCTGGCTCTGCAGGGCCCCCTGGTCCC
>NW_012118488.1:1122379-1122729 GCF_000951035.1 Colobus angolensis palliatus
AGCCCCGTGCCGCCCTCTGTCCAGAGACTACCCCCGCGCCCCATCCTGCAGCCGGCTCAGCACTCCCGCTGGCCCAAATCCAGGCTCTCAGCTCTCTCCTGTGGGCTGGGCTGGGCTGCCAAAGCCCCCTTCCATTCTGTTTTCCTTATCCAGCCCTGGCTAAATCCTTTAGACATGGCTCTGGTGATGACGGTCTCTCCACAGTGAATAAAGCTTGGCAGCCTGAATCCGTTTCACACACGCTCCCGGGGTGTCATCACCAGAGCTTCCTGCATGCTGATCCCCAGATCCCCGGCAGGGGCGCTCTCTGACCACAAGTCCCCCACCTCTCCACCCGCCGCCACCTGGAA
>NW_012118488.1:1125623-1127979 GCF_000951035.1 Colobus angolensis palliatus
TCCAGCCTGGGTGACAGACCAAGACCTGTCTCAAAAAAAAAAAAAAAAAATGATAAGGGAGACTTGTGAGTATTGAACAGCTCCACTCCACCTGCCGTGGAGCTGAGAGACTGCCATGTGTGCCTGCCCACACTCCTACCCGGGATAGCCTAAACCATCCACACAGGGAGGCAGGATCAGAATGTGGCTGTAACTTGGGGCACTGACACCGCCTGGGTGTCCTGGACACAGCCGGGAGAGTCTAGAGACAGGGCCGTCACATCTAGAACAATGGTTTTTGATGAGCTTGGGAGCACCCTGTCTAAATCGAATCCTCCCTAGAAACCCAACGATGTGAGACAGAACCAAGAGTGGTTCAGATGGAGGCCATGGGAGCTTGGATCCCTGCACGCTTGGTTCTCTCATACACCTGTTGGTAGTCATGATCCCATGGTGGCTCCAGGAAACACAGTTTGACCATCACTGACCTGGGTTTTAGAGTCAGGCAAAAGACACAGAGGCTGGCAGTCGTGAGAGTCCAGCACTTGCAGGGTTTGTGCCCACCCGCAGAGCTCACAGCCCGGCGGGAGGCCAGGCCCTGGTGCCAGAGGCAGCCCCTTCCCTACAGCCGGGACAAGAGGCTGCAGGCTCTCAGATGCCTGGTGCCTCCTGCTTCCCTGACTCCGATTCCTGGTCTCCCCAGTAGATGAGACTGAGACCGCTGCGGCACACACAACTGAATGTCCCTGTCCCTGCAACAGTTATTCCTATCGCTCTACTTAATAGACTGGCAGCCTGGTCCATGCCTTCGTTTCTTAGAGGCTTGGCCGGCTGGTTTCAGCTCAGGCTCAGGACAGAGCCAGTCCCTGTGCCAGAAAATCAAGAAACACTCAGAACCTGAGAGCAGAGATTAGAACTCAGATGCCAGAGCACCACCAAGGAAGGAGGACACCTAACCAGCTCCTCTCCCTGAGGCCCAAGAATATGCCCAAACTTCCAGTTACTTAAGTTCTGTGAGCCTTGGTTTCCCCATCTGTAAAATGGGGATGGTACAAAACTCAAGGGTCTTTCGTAAAATGAAATGAAACCGATGTTTGTGAAAAGTTCTCTGCATACTGGCTGGCACCTAGTAGGTGCTCAGTAAATGTGCATTCCCTCCTCTTTCATCTCACACTAGTGATTGTGATGAACTCACTAGGTCACAGTGAAGTCTCCGAGTGAGTTTACAGTAAAGAAGTACTCTCTCAAAAGCACGTTCTATTGTTCAAGGCCCTATGATTGAGAAGGCCTCCTGCAGGAGTTCCCAGGCTAATGCAGGAGTCAGGCAGGCCCAGACTGGGAAGCAGTAACTGCTAGCGTCTCCAGAGGAAGGAATTTCAAGCCAGGCGGCTTCAAGGAGGCGGTGGCTTGTGAGCTTTGAGGAGGTCAATGTTGAGACCACTGGAGACAGGGTGGGGTCACAGGAAGCAAATGAGGACATCTTCTGGCCAGAAGGGGCTCAGAAGGGGCTCTCCGGGGAGTATGGAGAAGCCAGGCCCAAAGGGGCGGGGCATGACTGCTGGGCAAAGTGCTGGCTCTTGAGCAGGGGCCGCACCCTTCAGAGGCCTCGGCCTGCCCATGATGCTCCTCAGCCCCTTCAAGAAATCTGCCTTGCTTCATGGGACCTGTTTCAGACTTCCTTCACTCTGCTCAGACTTTCCGTGACACCTTCACGCCTAGCAGAGGTCCTCACCTTCCACTTCGCTGAGGAAAGAGCCATCAGCTGGGGGTGACCCCAATGACCTGCTGCCAACACTGCCTGCTAGTGTGCCCCCTGCCACCTCCCTCTCTTCCTACTACACTCAGGGATGCATCTGCTAGGAGCACAGGCTGCTGCTGCTTCATGGGCTCTGGGTCCAGCTCTTGTTCTCTCTCTCTGTCTCTCTCTCTCTCACCTGGATCATTCCCGTTGGCAAGTAAATATGTGCTTTCATCTTTTTTTGTTTGTTTGTTTTTGAGACAGGGTCTTGCTCTGTTGCCCAGGCTGGAGTGCAGTGGCATGATCACGGCTCATCACTGCAGCCTCAACCTCCTCCCAGGCTCAAATGATCCTCCTGCCTCAGCCTCCCAAGTAGCTGGGACTACAGGCCCCACCATGCCTGGTTAATTTTTGCATTTTTTGTAGAGTTGAGGTCTCACTATGTTGTCCAGGCTGGTCTCGGACTCCTGGGCTCAAGGGATCCTCCTGCCTCGGCCTCCAAATGTGTTGGGATTACAGGTGTGAGCCACCATGCCTGGCTGCTTTCATCTTTTAATGAAAGCTTCCCTCAAGCCACATATTTTCCCATTTTTGTTCTGTAAATATCTCTTCACAGTTCTCACAAGAGTGGTCTATGCA
>NW_012118488.1:1128029-1129936 GCF_000951035.1 Colobus angolensis palliatus
GTTGGCCAGGCTGGTCTTAAATGCCTGGCCTCAAGTGATCCTCCCACCTTGGTTTTCCAAAGTGCTGGGATTACAGGCATCAGCCACCGCACCCACAACCTTTTTTTCTTTTGTCCAGTGTATTCATTTGGCACACACCAGGCACCTGCCAGGTGTCAGGTACATGGCTGTGGAGTGGACTTACAAACCTGGCCAATGCAGTGCTCAGAGACCCAGACAGAAATGAGCCCAGTTCCGCCAGCCAGTCATCAACTGCTTTCACTCACTGCTATGGACTAAATTGTGTACCTCCCAAACTCACATGTGGAAGCCCTAACCCCAGTTTGGAGGTGGAACCTTGGAGAGATAATTAGGTTTAGGTGAAGGTGGGACTTTTTGATGGGATTGCTGCCCTTATTAGAAGGGACACCAGAGGGCTTGGGAGCTCTCGCTCACTCACGCTCTTTTCTCTCTGCCTTGCCTTGTAAGGACACAGTGTGAGAAGGTGGCCATCTACCATCTACAAGACAAGACAGGCAGGGAACCCTCACCAGAAATAAGCCACACTGGCACCTTGATCTTGGACTTCTAACCTGTAGAACTCTGAGAAAAATCAATTTCTGTTGTCTGAGGCACCTAGCTATGGCATTTTGTTACAGCAGCCTGAGCTGACTTTATACCCACCCTGCCCTCAAGCTCTGATCTCACAGCCAGGCAGGGTCACCCAGGACAGGCCTCATCTCCTAACAGGTTCTGTCTCAGAGAGGAGGCTCTGGAGCAGGCGACTTGCTGGTTGTGAGACCTGGGGCAAGTTAGAGAAGCACCTCTGGCCTCTGTTTCCTCAACTGCAAAATAAGGACAATTCTATCTCTAACTTAGGGCATTTGTGAGGATTAAATTCTGAGCACAGTAACACAGCAAATGCTCAATAAATTGTAACTACTCATATTGTTGAATACTTTAAACTTAGGAATCAGCGATGACCAAAGGTATTATTGATGATGACTGGACTGCCACCTTCTGCCAAACAAGCTAATTACCAGCAGGAATACTCTGGAGAAGGCGCTCTTAGCTGGAGTCCCTGGGTAGGCTTTGGGGATCCATAAACTCCTTGAACTTGCCACAGGATTTGTGTAGCTAGGTGTCTTTCTGGAGCAAGAGTGCATAACTTCCCTCTTTTCTTTTTTCTTTTTTTTTTGAGACAGAGTCTCGCTCTATTGCCCAGGCTGGGAGTGCAATGGTGCAATCTTGGCTCACTGCAACCTCTGCCTCCCCAGTTCAAGCAATTCTCCTGCCTCAGCCTTCCAAGTAGCTGGGATTACAGGCATGCACCACCACCCCCAGCTAATTTTGTATTTTTAGTAGAGATGGGGTTTCGCCATGCTGGCCGGACTGGTCTCGAATTCCTGGCCTCAAGTGATCTCCCCACCCTGGCCTCCCAAAGTGCTGGGATTACAGGCATGAGCCACCATGCTTGGCCTCCTCTGATTCTTGAAGGGGCCTGAAGTAGATGGGGAATCCCTGCATTCCAATATCTGTTGTCAATGCAAAAATTTTCACGGTCAATTCTCCCTCAGGGTCAGGGTCATGGAGAGGTTTCTTATGGGGCAAGGGTTGGGGTCAAGGAATTTGAGGAACTTGAATAAGGCAAGGCTGGGGAAATCAGACTGAGCCTGGTCAGGAGCTAGACTTCTCCCTGTACCAGTGGGGTGCTCAGGGGTTATTGCAGGCCGTAAAGAAAGCTAAGCAGTGGGCAAGGGACCACCAGAGAAGACAAAAGTGGTCCCCTTCCCCAAGAACTTGGAATTAAGATGATAAGGAGAGTGGGGTGCAGTGGCTCATGCCTGTAGTCTCAGCACTTTGGGAGGCCGAGGCAGGAGGATCCATTGAAGCCAGGAATTCAAGAACAGCCTGCGCAAAGAAGCAAG
>NW_012118488.1:1136091-1137649 GCF_000951035.1 Colobus angolensis palliatus
TCGCCAGGGGGCACTGTCCTGCCAATGTTGGGCAGGAGGTACTCAATGTTGGGCACTGCCTGAGGCTCCTTGTCGCCCACAGGGGTCTGCGAACAGGAGGAGGGGTCAGCTGGCATGCCCTCAGATGCTGCGCTGCTGACCCCCCAGAGCGGGGTGCCCTGATGACGGAGCCCGTGTCTCCTCCATCAGACCGGGCTCACTGGGGCAGGGACCGTCGCCCTTATCAGCCGGGTGCTCTCGAGGATGATTCCTACATGTCCCCTATTAGACAGTTCCGTGCCTTCCTCAATACCTCGGAACTATGAAGGCCAGAGTGGCCCCTTTAGCTGGGGGTAGGAGCTATGTCTCCCATACCAGACTGGAACTCCTCCAACCTATGTCCTTCCCGGTAGACTGGAGGGCGGGAACTGCCTTTACGCCTGAACTGGGTTCCCTCTGAGCAAGGTCTGCATCTCCCCCAGTTAGACTGGGGACTCCTGAAGGCAAGCTTTGTGCCTCTCTATCAGTCTATGGGCTCCTGAGGAGAGGATCTGTGTTTGCTCCATCAGACTGGGGAAGCCTCAAGGACAGGCACCTTCTCCGGCTTAAGTCTCACTGCCCGCCCCACCCCCAAGGACTGGGGCTTACCCCAGACCAGCCCCCATACCAGCCCGGCCTGCAGCATCACTTACTCTCTCTCCCTTGTCCTCTTCGTCACTGAAGAACCAGTCTGACTGCAGAGAAGACAAAAGGAAGGGATGAAATCAGCGTGGGAAAGAAGAGTCTCCTCCACCTGCTCATTCCAGAGGACCCGCTCAGGCGGCAAGGGGCGCCTCTCTCTCCACAAACCCCAGGCTGGCGGGGCTGCAAAAGAGGGCTCAGAGGGAGCTTGACAGACCCTAAAACCTGACTCCACAGACTGCAAAAAATCCTAGGGCAGAGAAAAGGTGGGACCCCAGTGTGGGAGGAAACACGGCCGGGAGTGGGAGGGGCGACCTCAGACCGGAGATAGGCTCAGGGAGAGCTTCGCTTTTACTTTTCTCTGAACACTGTCCTGGGCACACCCCTGTGGTACACTCCTCACGGTGAGCCAGGGGGCAGGGAGGCACCAGTGTCCTTAGTGTTGGTCAGGTCCATGGCTGTAACAGCCAAGCGTGCCCCACGCCACCTGCCAGCCATGGGTGCCACACTGACAACAGGGGTGTCACATACCCAGCCCAGAAAAGCAAAATGCCAGGAGAAAGGTGTTGGAGGTTTCCTGAGGGGCAGGAGGCGAGAGCTGTCTCATAAAGGCCAAACAAGAGAGAAAATAAAGATCCCTACACTTTAATATATTTTGTAAAATTTGAGAATCTTGAAGATAAAATTCTAAGTTTTCTGAAAAAAAAAAAAAAATCCAGCTTGCTTATAAATGAACACGTATCACAGATACTTGGAACTTTCAGCAGCAAGACATAAGAAGACAAGAAAGTAAGTTTCGACTGGGCGCGGTGGCTCAAGCCTGTAATCCCAGCACTTTGGGAGGCCGAGACGGGCGGATCACGAGGTCAGGAGATCGAGACCATCCTGGCTAACATGG
>NW_012118488.1:1138000-1138449 GCF_000951035.1 Colobus angolensis palliatus
GATGACCAGCAGTGGTGAGACTTGGCACAGAGAGGCCGCAGCGCCTGTGGCACTGCAGGAGGGCAGCAATCCGATGTCTAGGCGTCCAGGCAACGGGGAGGGCCCTGGGCCCAGTGAGTACCTCCTTCCTCCTGAGAAGGCGCTTTAGGATGGGAGGGGCGTGGGCTGCTGGGGTAAGTTGATAACAAGCAGGGGTAACTGGCATGTCACCGTGGGGTCCTCACAGCCTGGGACATTCTGCCTGCCTCTGTGCCCACCCAGCCTTCTTATAATCACCCGCCACTGTTAGTGACCGAGGCCGCAACACCGCACTGTACCCTTTAAATCTCCAACAGGTCCGCTGGGGGAGGGGACGGGGAGGAGAAGAGGAAGGGGTGGGAGGAGAGCACGGGGAGAGGAGGAGGGAGAGGTGGGGGTGCAAGGAGAAAAGGAAGAAAAATTAAAAAGAG
>NW_012118488.1:1145999-1147183 GCF_000951035.1 Colobus angolensis palliatus
GTTCAAGACCAGCCTGGCCAACATGGTGAAACCCCAGCTCTACTAAAAATACAAAAATTAGCCCGGCGTGGTGGCATGCACCTGTAGTCCCAGCTACTTGGGGGTGCTGAGGTGGGAGGATCACTTGAGCCCAGGAGCTGGAGGCAGGAGTGAGTGGAGACCGCGCCGCTGCACTCTAGCCTGAGCGACAGAGTGAGGCTCTGTCTCAAAAAAAAAAAAGAAAAAGAAAAATGGAAGCTCTGGAGTCAGTCGTCTTGGTTCAAGTTCACCTTAGCCAAGTGACTTTCCCTCTGTAAGTCTATTTACTTATCTCTAAAACGGGCACGATGTGAGCACCTCCTTCTAGGCCCGAGGAGAATTGAGATGAAATACCGTATGGAAAACATTGAGTGCAGCACATTGTTAATGTATAATAGATGTGAGCTACCGTTATTCAAAAGTGCGGCTTCCAGAGACAGGCTGACCGGGGGAGCCTGAGGATCAGCCCAAAGAAGCCAGCCTTTAACTCAGGTTCGAAGATGCCCAGAAGTACTCTGCAAACCATGGCGTCTACAGGAAGCGCCCGGGTGGCCACGGCTCTCAAGAGGAATCCACACTAGTTCCTGCCACCCTGCTTCTGCACGTGCTGTTTGTTCCGCCTGGGATACCCTTTCTCCCTGCTCTGCCTGGCTAAGTTCTCATCATGGTCCTCTAAGACAGTTCAAGAACTCCCTGACTACGACCCCAGCCCTGCACCCAGGGCCAGGGTGGGTCCTTCTGTGGGGCTTCCTTGGGCATAGCCCAGAGCACAAAGAGACGCAGCTTTTACTGGCAATATTCCTTCTGAGCAGGCTCCCGTTCATCTCCGTGTTCCCAGCACGGGGATCTGTCTCTGGTGTGGAATAATGACCACGACGAAGAGGATGACAGTCAATTCTCACACAACACTTAGGACCTACCAGGCACCGCGGCGAGTGCTTTAGCAGACATTCACAACGATGTGAGGTAAACAGACTGTCCTCTCTACCTTACAGATGTGCAGACTGAAGCACAGCAGGTAAGGAACTTGTCCAAGGCCACACAGCACACAGGAGCAGGCTGGCCCCAGAGCCACCGCCATCAATCCCCCACCGCAGGGGCATTGGGCAATGTCTGGAGACACTTTCGATTGTGACAACTAGGGGGACATTCCCAGATTCTAGCAG
>NW_012118488.1:1148363-1152038 GCF_000951035.1 Colobus angolensis palliatus
ACCCACTCTTCCCTGCTGCTGCCCCCAAAACACACCCTCATGGGAGATTCCAGGGCTCCCTGGTGCCCTGGAGAGCTAAGCTTTCCCGAGTCCTCATCAGGAATCCCGATACTGTGGGGCGGCCCTGGCCTCCCAGACAGCTCTGGAGTGGTGTTCCCAGTGTCCGGATGCAGCAGGCTAGGATCCTCCCTCCCGTGGCTCGGAGCCCTGAGCATGCAGTGAAGGAGGGAGATGGGCAGGCAAGGCTGTTAGCATGACTTGGCTGCTCACCGCCTCACCTCCTGCCCCTGGCCCCCTCCCTCCCTCCCAGGCCAGCTCAAGGAGGGACCTGGGATTCTGCCTTTTGGGTTGATGAGGGGAGGAAAGCACAGGCTTTGGTAAGACAGGCCTGGCTTGAAATCTTGGGCTGCCACTTATTAGCTGTGTGACCATGAGCAAGTTGCTTTGCCTCTCTGAGCCTGTTTCCTCCTCTGTAAAATGGGGGTGACAGGGCCCAGCTTTCCTTTCCTAAAGTGTCTAGGGGACTTGGGGCTAAGGCTTCCCTTCCTCTGACCAGCTGCCAGTCTTATTTCCCATGGCAGGAGGGGCTCTGTTCCCATCCTTTGTGGACTGTAACAAGAATTGGAAATGGAAAGTCTATATGATTCATAATAACATCCATGTGCGCCCCAGAAGGCGGCAGTTCTGCCTTGGGGTGGGCTCTGGAAGACCAAGGCCTCCTGCGCCCTCTGCTGGCCACTCTGGGTTCTCCTCCACCCATGCACAGTAACAAGAACCTACAGGAACAGGGCTGTCGGCATCCAGGAAGCCATGAGAAGGGAAGTGGCCAGCCCAGTACATGCCAAGCACTGGTGCAGGATCCCGCCTCAGGCCGAGGCCCTGTGCCCTATCCCATCCACCCCTCGTTACCATGGACATCACCACTACCTCCCCGAAACCTCAGTGGGGCCAGCAGGGAAAGTCACTAGAGCCAGGGCCTCCTGATGTCAGGTGAGACCTTGGCCCCCGTCTGTTCGTGTCTGCCAGGACGCCTCTGCAGGGGCCACCTTCTGAAGCTGCCCCTTCCGCCCTCCACCAACAGCACCTTCCCTGCCCTTCCTCCTCCTCTGCCTCTCCCAGGCATCTTGGATGCTCCGGGCCTCTTGACTCTCCTGCTGGGGATCCAACGTCCCAGCGCAGCAGGGATTCCAGGATCCACTCCTGTCTTGCCCGTGGCTTTGGAGGAGTATATACCACCCTAGCAGCATGGTCTAAAGCTGCCAAGCCCTTCCTGGGGCTCGAGCAAGAGTGAGGGGCTGAGCAAGAGCGAGGGGCTCAGAGGAACACGGCCTGGGCCCCAGGGGCTGCGGGGCGACCCTCAGAACAGGGGCTTACGTGCTGGATCAGTGTCTCCACGATCTTGTAGCGGTCAGGCATGTGGGTCACCATGTCTGTCATGTTGTCCTCAGAGGTCCTCACCAGTGTCGGCCCGAAGACCAGGGCCAGGTTCCGGGGTTCCATCTGGGCAGCAGGGAAAGCAGGTCATGGTCAACATCCTGAACTCAGTCTTCCCTCACTCTGGGCCACTGAGGCCTCTGTCCCCAACTACATCTTCACCAGTCCCCAGCTTAGAGGGTGGGTGGACACCCCCTTGTATGGACATGGAGATGCTTGATGAGTAGAGCACAGGCCAGATTTCAGCCCCATTCATCCCCAGGCCCAGCGGCCATGAGCAGTGCTCAACCTGCACACCTATACAGGGCACCCCTGAGTGGTCAGTGCCAGCAGAGGGAGATCCTGCAGTAGGAAACATGTTGGAGGTCCCAGGGGTTATTTTAGGCCTGGGGAAAAAATCCGATCACTTCCAGATGCCTGTAATCCCAGCTACTTGGGAAACTGAGGCAGGAGAATTGTTTGAACCCGGGAGGCGAAGGATGCCGTGAGCGGAGATTGCGCCATGGCACACCAGCCTGAGCGGCAGAGGGAGACTTGGTCTCAAAAAAAAAAAAAAAAATCCTATCACTCCCCTCATTTTCCCCACTGCAGAACCAGAGAACCAGAAGGCATAAGGGGTTTGATGAGGCAAATGCAATGCAAGGGACTTGAGCTAAGTCAGAGGATGTCAATGCATCGGATATGGGGGGGCCAGGGTTCCCTGCCTCTGGAAAGCTCTCAGAAACTCAGGAGATGGCTCTCTGGGGGAAAGCACTGGCCAGCATATAGGAGCAGGGTGGGGATGGAGCAGTCATAGGAGGAGGGCGTGCCTAGAGGGGCCTGAGTTATTGGACCTGCAGGAGCTCAGCGCGTGCTGAGGGCCCCCACACAGTAAGTCCTGTGCTTGCCTCCCCTAGACTCCATGCAGGACCCCTACCCACCTTGTTTTTCTCAGAGTGGTCAGCGATGGTCTTGAGATGGCCCACAAGGAATTTGAGCGTTTCATAGTAGTGTCCTGGGAGATCCCGGATCTGAGTAGGAGAGAAGAGGGGCATGAGGACAGGCTATGAGGGCCTCCCCCTGTCCTCTGTCACCACCATGCCCCAAAGAGCTCCCACTACCATGCCTCAGGGAGTCTGGAATCTACCCTCTAACCCCCCGTTCTCTTGTACGGATGGGGAAACCGAGGTCCGGAGTGGAGCAGGGCTTCTCCAAGGCCACAGGGGTCGTGGGCAGCACTGGATCCCCCACCTCCTGGGACAGAGGTGCTCGAGCAGCCACCCCACCTCATGTCTGGCAGCACCTTTCTCTCCTTACCAGCTTCCGCAGCGTCCTCATCCGCTCCCGCGCGTCCTCAATGCGGTTGGCCTCGATGAAGTCGTTGTATTTGTCTAGAACACAGCGGAGACTCTTTAGAGTGGTGGTGGCAGCGCCTTCCCCGTTCTCCGGGCCAAGGGCCCTGCTGGAAGGGCTGTGTTTTGAACTCCTCCAGCTGGGGGCTTCACAGCCTCTTGTGTATGTGAATACACCCACCACAGCTGTACCCACCCCACAGCTGCACTCGGGTGTGCACCTGACCTGGGGAGGCCCAGGTGTGTTCATTTGGGAGGCAATACGATCTGAGCTGCATGCTGACCCCAGAAAAGGGGTCCCTGCCCCCATCTCCAGGACGTGGACACCAAGGTTCAGCAGGTCAGAAGAGAAGGACACCTGGAGAGGAGGAGGGGCTTCAGACAGCCTCCACTAAGGATTCCCCCAACTCCCTTCAGAACAAGTCCACGGGGACCTTTGAAAACTGGAAGATGATAAGCCTATTCTGAAATTCATCTGGATGAGCTAATGCACAAAGACGGCCAGGAATAGTTTTTAAAGAAAGAGTAATGTGGGAGGATCTGCCCTACCAGAGACTGAAACACCCCGACCCGATGGCACAGCGGAAGCCGCTGGCACAGCAGAAAAGGCAGAGCAATGTTAAGGCTAGAAAGGGGAGAAGCGGGCCATGTGGATATTTACTGTATGATAAAGGCGGCACTTCCAATCGGGGGGAAGGATGGGGGCCTCAAAAGATATCCCTGGGACAAATGGCTACCATCTGGGGGGGATCATTTCTAGTTCACAATACAAAAAAGCAGTCACACAGCAGAGTCAAATGTGAAAATTATAGAAGCACTGGGGAAAAAATAAAATATTTTCATAATCCTAAGGCCATCCTAAACATGAGATGCAGAATCCATGAAGAAAAGATGAACAGCTTTGGTTACA
>NW_012118488.1:1156253-1156768 GCF_000951035.1 Colobus angolensis palliatus
GCATGTAAGAAGAGGGCCAGGAAAGAAACACAACAGACTGTGAATAAGCAGCTCAGCAAACGGCCAAAGCTTAGCTCTGGAGCCTGACGCCTGGAGTGGAATCCTGGCTCTGCCATTTATAACCTGTGTGACCTTGGGCAAGGCATTAAACCTCTCTGAGCCACGGTTTCCTCATCTGTGGAGGGAAGACAATAGCACCTTCCTCATGGAGTCGCTGCAGGGAGTTGTGCTTGGCACACACTAATGCTCAGAAAGTGTTAGCCACAACCTCCCGTGAAAGGGAGCAGGAGATTCACAGGGTCCTGTGCTGTTTCTTTATTCACATCTGTACAATCTATGTTTTTTTTTTATACACTTTTGTGTGTGTGTGTGTGTGTGTGTGTGTGTTTTAAGCCATTGTGGTGGCTCATGCCTGTAATCCCCGCATTTTGGAAGGCTAGTGCAGGCAGGACGATTGCTTGAGCCCAGGCCTAGGAGTTCAAGCCCAGTATGAGCAACATAGTGAGAAACACTCC
>NW_012118488.1:1156818-1161660 GCF_000951035.1 Colobus angolensis palliatus
AGGATTGCTTGAGCCCAGGCCTAGGAGTTCAAGCCCAGTATGAGCAACATAGTGAGAAACACCCCTATCTCTACAAAAAAAAAAAAACTTTTAAATTAGCTGAGTGTGGTGGTGTTCACCTGTTGTCCCAGCTACTCAGGAGGCTGAGGTGGGAGGATCGCTTGAGCCCAGTAGCTTGAGGCTGCAATGAGCAGAGATTGCACCACTGCACTCCAGACTGGACAACAGAGCAAGACTGTCTCCAAAAAAAGAGTAAAACCAACAAACCAAATATAAAAGTAGGGGTCAGGGTGCGGCACAGACTGGTGTCTCCTCCCCACTCCCACTTCCACCTCCTACTCACCATCAGTGAAAAGAGGCTCTGGCAGCTTTCGGAAGAAGGACTTGAGCAGGCTGCTGATCACATTGAGGTCTTGCCAGCGCTGGGGGAGGGGGGTCAGATGTCAGGCCACAGGCAGGCCCAGCCCGATGCCCATGTCTTCATGATCATTCACTCCAGAGCCCAATCAAGCCCACCAGGCCCTCCCTGGGACCCACTTAGACCAAGCTCTCTACTCATCAGGGTGGTGGAAGCAGAACTGAGACCCCAGCGAGGTCCTGTGCCCACACTCTCACTTGGCCCCAGCCCCTCGTTGCTCCTGCCAGCCTGTGGGCTCCAACACCTCCCCATCCACAGAAAGTCCCAGGCACTGTGGGGACACAGTGAGTGGCAGCTGCTGCCTCCACTGGGCACAGTTTAAGCAGCTGTGACACAGCAGTCATTCATGCCGGCTCCTTCCTGTCTTGGGCCCTCTGCATGTGCTGGTTCTCTCAACCAGAACTTTCCTCCCTGCCTCCACATGACTGGCTCCTCATCCATGCCTAAAAGTCGCTCTTCAGAAAGGCCTTCTCTGACCCTCATAGCTAAAGCAGCCCCTTCACCACTGCCCTGTTACCTGCACCCCAGCCCTGACTTTGTTTCCTTCGTGGCACTTAACCCAGTTTGTCATTATTTTCTGCTTTTGTTTCCGTGTCCATGTCTGTTTCCGCGCAGGACTGTAAGCTCCAGGAGGAGCCAGGATCCCGTCTGTCTCATTTCCCACTGTGCTCCCATCACCTAGCTAGGACAGTTAACCTGGTACTCACATGGCCCTAAATCAGTAGTTCTAACAGAAGGAGGCAATTTTGTCCCCAAAACTCCCACTCCACCCCCAGAGGACACAATGTCTGAAGCCATTTTGATTTTCCCAACTGGGCGGTGCCACTTGCATCTAGTAGACAGAGGCCAGGGATGATGCCAAATTTCCTCCAATGCACAGGGCAACCCCACACAACAAATAATTGTTCTTCCCAAAATGTCCACTGAGGTTGAGAAACCCTACTCCAAAATAAATGGTTGAGTACAAGAATGAACGGCCGGGTCGTTGTCCCTTCTGTCCACCAGGGGGCACCATCACCCCACAATGCAACCAAGTCAGGCACAGCCGCCTCACTGGGAATGGCTCAGAATAACTCAGGCCCAGAAAGCGACCTAATACCCCCAACAAAGAGACACAGCACAGCAGTACACACACTCATTACAATGTCTTAGCTTAACGCCAGACAATCCCATAAACAATACACTTCCCGCAGGCTCACCAGGGGTTAGATTCGTCCCCCACTACACTTACTCCCAGCACCACCCACAACAAATGACGCAATGATACCCAAGACAAAACAACACACCCAATATACCTGGCACACCCCCATCTGGCCCTGGCTGGGACCAGCTGCCTGCCAGCATGGTCCCCTCGTCCCTGGCTGAGGCCAAGCTGACCACACACCCACACACACCCAGTGCGGCTCCTGCCCACCCGACTCTGTTACCTCCTGGCCCTCAGGTGTGGGCTCCTCTCATCTCCCTGCTGCCAAACCCAAGGCCCTGGCCAGTGCTCCTTGGCTCCTCCAGAGTGAAGTGTCTGCCCTCACCCCAGCCTCACAGGCGGCCCTCTCCTTCTGCCCCACTCAGAGCGTGGCCCCTGCTGTTCTGCTGCCTACCCTTGGTCATCCCATGCCCCAGCTGCAGCAGGACCCATGCCACTCTCTAGTCCATGCTCAGTCTAGCACCTGTTTATGTCCTCACCCCATGCAGGGGACTTTCCACACCCCAAATCCAATGCAGCCACTCCCTGAGACGGCCCCTCCCTTCCGCCTCTCCTCACGCTGCCCTACTCCCTGGTTTCTGCCAGAGGAAGATACCACCAGCCCCAGCTCAAATATGCGGCTCTTTCTCGCCCCTCCTTCCTCCCTCTCTTGCAGCCAACTCTTAGGGTTGCTCCCAACCCCTTCCCCCAGGACCACCAAGTCCTCCTGACCCTCAGCGCTTCCATAGATAGTGACTTCTCCCCAGGCCCCTGTCCTCTCCATTTGTATCCATCGGGCATGAGCGGCAGCATTACTCTTTCTTGAACTTTGCTCTCACAATGCTTCCCCAGCTTAAGAACCATCAAAAGCTCCCTACTGTCCATCATATCAAGGTCGAAGCCTTCAGTGAAGCCATCAAATGCCCTCTCTCTCCCCCCGGGGCCTCACCTTCCCCACCTCCAAGCCCAGGCGGTAGATCCACTCTCTGTCGTAACCCTCAAACCCTCCCCGGCCCTCACCGGGGTTTTGGAAAATGCCATTGTCTCACACCCAACAGCCTTCCTGTCCACCTGCCCCCTCCTATTCCTTCCTCCAACACTCAAACTCTCGAGCCACCACCTGCTCCAGCCTGAGCACTCTCTCCTTCCTCATCACAGTGTGGTCCCTGATGAGAGATCGCCTTTTTCTCTCGTCCGCAATTTCACATACACTTGTCTCAGCTCCTCATTCTCCAAGGAGAGGAAGACTCGTGCATTCCATGAGCCTTCACGTGTGTGACTCATGGGACATTGCTGCTCACATTCATGGTTTTCCAAAATATCTTTTTTATCAGAGCCCCTTTGGGCAAATAAAATTGTACATGAAAACCCAGTACAACAGACAGGGCAAAGCACGGATGCTCTAGCAAGGATAGGGGGTCCTGAACTGCCCCTGGCCTCCCAAGGCCCCTCTGGGGAACCCTAGGACTCTGGGGAACACTATTTGAGAATCGCCGGCCCTGCTGGAAACACTTAAGTGTGATTGCAGATCCCTTCACAGGCTGGTCTCATCTCGCCTGATCAGCCACTTCTCTTTCCATGTTGCAGCCACCCAAATTGCTGGCCATTCTAGAAAACATCATATATTCCCCTTTTTCTAAGCCGGCACTTTGTAAACCATGGTCTGTAGGCAATATCCAGCCAGAGCCTGCTTTTGGATGGCCCTTGAGCTACGTATGGTTTTTACATTGTTAAAGTATTAGGAAGAGGAGGAGGAGGAAGAGAAGGGGGAAAGGCAACAGAGCAAACTACAGCAGAAAATGTATACTCTCTGCCCCCTACAGAGAAAGCTGGTTGACTCCTGGCAAACTTTCTGCATCTACACCACTGCGCAGGCCATTCTGCTGCCTGGAATGCCCTTACCTGGCTTTCACCGGCTTTTGTTTAACTCTACTCATCCTAAACACTCAGACAAAACTGCTGTCTGTGAGCCTCTGCCTCAGAGCTCCCCAGGCCATGACTGCATTTACTTGTTCAGCTTCAGCCTGGGGTGATGCCCATCCCTGGGCTGGCCAGCAGGGGCAGGTCCCATCTTGCCCATCCTGGTGTTCTGGACCAATGCCGGGCATGTCACAGGGCACAATGCATGCAACACAATAGACCACAGAACTCTCCAAGTGGAGCACCACCCACACACGATCTCGGCCCCCCTTCCACAGACCCCCAGCTTCACCCACCTCATCCTGCAGGTTGATGTCACCAGGCCCTCGGTTGAGTTGCTCCTGCAGGCTGGACACCACTGCATTGTTGCCGGGTACTCGGTAAATGCCTGTGGACTCCAGCCCTCGTGCCTCCACAATGCGACAGCATGCAGCCACGATTAAGGGGACGCGCTGGGGACACAGCGGAGGGGTGTTAGGTGGGACAGGGGCCAGAGGAGCTGGGGAGGCCAAGATGGGGACAGCGCAAGGCCCAGAGCTGCTGCCAGGAACCCTTGAGGGGAACAAAAGGCCCTTGCTGCCTTCAGTCTGGGAATGAGAAATGACACCAAAGCCTTGCCATGATCTGAGAAGGAGCCGGGCTCAGCCTCAGCCCTGCTGCTCCCTCCCTAGGAGGCCTGGGGCAGGCGGGGGCCTTCCCATCTTTGGGCTGTTTTCCCAGCTGTGTTTGTGGAGAGAAGGTTCCACGTCCCTTGCTGCTGTGACCCTCTGTGTCTCGGTCTCCCCCTGCCGGGCCTGCTCTGGTGTGTGGCAGAGACCCACCTGGTTCTCCGTGGCTGGCTGGCACTCCTCCAGCCTGACCCCAAACGCCCTTGGGGCAGCCTTCTTATTTTTTTTTATGATGTTGATGCCCCAGGGGGTTTTGGGGGCTGCAGCACTGTCATCTGAAGTGGGGGAGACAGAGAGAACCAGAGTGAGCCAGGGTACCCAGGAGGGTCACACACATTCACTGCCACACTCACACATTTGGACGTATGGGGACTCCATCAGAGAAGCAACCAGCTGTCCAGGGCTAATGGGACACTGTATGGCAAGAGAGAAGGCCTGAAACGGAGGATGCTTACCCCAAAGGAGAGGCCCAGAGCAAGGCAAGGACTTCCATGTGGCCTCATGGGCCAAAACTACAAGGCGGAAGCCGTAGAACTTTATTTCTTTAGAGACAGGGTATAGTGCAGTGGTATGATCATAGCTCAATGCAGCCTCAAATTCCTGGGCTCAAGCAATCTTCCCTCCTCAGCCTCCTGAGTGGCTGGGACTATAAG
>NW_012118488.1:1163170-1164976 GCF_000951035.1 Colobus angolensis palliatus
AGGTGTGAGCCACCTTGCCCAGCCAGGTAAGAACTTTCTAACAGTCAAAGGTGAGTGAATATGGGAAAGGTTGCTCTTGGAAAGGGTAGGCCTCTTATCCCTGCAGAGACACCAGCAGAGATTAGAGGACCACCCAGCAGGAATGTCAGGGAGGGGAATCAGGCTTCGGGCCCTTCCACCCCGAGACCCTGAGAGCCCCCAGACCCTCACAGGCATGCACACACAGACAGACATACCGGGTAACCCTGGCACACACTCAGGCACACACAAGTAGACACAGCCCAATACACACACACATGCCCTCCCCTCCCCATGCTCCCTGCCCCCACACACCACCCTGTCTCAGTGACCACCTTCCTACCCTTGCTCCCTGCAGGCAGGTCCTGAGTCCTGAGGCCACGTGCCGCACTCTGCTTGAGGAATTCAGACTTGAGGCCCCCCAGGCCACGAGAGCCTTTGGGGGAGGAATCAGCTTTGGGCCCAGAGCTATGGCTGTGCAGGAAAAAGGGGGAGAGGAGAGGTCTTCATTTGGGGTGGCCAAGCAGGCCACCCACCCTGGCCTCCCACCCCTCAGGACCTCCCCCATTCCACCCTGAGGCAATGCCTCCATGCCTAACTGCAATGTGGAGACCCTGGATACCCCTTCCCCCAGTAGAGGGCGGCCCTGGAGGTGGGCCAGGAAGACATCCTTTGCCTTCAGCCACCCACCACCCCCACGGAGGGGACTGCTCCACGAGGGCTGGGCCTCACCTCACTTTGCGATAATCATTAAGCTTCTTGCTGATCAGAGCTTGGTTGGCACAGCCGGGGTCCTGAAGCAGGAGAGGAGAGAGTGGACCGTGTCAGTGCCCACAGCCAGCCCACCCCAGGGCTCATCCCTGGCCCTGCTTCCCCTCTCGTCCACCTGCCAGGTGGACAGCCCAGACCCTGGAGTGAGAAAGACCAGGCCCGGACTCCCCAGCACCCTCTCACCAGCTGAGGCCTTGGGGAAGCCTCTTAGCCTCTCTGAGCCTCAGTCTCCTTGGTAATAAACATGGGGGGCTAACAGGGAAGGCTCAGGGCCGGATGCAGAATCATGCAGCACTCGCCACCATCCTGGCAGACGCTGAGCAGGCATGGAGGAGGTCCCCCAGGAGGGGCTGCTACTGCCAGTGATGGTGACTTGGGACCACCCTGACCACGCCTTGTTGGGGACAGTCAAGCCAGGCCCCCAGAGGAAGAGGCCCAAATCCCAGGTGCCTTCCTCCCTGCAGTGGGGAAAGCTGTTCCCGGGGAGCAGAGCCTGGTCAGCGAGAGGATGTGTCCTCAGCAAGAGGCCATGCACTACCGCCCCCTCCCACGGCCAGAGCAGGCCCAGGCCCACTGCCCTCTTGGCAGAGATCCCAGGCCCGGGACAGCCACATGACTTTGTATGGGTGTCTCAAGGCACTTCTGTTCCTGGCCAAATAAGTAAAGGAATCCCTACTTAGGCCCCTGGAGTGCAGCTATGGCTGACCGCAAGGGGCGCCATTAAAAAAAATTATTCGGCTGGCGCAGTGGCTCACACCTGTAATTCCAGCACTTTGGGAGGCTGAGGCGGGAGGATCATGAGATCAGGAGATCAAGACCATCTTGACTAACACAGTGGAACCCCGTCTCTATTAAAAAAAATTAGCTGGGCATGGTGGCATGTGCCTGTAGTCCCAGCTACTCGGGAGGCTGAGGCAGGAGAATCACTTGAATCTGGGAGGCAGAGGTTGCAGTGAGCCGAGATCGCGCCATTGCACTCCAGCCTGGGCGACAGAGCGAGACTCTGTCTCGGAAAAA
>NW_012118488.1:1166181-1168675 GCF_000951035.1 Colobus angolensis palliatus
CTGCCCGCTTTCTGCAGGGAGACACGGGGTTGGGGGAGACAGGAGTGGTGAGAGGCCAGTCCTGCCCACTGCTCTCAGAGTAGCAGACAGAGGACAGCCGGGGGATGGATCCCACGCTGCCTACCAGGAGCCCCCTACTCCACCCGGCTGGACCTGGGCAGCCTCCTGCCCACAGCCCACCAATGCTTTCTCAGCCCCTCACCTGCCTGGACATCCCTACCCATCACCCTCAAGCTCCCCAGCAGACCCTAATCCTTTCCCCCTCTAAACACCAGCATCAACACTCACCGGGTGGTGGCAATGCTCAGACACCCAGCATGGCGCTCCATACATAAAATCCTCGGGAAGCCATTCCCAGCCCATGCCCCTCCCCACGCTGCTCCCCACCCCAGCAAAGCTGCTCAGAAGCTGTCCGCATACTCAGAGGGTTATTCTCCCCACTTTTCTGCCGCCCACCCAAGAGTTCACTTGCCCAGAAGCTCCTCTCAGGGACATCCTGAACCACCATGTGGCCAAAGCCAGTGGCTGCTTCTCCCCCACTTGTCTTAACCCTTCAGCAGCATCTGACACAGCCAGCCCCTCCATCCCTCTCCAGACCCTGTCTCGGCACCTGACACCCCATGTTCCCGGCTTTCTTCCTAATCCCACTGGCTCCTTCCTAGTCTTCTCTACTTCCCCTCCCCTACCCTCTACACCTGTAGTTAAACAGCCAGGACACTTGTCCCCAGGGGACATTTGTGTGGAAGAAGCTGGAGGGGGTGCTATGGCATCTGACGGATGCTGCTAAACATTGCACAATGCACAGGACAGCCTCCCCCAACAAGGAATTATCTGGCCCAAAATGTCAGCAGAGCTGAGGGTACCAGACCCCGCCCTAAAGAAGGCGGAGCTCCAGAACTTTGTCCTGACTCTCCTCTCCTCTCCCTGCACACCTCCCTCAAGGATGTCATCTGTGCCGTGCCTTTAAACCAGGTCCATCTGCTGATGGCCACTCCCGAGCCCAGCGTCTCCCCCAGCCACAGCCTGGGACCCCCACCCTGCTCAGTGTCTTCATTTGCGGGACTCATGGGCACTTTGCACAATACTTGCCAGGCCATGTGATTTCCTACCATCAAACCTCTTCTCCACCCTCTGCCCCCATCTCTTCCAGCCAGTCAATCCACCCAGTTGCCCAGAAACCTGGGAGCTACCCTTGACTCCTCCCTTTTCCTCGCCCTTGACATCCCATCCATCAGGAAGTCACAACTGTTCTGCCCGTCTGTCTTTCCTGCCACCACCCGGTCCACACCACCAACGCCTCCTGCCTGGAGGACACACAGACCTTCCCGGTCTCCACTCTTGCTCCTGCAATTAATTCTCCAGCAGCAGCTGCAGCGATCATGTTAGAATGAAAAGGAGATCGCATCTCTCCCCTGCTCAGGATCCTCTCAAGAGATCCCATTGCCCTCAGAATCAAATCTAAGGTGTCCTGTGGTCTGTCCCTGCCTCTCCTCAAATTCATCTTCACACCTTTCTCACTATGTCAAGCCAGGGGGCCCTTGCAGGTGAGCCAGCCAAGCCTTTCCTTTCTCAGGGCCTCTCCGCTTGTGTTCCTTCTGCCTAAGACCCCCTCCCTCACTTCTATATGTGGCTGCTTCCTTCTTCCCCTTCAGATCTGAGCTCCAGCATCACCCAACATCACCTCCTCAGCGAGGCCTTCTCTGACCATATTTTTCCCTCGATGCAGCTCCCACTTCTGATCAGCTTGATCCTCTCCAAGAGCTTACTGCAGCCTCAGACTATCCTGGGGACAGGGAGCTTGTCCGTCCTCTCATTTCCATATCCCAGGGCCTACAGCTGCATGCAAGGGCTCATCAGTATTTGCTGAATAAATGAATTAATGATCCTTGGAGCACCCTGAGGGCAGGAGATCCAACTCCCATCAGATCCAGAGCTCCTCTCCACTGGCTGGTGGCTCCACATCCAGCACAGGCCTTGGCCCTCCGAACAAACCAGGCAAGAAGACCCCGTGGCTGGCAGATGGGCATAGCCCACATCTGGCCTCCCATCGTGTGGATCCTGAGCTGTGAGCCCTGCTCATCACAGAACTGCTGGACAGGGACAGGGACATTCAGAGTAGGAGATAGTAGAGCCCTCCAGGGAGAAAGTTAATGTGATAGTGAGGTGGTGACAAGGGCACATCTTTGAGGCTAAACCAGCGGGATGACCTGGGACAAGGCAACCGCACTCCCAGGCCTCAGTGTCTCCAGTTGGTAAATGAGTGAGGTAGTTGGTCACCAAGGCTGCATGCAGCTCCCATGCTGGGGCTGAGGCTGCGGGGACAAGTCACTGTCCCTTTCCCTCCTCTGTCTGACATTCCACGTCTCTGAAAGAGGCTGGGGCTGGGAGGGAGCACGGAGAGGGTACCCATGGCCTGGGTGGACCAAGGGCCTGAGGCTGACTTCAAGACTCTCCTCTAATGTCCAAGCCACAGCACCAAGGGAGCAAGCGACAT
>NW_012118488.1:1171120-1174213 GCF_000951035.1 Colobus angolensis palliatus
AAAAAAAAGCCAGGTTTGGTGGTGAGTGCCTGAAGCTGGAGGTTGAAGCTGGAGAATTGCTTGAACCCGGGAGGCGGAGGTTGCTGTGAGCTGAGATCGTGCCACTGCACTCCAGCCTGGGCAACACAGCGAGACTTCATCTCAAAAAAGGAAAACAAATAGCAGTAAGCAGAAGTACAGCAGCTCCAAGTGCCGGGCACTGGGTAAACCCTTTACTTAGATCATCTCATTTAATCCTTAGCAATAGGCTTAAGAGCTAGGGATTACTGTTAGCTCCATTTACAGACGAGGACACTGAGTCATGACCAGATGAGTCACCAAGGCTCTCAGAGCAATGGGTGATGCAGTCAAGAGTCAAACCCAGGTTCATCCTAATCGCCAGGAGGGAAGGCAGTGGTCCCTCCTCCCACTTCTCCAGCCCACAGCGCAGCCTGGGCCAGGGTTTGCATCCCCTGGTTCCAGGGGCCCTGCCCTTCTCCTCTCAGGGTCCTGCTGGTTCCCTCCCAGGCCCTCCCCATCTACTCCCCGAAGCCCCCTTCGCCTCTCACCTGGATCTCCATGGTGGCTCCTAACTGGTCTTCTTGCCTCCAGCGTGGCCCCTCCCTAACTCACTCCCAGAGAGCCAAATGGACATTTTAAAGCTGTAACTCCCTTGGCAAGAGCCCCCAAGAGCTTTTGGTTGTCCTTAGGATGAACACTAAGCCCTTTCCGGGCCTGCCTGCCTTCTTCTTGGACCTTAGCTCTCCTACGGAAATCATCCCAGCCTTGCTCCTTGTTTTCCATGAGCCCCAGTGGCCATCGTCATGATGGCCTGTCAAGCCAGGGCCACTATGGGATGATTTCGCCAGAATTCCAAGTATGACTTTAACAGATCCATCCCACAGCAAAATCCACCTCTTTTGTTAACTTCTTTTACATAAGTTCTTCAAATCCCCCTGCCAGGAAGTTCTTCCTAGCATCTAACCTCCATCCTTCATGGCGCAACCTACACTGGTTCTTTCTGGCTCCAGAGGCTGTCAGGGTAGGCCTAGGAGAAGCTGGAGGGTTCAGCTTTCACCTCATTCCTCCACCCATCTTACCTTCCCCTTTTTGGTGAGAATCTGCTTATAATACAACCAGCCTTCTCTCCTGATATCACTGAAGGTTGCATCTGAGAGGTCAGAGGTTGAGTGTCGCTTAGAAGGAGCGTCAGCATCTTCAGAGGTGCCCCAGCTATCCAAGGACTGCAGGGAGACAACAGAGGACAATTTAGGGTGGCTCCCACAATGCCAGCATCTCAGGAACCCCATGGACCACTTGCAGCCGCACAGGCCTGGTATATGTCTGTGCTACACCCTGATGTGCTGTGTGACCTCATGGGCATTGCTTGTCCTCTCTGGACCACTTGTGTTGAGGTCATGAGACATACATAAAGGAGAAGCCAGAAAGGAGGAAAGGCTATGACCTACCAGCAGACCACATGCCTCACCACGCTAGAGGAGCCAATCCGGAGCCTCCTGTAACTTTATAGACTTAGAAGAATTAAGGAAATGGAGGAAGTGATCGTGTCAATGAGGAGTTAAATAAACAGGGAAAGTGGGAACATCAACAAAGGCTGAGTGAGTGGAGCAGGTAGTCATGTCCACAAGGAGTTAAACAGAGGAAGTGATAGTGTCAACAGGACTCCAGCCGCAGAGGCTGCAAGTCAAGCGAGAGTTAAGTAAGCAGAAGAAGTGATGAGAAATAAACTAGGTACCAACATCACCGGGGTGTTCAACCAACCAATGAGACAGAGGGCTTGACATCAAGATGGTTTTCCAGTCCATCTATAATCAAAAACAGCCGGGGAAAGGTGCGGCAGGCACGGTGGCTTATTTCCTGTAATCCCAGCACTTTGGGAGGCTGAGGCGGGCGGATCACTTGAGGTCAGGAGTTCAAGACCAGCCTGGCCAACATGGTAAAACCCGTCTCTACTAAAAACACAAAAATTAGCCAGGTGTCGTGGAGTATGCCTGTAATCTCAGCCACTTGGGAGGCTGAGGCACAAGAATCGGTTGAACCCAGAAGGCAGACGTTGCAGTGAGCTGAGATAGTGCCACTGCACTCTAGCCTCAGCAATAGAGTGAGATTCCATCTCAAAAAAAAAAACAAAGAAATCACACATAAAAAATATATATATGATTTTAAAAACAACAATACGTCCAGGTGTGATGGCTTATGCCCGTACTCCTAGCATTTTGGGAGGCCAAAGCAAGATCACTTGAGGCCGGGTGCACTGGCTCACACTTGTAATCCTAGCACATTAGGAGGCAGAGGTGGGTGGATCACCTGAGGTCAGGAGTCTGAGACCAGCCTGGCCAACATGGAGAAACCCTGTCTCCACTAAAAATACAAAAATTACCCGGGCATGGGGGCACATGCCTGTAATCCAGCTAATCGGGACGCTGAGGCAAGAGAATACCTTGAACCCGGGAGATGGAGGTTGCAGTGAGCAAAGATCATCCCGCTGCACTCCAGCCTGGGCAACAGAGTGAGACTCTGTCTCAAACAAGGAACAAACAAACAAGCAAGGAACTGACGGAGGGTGAGAGACAGAGAGAGAATCTAAAATGGGACACACACAAACACATAGACACACAGACAGTCATACAGCAGTGGCACACGAACAAACACCACAAAACAGGCAGCCGCTGAGGCTAGGGCGTTTGGCTCTCGAAAGAGAACGACCCTTGGTTGAGAGATCAGCCCACGGGCCGGCAGGCCGACCCGTCCTCGAGGTCACAAGGGGCACGACTTCTGGGGAGACTCACCAGAACTGTGTCCGGGCCGGCCTGAGGCTGGAATGCCGCGCTGCTTCGCCAGCCTCCCCTCCTGTGCTTTCCACCTCCTGGTCAGCCCTTTGCCAGGACTCCTGGCATCCAGAGACAGTCCTGTGGACCCCGTGGAGAGGTCAGGCTGCAGCCTCGGAGCCCCGCCACCCAAGCACTGCCAGGGAGGGCTCCTGTTTGTCAGGCCTCAGGGCGTGGTTCCTATGACAACCGTGGGAACCACTGTGACGCGAGCACCCGCCCACCGCGAGCACCCGCTGGCCACTCGCGCATGCGCATTGGCTTC
>NW_012118488.1:1177818-1194550 GCF_000951035.1 Colobus angolensis palliatus
GGGCGGATCACTTGAGGTCAGGAGTTCAAGACCAGCCTGGCCAACATGGTAAAACCCGTCTCTACTAAAAACACAAAAATTAGCCAGGTGTGGTGGAGCATGCCTGTAATCCCAGCCACTTGGGAGGCTGAGGCACAAGAATCGGTTGAACCCAGAAGGCAGACGTTGCAGTGAGCTGAGATAGTGCCACTGCACTCTAGCCTCGTCCATAGAGTGAGATTCCATCTCAAAAAAAAAAAAAAATCACGCATAAAAAATATATATATGATTTTAAAAACAACAATACGTCCAGGTGTGATGGCTTATGCCCATACTCCTAGCATTTTGGGAGGCCAAAGCAAGATCACTTCAGGCCGGGTGCAGTGGCTCACACCTGTAATCCCAGCCAGCACTTTAGGAGGCAGAGGTGGGTGGATCACCTGAGGTCAGGAGTCCGAGACAAGCATGGCCAACATGGAGAAACCCCGTCTCCACTAAAAATACAAAAATTACCCGGGCATGGTGGCACATGCCTGTAATCCCAGCTGCTCGGGAGGCTGAGGCAGGAGAATAGCTTGAACCCGGGAGATGGAGGTTGCAGTGAGCAAAGATCATGCCGCTGCACTCCAGCCTGGGCAACAGAGTGAGACTCTGTCTCAAAACAAACAGACAAACAGCTGGGGCTATCACAGGCCTGATCCTACCTCCCCAGGTGCTGAGGCTGGGAACTCCACCTGTCTACCAATCTCAACCCTGTGTCCCGGCCACACCTTTCTAGTGTCCACCCCCAACCCCGTCCCATGAAGACAAGACGTGATGCAAATACTGACTGAGGGTAGTGAAGGAAACAAAGGAAGCCCCAAACATAAGCTCGGGGAGCTTCTATTCTAGCTGGGGAGCCAGGCAGGGAGGAAGGGAAACAGCAATTGTACATGAGGCATGCTGAGGAGGAAAACATAGAGTAGTGAAGGGAGGCGTGAAATGTCAGTGGAGGCTGGAATTTCAGGGAAGATCTAAAAAGCCGTGAAGACGGTGGAGAAGTGAGTCATGTGGCTATGGGGGATGGGTCTGGAAAGAGGCAGTCCAGACAGGGGCCCCTGGGTGGGGCTGCGCGGTGTCATTCAGGGATGCTAGGGCCTACAGAAGAGGGCAGGTCCCGCGGTGGACACGAGGGTGAGGGGTGCAGGGAGGAGGGGGAAGGCAGGAGCTGGAGCAGGAACCCCCATGCCAAGGCTGTGGCCCCACCTCCCCAACACCCTCTCTCCCCGCACCCTTGCTCCTGTGCACACACACACTTGCAGCTCACCCCGTCGGTGAAGAAGCTCCGGAGCATCCGCAGGCTGGGTATGCGGTTTGGCAGGCGCCTGAGAAGCGAGGGTCAAGGGTGAGGGATGTGGGCAGCAGAGCTGGGACCTCACTATCTCGTCACCCACCAAAACCCAAGGCCCGGAGGCCTTCCAGTGGGGGAGGCACACTGTCCCCTGCATAGAGGACCCCAGGGCCAAGAGCCCTGCCCCAGAGCAGCTGGCCAGCGTGGCTGTGGCCACCCCACCCCATGTCCAGACAGCGCCTCACCGCAGAACTCGGCCCTCGTCGCGGAAGGTGTTGAGCCCATCATCGCAGGACTTGGAGCGCTCCGTGGTGATGGCCAGCAGGTAGGAGGAGCGGCGGCCAGCCTTGATGCTACCTGCAAAGCCGCCCGCGTTGGGCCTCAGGGTCAGTGGGGCAGCAGGTCAGGGGCTTCCCAGAGCCCTCCCTTCTGGGCAGGGGCAGGAGGTGACTCTCCCAAAGGGCCCCAGGAGGAGCAGAAACCAGAGGAAGAGGCCAGACATGAAGCAGTAGGCCCAACAGAAATCCCTGGGACTGGGCAGCAGGGAAGAGGGTGGGGCTGGGGGTGTGGGGAGTGCTCACTGCAGTCCTGTGAGTAATGGCGTCCGAGGGTGAAGGTGAAGGTCGGGGAGGAGGGGCTGGTGCCCAGGACGGGGGCCGAGTTCATGGCACTGGAGACCACAGCAGAGGCAGGGACATGCTTGGCTTGGAGGTCAATGCTGGGGCTGGTGGGCTCATCTGTGCACGAGAAGGGAGAGAGGTGTGAAGGCGGCAGAGAGCGGAGCCTGCCTGCCCCACCCCAGCCTTGCCAGCCCCTGTGCCACTCGCCTCCAGGCTCAAACACATCTCAAAGGGTCCTGCTGGCAACATGCCCACTGCCAAGTTTGACTGGCCCACTCTCCAGACTGTGGCCATGGAATCCTTCCCCTCAGGAGTGGGGCTAAGCCACCCTCCTTAGACCGGGCTCCTGAGGACAGAGCCAATATTCCCCCATCAGACTGGGAGCCTCTTGAGGGCAGGAACAGTGTCTCCACCATCAGACTGAGGGCACTCAGAGAGAATGAACTGTGTCTCTCCTCTCAGACCAAAAGCCTCCTGAGGGCAGGGGCAGTGTCTTCCCTATCAGACTGAGAGCTTCCTAAGGTAAGGGCTCCCTCATCAGTTGGGGCTCCTCAAGGGGAGAGATTACATCTCCCCCTCAGACAGAGTATGCTCTGGAAGAAGAGACTGCCTCCCCTGGCCACAGCCTAGAGCCTTCCTTACTAACAGAAGGGGCTGTGTCTCTGCTCTACCGAAGGCTGGCTGGGGAAGGGCTGTGTCTTCCCCTTGCCCCAGGCCTCCACCCTCTCACTGTCTGGTAGGGTGAGCTCACCTCCCATCTCCCGCCATCCCTCTCCATAACTCTGCATCTTGCTCTTTCTCCCTAGCCCCGTCTATCCTGCTCCCTCCTGGGCATCTCATATTCAACAGTCCTGAACTTTCTCCCCCTCTCACTCCCAACACGGGGATGAGGCACCACCTCCAAGCCTGGCCAGAAACCTGGGCATCACCCAGCCGCTCTACTCTCTTGCCTCTCCCTCTCCTGCATCCAGTCGAAGGCAAGGCCATGCTTTCAAAAGCCAACCCCAGTGACTGATGAGACCCTTGGGCCTGAAAGGGTCCTTACAACCCAGAAGGGGGGTCCTGCCTCTCACTTAAGGGTCTTTGCATATTCTATTTCCTCTCCTTGAATATTCTTCCCCTGATGAACTCTTTCTCATCATCCTTCACGTCTTAGCCCAAATGTCCTTTCTCCAAGATTCTCACCACAGCCCTTCTCCAAGCCCTTCTCCTCAAGCTCCCTGTCCCACCACATGCCCATCCCAATGGATTGTTCCTGCCTGTCCACCACCGTCTGCTGGACCATCCAGTCCAGGAGAGCATGGAGCCACGCACAGGGGCTGACACAAATATCTGGTGAGTGGATGGAGGGATGGAGGGTGGATGGAAGGGACAAAGAGGGAAAGATACAAAGGGAGGCTGGAAGCAAGAGTCAAAAGAAAGAAAGATGGATGAATGGGTGGAAGAAAGGATGGAACAAATGAATGAACAAAAGAAGGTGAGAGAGAGGAAAAGAAAGAAGGAAGACTAGATGGATGGATGGATGGATGGATGGATGGAACAAATGAATGAACAAAGGAGGGAGAGGGGAAGGAAAGAAGGAAGGAAGAACAGATGATGGATGGATGGATGGATGGAGGGAGGGAGGGAGGGAGAAAAGAGTGTATGGAAAGATGCTGGAAGGATAAATGAATGAGAGGTAGGATAGAAGAAAGGATGACAGAAAACAGAAGGAAAGATGGAAGAATAGATGGATAGATGGATGGATGAACAGGTGAATGAACTGACAGAGAAACAAGATGATCCCACCAGCACCCAGCCGAGTTCTGCCCATGATAGACAGGCAGATGAGGTACAGCAGGACACAGAAAGCCAACAGCCAAGTCCCCCAGGACAGCCACATGTACCATCACTCACCAATAAAGGGGATGGAAGCCAGAGAGTCTTCAGTGGCGGCCAAAGGGGCCACCTTCCTGCCCAGGCGTTCCCCTCGCCCATTGGCCTCTGGCTCTGGGGACTCGTCACCAAATCCAAGGTTCATCTGTCTTGCGGGGGTCAGCTGAACCTTGCGGCCCGTCGGGGGCTTCTGCCTCAGGACCACCTCATCGCGGCGATCCTCCACAGGAGGCTCCGGGGCCCGGGTGCTGGGTTCCGGCCGTACAACCCTGGGTGGCTCAGAGGCCTCTGGTGGGAACGGTGCAGGGGACTGGGCCAGGTTGAAGGTAGGCAGCCCCCCAAAGGGTGAGTCCCGGAAGGAGAGTGCGTGCAGGAGGCCGGTCCGGCGCTGGAATGATGGGCTGTAGCTCCGGTAGCCGATGTACCCGAGGTCATCCAGGCCCTGCAGGCCAGGCGGGGGCGGGGCCTGGTGCCCTGGCAGGTCCCGAGTTGGGCAGGCGGGGGTGCGGGCAGACGAACGCTGGGAAGCCCAGCCACACCGCTCAAAGCGGGGTGACACCAGTGCCCCCGGCCCCAGTGCCTCGGCAGAACGGGTGGCCCGGCTCAAGTAGTCATCTGAGCGAGCTCGGTGCCAGCCCTCCTGGCCCAACTGGCTCAAGGCATCCTGGGAGGTGGAGCAGGGCCACGGGCGGGGGGCAGCCACCTCCTCCAGCCGGTCCTGGGAGGCGCTGCGGGCCCGGGGGGCCATGGCTGGGCACCGTCTCTCCCCCGCCCTGCGGGGTACCTGGTTTGACAGCCAGTGTGACAAGGCCTGCTGGCACTCCAGTCTGCTGGGGGGCACCCGGCTGCCAGGCTCCGGGAAGGCACGGGGCGTCCGGGGCTCCGAGGCGAGGTGGGGGAAGGCACCAGGGCTGGGGCGGGGCTGGCTCATCCCCAAGCAAGAGTTGTCTGGGTGGGCACGGGCAGCAGGTGGCACGCAGAGCCCCGGGTCACTCCAGGCAGCAGGACTCCGGGGGTCACTGGGCAGTGCTGAGGTGGGCTCAGGCACCATAGTGGCCCTGGTGGAGGCCCGGGCCGGAGGGGCGTAGGTCTTGCGGGGGTAGCAGATGGGGGGTGGCTCTGGGATGCTGCGGGCCTCTCCAGAATACGGCTCGTTCCCTTTCAGGTAGGCATCCTGGGAGTAGGCCTGGCCGGAGACACAGACAGATGAGCAGGGCCAGACCAGTCCCACGGGGTAGGGGTATGGCAGCCCGAGGAGGTCAAGGAGCCCAGGAGGGGAATGAAGGGAGAGGACCAAGCGGTGGGGGAACGAGGGGGTGGCACAAGTGGGTGGGGGTGGAAGGGCATGTCCAGGGAGAGAACAAAGAAGAAGCAAGAAGCCTTTGAGACACAGGCAAACTCCAGCAAAAGTGGGATTTCGCTAAGACTCTGACAAGGACTGCCTTAGCCACAAACATTCCAGCATCTGTTTCCTAGGGTCCTCCCCCAGTCCTGGCCTCCACCGCCTGCCTGCGCCTTATGTCCACCAATGCCCAGAGCTCCTCGGGTGGAGCCGGGAAACCCCACAGAGACCAGTCAAGGTGGCAGATGAGAGAAGAAAGCCGGCTAGGGGTGTGTCCGGGTGGGGCAGCGGCTGGCAGAGCCCAGCTGTCCCTCCATCCCCGGGAATGGGGAGCTGACTCCTGAGCCACAGGGGAGAAGAGGAGTTTGCCCACCTCCTGCCAGGCTTGAAGGAAGGCCCTTGAGCCACCTTCTGCCACCCCTGGGCCTGGAATTTGGCACTGGGAGCTGAGGCTGACGGTGCATTGCTAAGGAGTGACAGGGCCAGCGCCCAGGCCCAGCCAAAAAAGGAGTCAGCTCCCAGGGACAGCGGCCTTGTGGCCTGGGCCCAGCCTGACCCCTGCTGAGGTGCCCAGGAGCCTAACTCAAGCCAAAGAACCAAAGGGTGAGAGGGTGAAACCAAACACACACACACCACACTACGAGGAGACACCGGAAGATACACACCCAGAGACACACTCACACACACACACAGTAAAACACAATGAAACACACACAAATAACTACACCTCCAGTCCCAGGCACAAACATCATGTGACGAGGACAAGCTAAACCACACCCCCGCACACTCAGCCCCTCCAGCTGGCACAGGGGCCGCCACACACATACCTCTCCCTCCTGCCATCCCGCCGTCTCCCCAGGCTCCCGGCATCATCACAGCGGCGGCAGCATCCCAGCCCGCCTCTGCCCGCCCCCAGCTCTAACTCCCACAGTGACCACTGCGTCGCCCTGGCTAGGGCCTCTGGTCCCCCTCCGTCTGCCCTCCCTGCGGCTCCCCCTCACCCCTACCCGGCTCTCTCTCGGCTGGCTGGCGGGAGGAGGAGGGAGGAGAGGATGGGTGTGGAGGGGCCTCGCCGCGTCGGTGGTGGCGTCAGCAGCTGCCGAGGCCCGATTGGCCTCCAGCCTTGGCTCCCAACCACAGGAATGCCTGGGCCCCACCCTCCGGCTGGCGGAGATGCGGGGACCAGTGGAGGCCCCCAGATGCTGACATCTGGGGCTGCCAGCCCACCCCAGCCTGGGCAGAAGAACTGGAGGCTGCTGCCCTTCCCACTCCTTGCCCCTGCCAGCTGGAGAGAGTGGGGGACATCCTAGGGTCCCGCCCTGTCACCTCCCCATAGCTGGCCTCGCCTCAGCCTGGGGGAGCTGTACAGGCAGGGCCTTGAGACTTGGGGTGAGCGGTCTATCTCAGAGCCCCCCTTCCTTCCTTCCTCTCCCCAGGAAGAGCAAGGGGACAATCGAGGTCAGGGGTGGAGGTTTCCAGAGGGGCATCGTGCCAGGTATGGCACTGTGATTACAGTGATTACGAGAGTGCGTCCAAAGCAGAAACCAGCACAGGGGCTCCCAGGGCCTCCCCGGGCACAGTGACATCAGGGGCAAGTAAGCCGCCATCTGGCTGGGACCCATGAGACCAGGGAGGTGGGCGCTGGACAGAGAGGACCGCCCGGGGCTCCGGGCACAAAGAGGCAGCGTGTAAGTGTGGGCGTGTGTGTGAAAGGGCACGCTTGGGAGTGCAGGGCCTGCTTCGTGCAGTGTCTGGGCCACGCTCTCTGTGTGTCAGGCTAGATGCTGTCTTCTAGGTATGCTGAGGTGACGAATGTATAAATTCGGAGTCCTGTAACACGGGTGGACACATGCACTGAGATGGGCAGGAGGATGCCGTGGTGTTTGCGGGCATACATGTTGTGATAGTGGGGCGTGGGTGCGTAGTTGTGGAGAGGTCCAAGTACGCGAGGTACTATGCTGTTTGTACTGCAGGGAGCCAAGGGGCTGGTGAGTGTTTCATGTTTGAATGTTTGTGGGTGTGTGTTGTGGTGCACTTCGCTGTGTGAGGGTGAACTGTGGCAGTGGGTGCTTGTGTGATTGTCTCTATTGTGGCACATGACTGGTGCTGTGTGTGTGTTGTGGTGTGCTTCGTGCTATACAGAGGGTGGGACTGTGGGGCTGTGCTCTGTGGCTGTGTACCTGTGTGTGCTGCTTGGGTACTGCGTAGTGCAGTACTCAGGGCCAAGCGGGGAGGGGATGCAGGGAACAGGCATCTCTCCTAGGAGCTGACAAGAACATACCAGGCTGGCGGAGCCTGCTGGGCCACCCTCCTTCCAGATACCCTGGCAGGAATCCTGCCTGCCAAGGCCAGGACTCCCTCTCCCCCAGCACAGAGCAGCTCCGAATGAAGCAACAACCAGCCCCAGCCCAGGGATGGGCGTGGCATCCCCAGCTGGGCAATGTCGGCCTGCACCCTCCCAACACTTCCTTCTCTGCCTCCCAGGGGAGCCAGTGCTGCCCCAGGGCTCAGGGGTCTCCTCTCAGGCTGCAGGGGCCAGACTCACCAGCTGGAGGATGTCCTCATCCTTGGGCATGATAGATAGCTCCAGAGTGTCATCGCTACAGAGACAGGAGAGAGTCAGGCTGGGCCAATGAACAGGGTCCAGGAGGAAGGGATTCTGGTCTCCAGGGCACCCCCAGGGCAAAGGGGCGGGGAGATAACATGGGACACGGGGTCAGCGGCACTCACCTGTTCTGGATCAGCGCTATGACCTGCGAGTAGGTCTTCCCAATGACGCTTTCCCCATTCACCTTTACCAGCCGATCTCCTGGGGACAAGGAGTGCATGACTGGTGACCAAGGGGCATCAAAGGCCCCATCTGAGAACCCCTGTACCAGGCATGGCTAACACTGTGGGGATAGGAGCCTCCCCAACACCTGGATCCGAGAATCAAATCCTAGCCAGAAGGTAGAAAGTAGAGCCCAGGTAACTGGGACAGCTCACCTGTGCGAAGTCCTGCCCTGTGGGCAGGGCCGTCTTCCTTCACATTCTTGACAAAGATGGTGTCCATGGGCTCCAGGCGGTGCCGGGGGGAGGGTCCTGGTGGGCATCAGCCAGGTTAGCTGGGGGTGGCTGCTGAAGGTCACACCCATGCACAGCTACACACACAGGGGACACACACTCAGAGAATGATCACACTCGCCCGGTCACAAACATGCACAGGCCCACACATCCATGGGGACACTGGGCAGGCCCATGGAGGCACAGAACCCGACAGGAGGACACAGACCTGGGAGAATGAAAACCTATGGGGACACACCGTAAACACCTCCTGTGTCCTCTTTATGTGCTAAAACTACACTAAAAAGGATGAACAGGCCAGGCGCGGTGGCTCACGCCTATAATCCCAGCACTTTGGGAGGCCAAGGCGAGTGGATCACTTGAGGTCAGGAGTTCGAGACCCGCCTGGCCAATATGGTGAAACCCCATCTCTACTAAAAATACAAAAATTAGCTGGGTGTGGTAGCACGCGCGCCTGTAATCCCAGCTACTCAGGAGGCTGAGGCAGAAGAAACACTTGAACCTGGGAGGCAGAGGTTGCGGTGAGCCGGGATTGTGCCACTGCACTCCAGCCTGGGCGACAGAGCAAGACTCTGTCTCAAAAAAAAAAAAAAAAAAAAAAGCTCACGCCTGTAATCCTAGCATTTTGGGAGACTGAGACAGACAGATCATGAGGTCAGGAGTTCAAGATCAGCCTGGCCAACATGGTGAAACCCTGTCTCTACTAAAAAATACAAAAATTAGCCGGGTGCGGTGGTGGGCACCTGTAACCCTAGCTACTCAGGAGGTTGAGGCAGGAGAATTGCTTGAACCCGGGAGGTGGAGGTTGCAGTGATCCCAGATCGCACCACTGCACTCCAGCCTGGTTGATAGAGCAAGACTCCATCTCAAAAAAGAAAAAAGAAAAGGATAAACAAGCACAGCCCTTGTCCTTCCAGAGCTCCCTATCCAGTGGGGGAGGCAGATTCTCACATTCCCAGGTGCACACACAAGTCACAAAACAGGAAAGGGCGCCACACAAGAGGTCATAACAGTTCTGAAGACACGTGGCAGGGTCAGACGCCCTCCTCACAGGGATGCCCACTCCCGCAGACCCAGCAAGACACCTAATGTTCACATCCCTCACCTCCTCCTTTCCCCAGGCTCAGGGGCTCCAAAGCAGAGGTCCGAGGCCCCTAGGATGGGCACAAATTGCATTGCACCCCAACAAAGTTCCTCTGCTCCTAAGTGCTGCTAACTCTAAGCTAACAGAGAAATGGGCCTGCTCTAGGCCAGCTGGCTCCTCCCTCACCACGGCCTCTGGATGGGGATGCAGGAGTGTCCTATGGCTGCCCAGCAGAAGCCCCAGTGGTGGAGCAGGAAGGCTGCCAGAGAAGGTGCTCTGCCTTTAAATACCCTGGGAGTCTGGGTGTCTGCCAGGGGCCTCTGGGGAGCAAGGGCCACAGCAAGGGGAGTCGAGCTCACATCGTAGGAGAGAAAGACCTTGGGGCCCCCTGACTTCCACCAGGACCCTACTGTCTCCACCTCCAAGGACACCCTTTGCTCAGCATTCCCACCACCAGCCCCCAGGCCCTGCAGCCCTGCCTTGTTCTAGGCTGGGAGCAGCTTGAGGGCAGGGGCCTGGTGCAGACACCCATCTGCTCCCCAGAGTGCCGCCCATAGTGTGCTGAGCTCAGCAAACTTCTGTTAAGGAAATGTCCAAGGGAGACAAATGTGAGAAAAGAAAGGGGGAGAACAGAGAGAGTGAGGAAGAGGCTCCCAGAGGGGGCCAGACCCGGGGCACAGACAGGAGCAAAGGCAGGAACAGGAGTCAAGGGAGGGGGACACAGAAAAGGACAGGCAGACTTGGCGGGGACAAGGAGAGATGGGAGCTGGAAGATGAGCCCCCGTGCAGGTCCAGCGCCCACCAGTCCTCCCTTACCTCCTCCACGGCCTCCATTCTCTTCCTCCTGCAGGGAACAGAGGGGTGGGTGTTGGCCTCAGTCCAGCCCTCAGCAGCCAGGGGTGGCTCAGCTCCAGCGGGCAGGGCCCCTTCAGGTTCCCGCCACCCCTTATCTCCTCCCAAGTAGCCCAGCAGGGGAGGGTGCGGGAGGGGTGTCCAAGGGTCACCAGATCCCAAGCCAAGTTCCCCAGTGACATGCGCCCCCACCACCCCAGCACCCTAACCATCGGGGAACCCACAATCCAGCAAGTGACCCAAGACCCCTTCCCTGGGGGAGCTCCCAGCCCAGTGCGGGAGGCATCACAGAGGCTCACACACACAGAAGACCCGGGCAGTCACAGATAGGCGCATGACAAGTGCAAACTACAGCTATCGGCTCCAGGGAACGCCAAGGGGAGGCCTGATTACAGTCCTCCTGGGGAGGGGACTCAAAGGCATCTGAGGGTGGCGGGGAGAAGGCATTGTGGACGAGGGAGACGGGGCATGCAGATGCTGGCTGGCAGGGATAAGCGCTCACAGCACACCAAGGGCTGAATCGCTGAGTTAAAGGAGAAAGTCAACAACCGCAAGTGACAATACTCAGGCTAAAGCACTCAGGCTTACAGAACAGAAAGAGGGAGCCAATGGAAGTTCTTTTGTGGGAGAGAGTGGAGGTAAAAATGCCAGTTAGGGGAGAGGATTCTGGCACCCGGGTGCAGGGTATCAAGGGGACCCAATGGGAGGCCTCTGGGATCACCCTGGTAGGTGATGGTGCTAGACTTGGGCGGGGAACGAGGAAGGAGGGCATGGAGGTGAGAGGAACAGGCTCAGCCAGCTGGATGTGGCATTTTAGAGCTGGATTGGACCTTCAGCGTCATCTCTTCTAACTCTCTCCACACATGTATCCATTGTACAGCTCACCGGGCAAGGTGTGTTCAAGGCCACTCAGACTCAGCGGCAGAGCCAGGGCTGGAACCCAGGCCTCTGTGGCACCCCAGCGAGGACAGGGTGGGTCACAAGAAGGCTGTTGGGCCCTTCTTGGGAGCAAGCACTCTGCCCCCGTCCTCCCATGTGGGGTGTGCTCCAGCTCATGCAAACTGACAGCACTGTGAGCGGGTGGCAGAGGCAGACGGATGCATTTGGACGGCTGAGCTCCCTGCAGGCTCCCAGGCGGCAGCATGAAGGACGGGAGAACACAGCCTCCTCCTGCCTCCAGGCCAAAGGCCCCTCCCAGCCCTGGGCAGGTTCTGGAAAGGAGAAGCAGCCTGTCCCTGGCTGTCACCCTTCAGCAGGGTCCCCTGAGAGAAGGTGCTGGGGGCAGAAGGAGGGGCATTCTGGGGAAAGAGTGAAGGAAGTACTGGTGTTTCTGGAGAACTAAGGGGCTGGTGTCCTTGGGCATGAAGGAGGGGTCTGTGCTCCCTCCACACACCATCAGCACCCACTTATGTTCTTAAGCACAGCTGTAGCCAATGAGAACAGTTATGCAGGAGCCCCAGAGCTTCCGGCATGCATGTGAGAGCTGCAAGTTACATGTACACGTGACATGTATTTGCAGACACTATATGCACACATAGATACACACATGCGTGTCCATGGCCAGCACGTGGTGCACACAGAGAGACATGCGGGCACACGAACACAGACAGTGAAGTCCCGTTTGGTTCTCGGATAGGTGGGACCAAGGGAGAGTCCCCCAATAGCTAGCTGTGCAGGCAGATCCCAGCCCTAGGGAAAATGGATAGAGGGGTTCATTGACTCCAAAATCAATGTCTCCTCCCTGCTGGAAAAGAAGTGGGAATGGGAGCAGAGCCCTAGTGGGGAGCTCTGGTTGCTCCCTGGGGCCCCTTCTGTCTCCTTCCCACACTTCTGCTTCACTGTCAGGGAGCCCGCCCCCTAGCTCACAGCCTTGGATTGGGGTCAGGACCCCGGGTTCCTGGACTCCGAGAACACAACGTTTACATTAGGGCAGGAAGGACTCTGAGGGGTCAAGTTGATAAATGTCCTCAGGTTCCAGCAGGAGAAATGGAGCCCGGAGATGGGGAGGTGGCCCCAAATTCACAATGAGTGAGGAGTTGTCCCAGGACTGGAACTCTGGGCTCCTGTGTCCCAGCCTGGGTCTCTTTCCAGCACACTGAGCTGTCACCAGCAGGGACCAGGGGTGTGCTGGGAGGGCTTCCACAGGAGTGCTAGGCCCCTGAGAGCTCACGCTGGAGAGGAGAGAAGCAGCCCCAGCTCAGAAGCAGTTGGTAGATCAGGAGTCCCAGGAACTCCCAGACATGTTCGCCTGCCAGAGACAAGCATCTGGGGGTGTGAGTTAAGCATCCTGGCTGCCCACCTGCAAGGTCCTTGCCCTGCACCAGCCACCCCTCCTGGTCTCCTGAGAAGACCCAGGCCACAGTGATTAGTGTTTGTCCATGGTCACACAGTGCAAATCACCCAGCCAAGGCTGGCACTGCCTCCCTGCAGTCCTCCTCCCCAGGCCACAGCAGAAGGGAGTCAGGCCGGACCCCAGGAAGGACCCCTTCTCTGAGAGGATCAAAGGACCATGAAGGGGACTGGCACAAAAGAGTCTCCCTTCCCCATGAAAGCTTCCTCAGACCAGGCCAGGGCAGTGGCAAGCCAGGCATACCTTCAGGCTACAGTGCACGGCCGACTCGGGCGGGTACACGATGAAGTGGCGCAGAGTGAAGCCAAAGCCGTCCTGGGGACTTTTGTGCAGCAGCAGTGTCCTCGGCCCCTGCCAGGGGAAGGGGCGCCTAGGAGAGCACCCATCTCTTGGGCCCAGTGGGAGCTGTGGGAGACAGGGAGGCCAGGCTGAGCGCCTGTGTTGCTGACACTTCTGGCTGTTTGCACCGCCTCCTGCAGCCCACAGGACCGGAGGGGCACCGAAAGGGGTCTTTCGCCCTAGGGTTGCCAGGCACCCTCCCTCCCCTGACCTCCTCCTCATCCCTTCCTTCCTCTCCCACCTTCATCAGCCCAACAGCTTTTTCCTTCTTTCCTTTACACTCAGTCCCCTCATAATGTCTTTGCCTTCAGGAAAATAACTCACTAAAACAAGTTCATTCAGTTCAGTTCAGCTGAGTTCAGCAAATGTTCACTGAGCACCTACTATGTGCAGGACCCTGGATACATAGCCTTCCTGCCCAGTGCCTGTCGTTGTCTTAGCTCATGCACAATCTCACACAAGCACATGCACACATACATGCACTCCCAGACAGACACATACTTATGCAGACACAGCCACAGCCACATACACTCATGCAGATGGAACATACCACACACAGACAAGCATGTGCAAACGTGCAGACACACAGATACACACAAATGAGTACACATGTGCACACTTATGTAGACACAGATATGCACAGAGTTGCACAGAATCAAAGTCCTGCACACAACACACATACAGATGCATGCACATGCATCACAGACATGCAGATACACACAGGCACAGCAGACCAGTACACACGCGTCCTTCAAGAACAGCAGCAGGAACACAGTGGGGACCAAGAACCAAGAGGGAGTGGACTGGACATCAGACACCTGAAGGGACTTCCTGAGGCTCCAGAGCCCAGCCGAGAGGCCTGGCTGGTTCACCAGAAAGGCTGGGGGTGGCTGGGCCGGTGGCTCACACTTGTAATCCCAGCACTTTGGGAGGCCAAGGCGGGTGGATCACCTGAAGTCAGGAGATCGAGATCAGCCTGGCCAACAGGGTGAAACCCTTTCTCTGCTAAAAATACAAAAATTAGCTAGGCATGGTGGCTGGCGCCTGTAATCCCAGCTACTCAAGAGGTTGAGGCAAGAGAATCGCTTGAACCCGGGAGGCGGAAGTTGCAGTGAATTGAGATTGCACCACTGCACTCTAGCCTGGGCGACAGAGCAAGACTTTGTCTAAAAAAAAAAAAAAAAAAAAGGCCGGGAGTTTCAGAGACACTAAGCCCCCTGTCAGACCTCCCAAAATTCTTGGGATTCTCCAAGATGATGTGGCAGAGGGTGTCTGAAGACAAGAGTTTGGAGTGGGCACACAGGTCTGTTTCTGGGGCAAGAAGCAAAACAGATAGTGCCTGAGAGAGGGCTCCCTTTGGGAAACAGAGAGGGAAGGCGGGTGACAGGAGGGTATCAGATGGATGGTGCTCATGGGGAAGACGGGAGCCACAGGGAAGCTGCCTGGCTTTGAAAAGCCAAGAGGCCCCCTAGAGGACTCTTAAATCCGTAACATCACATGGCCTAACCTCTATGTTGTCCCTAGTCCAAGCCCCTCAGAGGGCAACAAGCCCCCACCACCAACACTCCTCACTCCCCTCAACTCATTAGTTCTGGAGTGAGGAGTTCCCGCTTCACTAGCAACATCCCCTTTTGTCCCCTTCTCATAGCTGGAGAAAGCTCAAAAACATCTGCCACTCAAATGTCTTGATGCCAAGTTCATTCATGGACCATCCACCCTCCTGTCCACGCACACAGTGGAGGGAGACAGCTGCCCTCTGCTAAGGATTTCCGCATAGGGGAGAGCCTGGCTGCTGTCGAGCAGGCCTGAGGAAGAGGCTAGATCCTCCAACCTCAGAAGATTAAATAAAAATGTGACACAGACAATAGGCAATAGGCCTGCTTCATACAGCCCCAGGGGATAGAGCCAGGTGGAGTATGCAAGAGGCTGAGTGGAGCTCCAGGCAAGGGAGACAGACCATTCTAGACTGTCCTAATCCTATACAGTCTGGAAAACTACCCAGATGAGGCTATGAGTGCCCCCTACCAGACAGGTGCCATGCAAAAGCCAGAAGACCTCCAGTCCAGAAGGCCTCAGCAGGGGTTCTGACATCAGGGGTAGTCCAGCATCTTCCACTTGTAGCTTTAGCCTAGCCTCTCCCACGGTGCCCTGCACCCCCATGGGGGCCTGGGGAGCCCAGAGGAGAACATTCTCTGGGAATTCTGCTGAGGTCTGAAATCCCCCGGATTTCCCATCTCTGCTGACCTGGCAAGGAACTGATCAGGGAGTGAAGAGGGTCTGGGGATCCCCTCACCAACTGCCCTCTCCTACCAGAAGCCCCTGCTCCTCCCCAGTGTGGGCTGCCCCCTGCCTGTCCCCCACCCAGGCTCAGAACTGAAGCTGTTTGCAGGGCCCATTGTTTTGCTACTGTCCTGGATTAAGGTTCAAGCCACCAGCTGCCCCAGTGACGAAAAGTGACTGGGACAGGTCCCCGCACGCCCCCGCCCCTCCCCCAGCACACATCCTGCCTGGAGCTGCCAGCTGCCTGGGGGGATGCTCCCTGGGAGGGCCTGCATGTAATCCAGGGCAGGGGGCATGCCTTCCTCTCCAGGTCCCCTCCTTACCAAGCACTACCAGCATTCCCTCCCTTATCTCTGCCTCTCCCTTTCCTCTGTTCCTTCCTTCCAGTCCCCTTCCTCCCACCTCTTCCAACTAGGCTCTTGAGAATGTCAGCCACCACACAGGCACAGCTACCACACCCCTGCTTGAAGAGGAGACATCAGGACACCCAACAAGAGCCACAGCTGGCATCACCCCTGTGGGAAGTTCTTCCTTAGGTTTAACCTCAATCCTTCATGCTATTATACATGCACATTTCCTCTCCTCCCCTGTGACCTGGGACAGAACTGAGTCTTGTGCTCATCTGAGGTGGGGGAGGTGATAGGTGCAAAAACAGAGAAGAAGCCGTTGATAACAACTAGAAAGGTGCACAGCTCACACACACAGAGCTCTCTCTGCCTCTCTGACTTAGGTACAGAGACAAGGGGACTGAGAGGGAATCACTCAGGGGACACAGGGACATTGCTGATTAAATTCTCCTGGACTGGATCTATTTCCAAACACTCCCACCCTCATGTCAGGAAAGAAAGAGACGTCCAAAAATATCAGCTGATGGTGACAGCAGGGCAGACGGCCTTAGGCCACAAATTAGGCAGAGGTGGACACGTGGTGGGTTGGCAGCACCAGGAACTAGAACCCAGGAGCCCTGCTCCTCCCCCCGGGAGCATAAAGAGGTCATTGCAGGGAGCAGTGTTCAGGCCGGGCATGGCGCCCACTGTGACTCACACCCTACCAGCCTGGTCCATCTCGGATATCAGAAACACGGCAGTCCCCCAGCCCAGCCCTGTCAGCCCTGAGAGCACTCACTACCTGCAGGGGCCCGTCTGCCACTCAGCCTCCTCTGCCCACTAGGAAACCCTCGTGTGCCGTGTCCAGGTCCCCTACCAGGGATGGGGTGGGTCGTGTGCCCTGCTCCATTCAGTGGTACCTCTGCCTGCCTCGGACTCAGGGTCCCTGCCCGCCCACACCCTCTGGGATTCTTAGAAGCCCCAGCGTCTCTTCAAACGCTCTGGTCCCTTCCATCCTTCCTCTGCCTGGAAACCGAGAGGGCTGAGCCCTCTGGAGGCCTCGACCCAGACTGGGGGTTGTCATCCCAGAAGCCCTGGCAGAGCTCCAAGCCACAAATCCTGCCACCCTCAGCCCCGTCTCTCAAGCGCCTCACTCACTCCCCGCTCCAGGGGCATCAGTCCTGGAATGCAGGGCGCACACAGCTCAAAGGACGCAGGGAGTTGGTGACCCAGTCCCACTCAGACCCCGACAAGCCCTGCCCCGGCCCCGGCCCCGGCCCCGGCCCCGCGGC
>NW_012118488.1:1195081-1201331 GCF_000951035.1 Colobus angolensis palliatus
GTCCGCGGCCGCCCAGATCCCACACTCACACCCCACACGCCAGGGCACTACACAGTCCCCCACACGACCACACCCTCGCACCCTCACACGCAGACGGCAGCCCTTGACCCAGACATGCACTCTTCCCCAGCCCGCACACCTTGCACCCTTCCAGCACACACACACACGCATACACGCGCACATCTGCCCCATGCACCCAGAGAAACAGTCACACATGCTCCAGGTGCCCCTCACCCTGCTTCACACCGTACCCACTCTGTACAGACCGGCACAACACACATCCACCCGCCCACACACACTCACCCTATGTGCATATACCCCAGAAACACACTATCCCCCCGCCACACACACACAGGACTCTTCCACATCGCATACACACACCTCAGACATCCGCCCAAGTGTATATGGTCCACACACTCACAGAGGGACGCATGTGCAAGCACACCAGACCCACATTTACCCACCCACACACTCCACACATACCCCACAGGGACCCCCACAACATGGCAGATGCTACGCGCACACTGAACAGCTCAGGTACTCCAGGCATGGATGCCACAGCCCCTCGGGTGCTACACACACTGCCCCGCACAGAGTGACAGCCACATACCCTTAGGTGCAGGTGAAGTCCCCAATACCCCTGTGGGAACCACCCTCCGCCCCAGGACTCCCTACCCATTAGCTCTACCTAGAGGGGCACCACAAGCTGATGATCACTCAAAGCTGGCCCCTCTTCCACCCCCTGGCATGTGAGCCAGACAGGAAGCGCCATGTTGTGCTAGCCCCTGCCCTGCTCGCCCTTCCTGGCTCTCCCTCTTCCCAGGCCCCATCCGGGTGGGGCTTAGCAGAGGCCTTGGCTCCTGGATGTGTAACCACCATTACCATTTCTAGCCCACTTGACTGTTCACCAACAATATCACTACAGTCACTTGCTGTGGCCTGGGGCCATTACTATGGCCTCATTTGCAGGGAAGGAAACTGAGGTCCAAGAGCACCCAGCTTGTTATGGCAGCATGGGGACTCCAACCCCTGGGCCCCTCATCCCAACTTCTATCCTACACCCAAATCCTAACCAGCAGCCAGGAAAGCGGGGCAGCTCCAGCCCAACCCCACTCCCGAATCTAGGAGGAGTCCAGGAGGAAGCGTCATAAAGTTTGGGCCTTTTTGGGGCAACTACCAGAAGGGAGCACCAAGCAGATGCAGCTCCCGTTCCCCCCCATTCCACCATCCACTGTCCCCAGCAAGAACCTGCCAGGAGGGTGGCCCAATGGGGAGGTAGGAAATCCAGAAAGGGGGTGGGGGGTGGGAGATGGAGGGGCAGAGATGGGGAGGGGCCTGGGGGCAGAGGGAGGGGAAGGGAGGAGACAACGAAGTGTCAGAAGGTGAAGGAGCAAAGGGATGGGAAGGGAGCCTGAGGGACAGAGGTGGGAGGGGAAGGGGAAGGGAGCAGAGCGGACCACGAGGGAGGTCCGGATCAAGGGAGGGAGAAGGAAGAGAGAGGAAGGGTGAGGGTGAGGCGTGTGGGGGCGGCTGCCTGTGTGAGCCAGGGAGCTGGTTTTGTTCGCCTGTTTCCTGTTTGCTGTTTGCTGGGCTCCCCCTCCGTGCAAGAGCTGGACCCACCACCCCCACCCTGGCGGAAGCCAGATGGGAAGAGTGAGGCTGCCACGAGCTGAGTCAGGAGAGCTTAGGGGGAGAGCGGGAAAGGGCTGCAGCCAGGGAGGGCAGGACACGCTATCTCCATCAGCACCCTCTCCCGCCCCACTTCCATTACTAGAAAACTAAGGATTCTGTGTGGGGACCACTCCTGCCCTGGCCTGCCCTGTGAATCTGTCATACTCTCCAAAGGCCAGACCCTCCTAGACCAGCTGGAACCACCATCAAGCTGTCCCCAGCCATGTCAGACTCTGGGGCCCCAAGCGGAGGGCAATCAGATGTCTTCAGCTCCAAGTCTGGCCTGTCCTCCCAGCAAGCAGCCAGTAAGTCCTTCTAGCTGCCTAACTTGCGTTCCTCTTGCTGCTAGTCCAGTCCCTGGTTCTAAGGAAATGGAGTGACTCTCCCCTGTCATCCCCCATGGAGTCTCTGATGGCCAACTGGTGCTGCTGTGTGCCCAGATCAAGAATCCACCTCCGCATAATTCAAAACCGCTGAGGGTTCTGGGGCAGCAGGGAGGAGAGAAGTGGAGACCAGCATGGGTTTTCTGTGTTCAGATTGCAGAGATCCTGGAAGGGATCAACCATATACAATGTCCATTTCCTGCCCTCTAACCTGGCAGGGCAGCAAGGCCCAACCAAGGAGGTAACATTCCTCCAACACAAACCACACCTTCCTTCCCCACCCCCACCACCTCCACACCCAGCTGCCTCTGTGGGGACTTCAGGGGGAGAGTGCACCCAGTGGAGCCTCAAAGGTTGTACGAAGCTTGAATAAATGATCCTCCAGGCCTGGGGAGCCTCTCTGCTCCCTCCCCCATTTCCTCTGGGAAAGGAATGTGGGGTGGGCCCCAGAGGGTGGTGGGGGAGGGGACCCAGGGCTGGGAAATACCAGGCGTAGCTGAGATTCTATTCCAAGCCTTCCTGCCTAGCGTGAGTCCTCCCCCAACGCCCTGCCCAGCTTCCTCCCCCTGCATCAGAAATTACCCTGCTGAGCTGCCCCTCCCATCCCCCTCTAGTTTGACCAGCTCGCAAAATCCATTCAACCTCATCTTCCTGAGGGTCCCTGGTGAGGGGCTTGAAGGCTGCATCCCCAAAAGGAGGGCATCCAGTCTTCCCTCCTTCCAAGAGATCATTGTCTTTTACTATTTGAAAGCACTTGCACTTGTTCTCATTTGACACTTACCCTAAGAATCAAATAACCAAAGATTTTTTTTTTGATATCCGTTTTTCAGTTACAGAAACTGAGGCTTGGCCAGGCGTGGTGGTTCATGCCTGCAATCTCAGCACTGGGAGGCCAAGGTGGGCAGATCGCTTGAGCCCAGGAGTTTGAGACCAGCCTGAGCAACATGGTGAAACCCGATCTCTACAAAAAATACAGAAATTAGCTAGGTGTGGTGGCACGTGTCTATAGTTTCAGCTACTTAGGAGGCTTAGGTGGGAGGATCACCTGAGCCTGGGAGGTGGAGGTTGCAATGAGCAGAGATCACACCATTGCACTTGAGCCAGGGAGACAAAGTGAGACCCTGTCCCTAAATAAATAAATAAGAATAAAATTTTTTTAAAAAACTGAGGCTTAAAGAGAACAAGTGACTAGTTCAAGGACTCATTTTTACTAAGCTGGGAGGGATCCCGAGGTTCTAACCGCTTACCAGGTCTTTTTCCATTACGCTCTTGTTTAACCACATCTTGAGTACCTGCTGTGGGCCAGGAGCTGAGACACCTTGGAGAGTCATGAGTATTGTCCCAGCTCCTGAAACCTTTAGGGATCCCCAAGTTCTAGACTGGCCAAAGCTGGCTGCCTTCACCCCCACCAAGGGAGACCCCCACAAACCAAGGGAGTCCTGCTTTCAGGTGCACGGGGCCTCTTCTCTCTAGGAGGTGACAGTTTTTTGAGGGTGGGGCCAGACACCTCCCAGGCTATCCCTCACGGGAGAGGGTGGTCTGGACTGGAGGAGTAGAAGCAACCAGGCACTGGGGAAGGGGAGGAGAGTGTCCTGAGTCCCAGGGGTCAGAGATAGGAGCAAGAAGGAAACTGACGTGTTGCAGGGCGTGTGGTTCAGGAAGTGAGAGAGGGGCTCAGGGTCGATTCTGCCTGCTTTTCCTTCCTCCGGCTTGCTCAGCGCTCTTCCCAGAATGTGGGCCCCAAACCGCCAGGTGACAAACAATGACCCCACCCCAAGACAGTCATTCAGCATGTCTGAAGCTCCATCTGGTCCTGTACACCAGTCGCACACCAACAAACGCAGACCCATGACCACTCCACAACCTCGCACACAGACGGGGCAAATCCCACCACAGATTCGTGCATCCCAGGCATGCAGGCAATGCGATACCGACACATGCCCGAGTCACCCACGCCTGGGCCTCTGAACCCTGCTCCGGTCTCCTCAGTCAAGGGCGGCTGCCCCCTCGGGCCTCTTCCACCCTTTTGCCCTATTCAGATGCCTGGTTCCCAGCATTGCTTGGGTAGAGACTCCTGCCTGACAAGCCCCAGCAGGCCAAGTTGATGAGCCGGCCAAGCAAGCCTATGTCTCCCCAGCGCCCTCCATGTGCACATAACCCCCATCACTGGGAACCTGGGCATCCCGCACTGGTGCTATGTCTGGCCCACGGGTAGAGGGTGGTTCCCAGGGTCTCCCCAGACCCAGTGCTCTTCCCCTCTAGGGCCACCCTTGCCCGGGGTTGGGATGGACTGTGCTCCCTCTCCCTCAAACTAGGCCAGAGCCACGGAAGCCTGGGAAGGGAGATGAGGAAGCACTTGTCACTCCAGATATCCCACCACCATCAGGGAGGTGGGCTGAGATAGTCCAAAAATCACAAAATCCTCAAATTCTGGCTGGGCATGATGACTCATGCCTATAATCCCAGCACTCTGGGAGGCCAAGGCAGGAGAATTGCTTGAGCCCAGGAGTTCAAGACCAGATTGGGCAACACGGCGAAACCCCGTCTCTACAAAAAAACATAAAAATTAGCCAGGTGTGGTAGTGCATGCCTGTGGTCTCAACTACTGGGGAGGCTGAGGTGGGGAGGATCACCTGAGCCCAGGCAGGTCAAGGCTGCAATGTGAGACCCGGTCTCAAAAAAAAAAAAAAAAAAAGGCTGGGCAACTTGGCAAGACCCCATCTCTACAAAAAATTCAAAAATTAATTGGGGATGGTGGCGTGCACCTCTGGTCCCAGCTACTCAGGAGACTAAGGTGGGAAGATCACTTGAGCCCACGAAGTCAAGGATGCAGTGAGCTGTGTTCACGCCACTGCACTCCAGCCTGGGTGACAGAGCAAGACCCTGTCTCAAAAAAAAAAAAAAAAAAAAAAATCCCCAAGTTCTTTCAGTGGCAGCACAGCTGACACACGGCTGACACACGGCATCTGGAATCCTCTGGAAGCCGAGTCAGAGCCTCATCTCTACCACTTTCTAGCTGTGAGACTTTGGGCAAGTTACTTAACCTCCTTAAGTCTTGGTTCCTCATCAATAAAATGGGAATGACATGAGTTTCCACCTCAAAGGTTGTTGGGAGGATTAAGTAAATTAAAGAAAGTCTTAGCACAGGCTCAGAGCACATAGTAGGGATTTAATAAATGCAGGCTGTTTTGACGGCTTTTTGGATAGTGATCACAGTCATACTCACATTCAGACAGACATGCAGACAGCCATGTATACACAAAGACACGGTGACACATGCGGACACTCACAGACCCAGGCAAACTCATCCTTCCCGGCATCACCCCCACCTCCCACTGCCAGCTCCAGGTTCCTACAGGCTCCTGACGTGCCCCAGTTCCTCCCAAGCAAGGAGGATTCAGTAGAATCTCCCACTTCCTTGGCTGAACTTTGGCAAGCCCAGAGCACTACCTTGTGGGCCCTCTGGGAATAGGGAAGGAGTGGGTAACATGAGACCCCAGGATGGGGCCTCTCCCAGCAGGCAAGGAGCATGGCAAAGGTGCCAGGCTAGCAGGGTCTCCAGTGCCACAGGAGGGCCAGTTCACCCCTCAGGGACAACAGAGGAAGGGGAGACTAAAGAGGAGCCTCTTTCCTCTTCGTGGGAAATGAGCACTTACAGAAAAGGGTGCGTCTAGAGCCAGCCACAAAGTAAACACCAGGGCCATTGCCCAGGCAACAGCAGGCTGGCATGGGACAAGGCTCACCACAATCCCTCTGTACCCCGTGATTTACCCACTCAGCAGCCCCCTGCCTGTCTCTGGGGTCTCCATTCTGGTTTCTGGGCCTGTCTGCAGACTCCCCAAAGGGAATAAGCTGTGCCTCCTCCATCAGACTGTGTGCTTCTTGAAAACAAGGGATTTTTGCCCCACATCAGTCTAGGGTCGCCCAAAAGATATGGCCTGTGTCTTTCCCCTCAGATTGGAGGATGCTCAAGGGCCTGGCCTGAGTCTCCCTCTTAGACTGAGAGCTCCCCAAGGACAATGGCTGTTGGGTTTTCAGAATGGATTTGCCCTCCTAGAGAGCTTTGTGCATAGTGGGCTCTCAAAAATTACTTCTTTTTTTTCTTTTTTTTTTTTTTTTAGACGGAGTCTCTGTTGCCCAGGCTGGAGCGAAGTGGTGAGATCTTGGCTCACTGCAACCTTCACCTCCTGGGTTCA
>NW_012118488.1:1202981-1203982 GCF_000951035.1 Colobus angolensis palliatus
CAGCACCTATATTCCCAGCACTTTGGGAGGCTGAGGTGAGAGAATCACTTGAGGTCAGGAGTTCAGGGCCAGCCTGGACAACATGGTGAAACCCTACTGAAAATACAAAAATTAGCCGGGCATAGTGGCATGCCTGTAATCCCAGCTACTTGAAGGCTGAGGCAGGAGAGTCACTTGAACCAGGGAGGCAGAGGTTGCAGCGAGCCAAGATAGTGCCATTGCACTCCAGCCTGGGCAACAAAAGGGAAACTCTGTCTCAAAAAAAAAAAAAAAAAAAAATTAAACACAGAATTACCATATGATCCAGTAATTCCATTTCTGGGTATATATCCAAAACAACTGAAAACAGGGATGAGGAGATGTTTGTACACTCGTGTTCACAGCAGTGTTATTCACAACAGCCAAGAAATGGAAGCAACCCAAGTGTCCATCTACGGATGAGCGGACAAACACAATGAGGTATATCCACACAATGAAATTGTCTGTATTATTGTATTACATAGAATACATACATTACATGAACAATACATAATTGTATTATTTAGCCTTTTAAAATAAGTGAAGGCTGGGCGGGGTGGCTCACACCTGTAATCCCAGCACTTTGGGAGGCTGAAGCCGGAGGATTGCTTGAACCCAGCAGTTCAAGACCAGCCCAGGCAACATAGCAAAACCCCATCTCTACAAAAAATACAAAAATTAGCCTGGTGTGATGCCACATGCCCGTAGTCCCAAGCACTTTGGGAGGCTGAAGCCGGAGGATTGCTTGAACCCAGGAGTTCGAGGCTGCAGTGAGCCGTGTTCACGCTACTGCACTCCAGACTGGGTGACAGAGTCAGACCCAGTCTCAAAAAAAAAAAAAAAAAAAAAAATCCCCAAGTTCTTTCAGTGGCAGCACAGCTGACACACGGCTGACACACGGCATCTGGAATCCTCTGGAAGCCGAGTCAGAGCCTCATCTCTACCACTTTCTAGCTGTGAGACTTTGGGCAAGTTACTTAACC
>NW_012118488.1:1204552-1205845 GCF_000951035.1 Colobus angolensis palliatus
AAAAAAAAGCCGGGTGTGGGGGCACACACGCGTAGTCCCAGCTACTTGGGAGGCTGACGTGGAAGGATGGCTTGAGCACAGGAGATGGAGGCTACAATGCACTGAAATCGCGCCACTACACCTCAGTCTGGGGGAGCCAGACCCTGTCTCAAATTTAAAAAAAAAAAGAAAAAAGAAATTTTGACACATGCTACAATGTGGATGAACCTTAAAGAGATTATGCTAAGTGAAATGAGCCAGACACAAAAGGACTAGTATTGGCTGGGCTTGGTGGCTCATGTCTGTAATCCCAGCACCTATATTCCCAGCACTTTGGGAGGCTGAGGTGAGAGAATCACTTGAGGTCAGGAGTTCAGGGCCAGCCTGGACAACATGGTGAAACCCTGTCTCTACAAAAAAAAAAAAAAAAAAAAAGGTAGCAGAGAGTGGTAGCACGCACCTATAGTGCTACTCAGGAAGCTGAGATGGGAGGTCTCAGCTTGAGCCCAGGGGGTCAAGGCTGCAGGGAGCCGTGATCATACCAGTGCACTCCAGCCTGGGTGACAAAGCAAGACCCTGTCTCAAAAAAAAAAAGGAATGAATGAATAAATATTATATTATTCCACTTAGGGTGATAGTGGAATATCACCATTTATGGTGATAGCACAATAATATGGATGTACTTAACGCCACTTTACAGTTAAAAATTATTAAAATTGTACATTTTGTTGTATATATATATATTTTGAGATGGAGTTTCGCTCTTGTTGCTCAGGCTGGAGTGTGGAATGCAGTGGCGTGCTCTTGGCTCACTGCAACCTCCGCCTTGCAGGTTCAAGCAATTCTCCTGCCTCAGCCTCCTGAGTAGCTGGAACTACAGGCGCGAGCCACCGCGCCCGGCAATTTTTTTTTTTATTTTTAGTAGAGACGGGGTTTCACCGTGGTCTCCATCTCCTGACCTTGTGATCCGCCCGCCTCGGCCTCGCAAAGTGCTGGGATTACAGGCGTGAGCCACCGTGCCCGGCCAAGGCTAATTTTTTATTTTTTGTGGAGATGGGGTCTCCCTATGTTGCCCAGGCTGGTCTTGAACTCCTGGCCTCAAGCAATCCCCCTGCCTCGAACTCCCAAAGTGCTGGGATTACAGATATGTGCTACCACGCCGAGCCCCGTGATTTTCAATAAAGCCTAAACTTACTTGTTTTTTTTTTTTTTTGAGACGGAGTCTCGCTCTGTCGCCCGGGCTGGAATGCAGTGGCCGGATCTCAGCTCACTGCAAGTTCCGCCTCCAGGGTTCACGCCATTCTCCTGCCTCAG
>NW_012118488.1:1206190-1211392 GCF_000951035.1 Colobus angolensis palliatus
AAAAAAAAAAAAAAAATGTTGAAAGATGAAACAAATGAACAGGCTCTCCTTGGTGCCCAGGAGAAGGCTCTGCCCACAGAGGTTGCCCAGGAGCTGGACACCTCCTGCCTGGAAGACCTTTCCCTGCCATTCCTCGTCACTACGCCTCCTCAGAGTCTCTACTGTCATCTTTGGAGCCCTAGAGGTTCCTGAACAGGGGAAAAGCCCAGCCTGAACCTGGCACGCATCAGGTCCTTGGCATTGACGGGGGCCTGCCATCCACAGAGGTTGCCATCCCCAGTCATGCACAAACTCTTCCAAGGCTGCCAGCAGGACCTTGGAAGTGTTTTCTTGTCAGAAACCTGACTCAGTGTGGGGGTCCTCAAACCCGCCAAGCACACACATGCCCGTTCCAACGCGCCACACGCTCACACCCACCTGTAACATACACACAAGGGCGTGCCCACAGAGACACCGCCGGGTCCTCGCAGGCACTCCTGGAAATGAGCCCGCACACTGGCACGCTGAAGGATGATTATCTCGGCTGCTGGATACGCAGGTCCCGTGGGCAGCAGAGCCCCCTGCTGGCCCAGTGCTGGCATGCCTCGTCTCCTTGACAACCCAGAGCCAGCAGAGGGGTCCTCATTCCCTCAAGCTCGCTCCCCAGGCCCCTCAGCTCCAACCGGCCCTGGGATGTTCCCCTCCCCATCTCCTACAGAGGAGAAGAATCCTCTGCAGAAAGACAGAGCAACTGTGGAATCTCGGGGTCTCCCTTTGGTCAAGGAGATTGCCCAGCGCCCCTTTTCAGACTAGACTGGAGCAGTCATTCCTAGAGGCAGGGAATGCCTGCAATGACTCTTCTGTAAGATCAGCAAATCCATCCCCAGGTCTCACACTGGACAGCACACTTCAGAGGAGACTAGGGGAGAGCTCTAGGTGTGACTCCGCCTGCCCCCCGCCCCCCAGGAGTGCTTCCTGTTGTCTCACAGCCTGGGCAGAGGTAACAGGTGTACACATTGGTTTCCTTCAGGCAAGAGATGGGTCCCAGTCAAGCTGAGACCATGTCCCCTCCCAGGGCAGGTCTCAGCAGATTCCGAAAGTCTCCCCGAGCACATGGGGCTCCCTGCAGGGAGAGGCTCTCAGCCCCACCCCTGAAACCACCCACCCCCTTACCCCAGCCCTGCCCATCCCTCCTGGGTTACCCCTACCTTCCCCTTCACACATGTGGCCCTGCCTATGAACTGAACCGCTCCCTAATCCAGTCTGTGATGCCCAGAGGCAGCTGGACAGGTGGCAGGGACAGTGGCTCTGCAGGGACAAACAGCCTCCCCTGGGCCGCTGCCATGAGAGAGCCCCCTGGGCTGGGCTCTCTGGTCAGAAGAGGACAGATGGCATCATCCTCGCTCCAGATCCTCCTTCCACCTCCCCCTGCCAGTCTGCTTGGCCCCACATTTGGGGACAGGATAACAGCCACACAGTCATGAATACTTGTTGAGTGCTTACTATACCCCAGACATGCTGCTGTTAAATGCACTAACTCATTTAACAGCAGAACAACCTCTGGAAATAAAGGTGGCACACAGCACCTACCACCTGGAACTCCTGGCTCTCCACTGGGTCGGGTACTAGGCAGGGAATGCTAGGGTGACCTGCAGGGGCACTGAGGCGTGGGGACAGGGAGGCTGGTGAGAAAGTGACCACTGTCCTGGCATCAAGAAGGCTAACACAGAGAAAAGACCACACTTGCCATTGGTACTGGCCCTGACCCTTTTCTGGCTGTGTGACCTCAAGATCATCACTCAAGGTCACTCAGTTTTTTTTATTTCTTCAGCTATAAAATGAAGACAGGGATAGCAGCCTGACAAAGTGGCTGAGAACCAAGAATTAGGTGTTATGGCCCCAGCCCTCCATCCCCGCATTGAAGCAGACTCTGCTTCCTCGATGTCTCTGGAGTCTGCTCACTTCATCACACCACTGCCCTGCTCTAAGTGGCAGTCACCTCTCTGGCATCTGATGGTCCAGATTGATTATTTTAATATTGTGATCACCAGGCCTTGTGGGACGCGCCTTGGTCCCCACACCCACCAGGCCGTCTTCCTCTATGCTCTGGCCACCCTGGCCTCCTTCCAGCTCCTATGAAGACCAGGCACCTTTCCAGCCTCAGGTCCTTTGCACATTCTGCTTCTGGAATGCAACCCATGCCCTGATTCACTCCTACCTACCCTGTTGCTCTTAGCAAAAATGTCACTTCCCCAGGCACACCTCCTCTGGCCCCAGACCAGGTCAGTTACCTGTGCACCCTCTTGTCAGTGTCTGTTTATTTATGAGCTTATTTTGACCAACATCTCCCCACAGGGCTGTGGGTCCTGGAAGGCAAGGACCATGTCTGTTTTGCTGGTGGTCAAATCCCTGGCTTCTGGCCCAGGGTGGGTGCTCTGCACACTGTTTCTGAATGTTGAGGAATGATTGAGCCTTTCCTCAGAGAGTTAGGGGTAACCAGAACCCTGTCCCCAGGAGGGGTCTAGTAGAGGCAGGGACTGCTTCAGTTCTTTGTCTTTTTATATCCCTACCCCTTCCTCAGAGGGAAGCAGATCCAGAAGTCGGGGCTGCTGGAATAAGGAAGAAAAGGGGGCGGGGGGTGGTGGCTCATGCCTGTAATCACAGAACTTGGGGAGACAGAGGCAGGAGGATCCCTTGAGCCCAGGAGTTTGAGACCAGCCTGGTCAACATGGTAAGACCCCATCTCCACAAAAATAAAAATAAAAATTAGCCAGGCGCCATGGGGCATGCCTGTAGTCCCAGCTACCTGGGAGGCTGAAGTGGGAGGATTGCTTGAGCCAAGAGTTTAAGGCTGCAGTGAGCCATGGTTGTGCCACTGTACTCCAGCCTGGGCGGCGGAGCCAGATCCAAGCTCAAACAAAAGGAGTGGGGGAGAAAGGGGTGGGGAGAAAAGGGGGAGCTGCTTCAATCCTCTTTGCAGCTCTGCGCCCTCACCCCAGCTGGCCACACTCCAGCCACGAGCCCTCCTCGTGGGTTCTGCAATGTGCCAAACCCTTGTCCTGAGACTCAGGGCCTTCTCCCTGCATCCAAGTTCCCCTCTCCCTGGATTATAATACAGTGCCTGCCTGCCCCCTCCCCCTCCCCTTTTTCCCTTGACTCAACCCTTACCCTCCAGGTCTCACCTTGACTTTCTGAAATGCTTGTCTAACTTAGCAAGCTAAGGAATCTGCCATGGTGCCACAGCTAATGTCAGCTCGGGATTGAAAATGCGGGCAGAGCCCAGACTCTCAGCCACCTCATTATGCGCCTCATTACTACCGGTTTCTCCCTCCAGGCCCCGCCCTCTCTGAGGCCTCAGTTTCCTTATGTGGGCTCTTCCATGATGAGGGACTTGGACATCTGTAGATTTCAGGAAGATTGGTTGAGAGGAGGAAGGTGGGGAAAGAGGTTAAGGGAGGAGGGGAAGGGGGAAAAAGAGAAGAGGGGAGGGAGGGGAAGACAACAGAGGGGCCTCGGGCCAGCCAGACATGAGAAACGTCAAGTATGTGAAGTACGCCAGCCCTGAGCTATGAATAGTGCAGCAGGCTGGCAGCCCAGGTGGGCCTTTCTGCCCCTCCCATGGGAGCTCTGCACAGGGGGCCTGAAATGGGGAATGGGGTATGAGCTGGGGAAGCACACTTGGGGACAGAGCAAGGGGTGTTGTCACGCAAATGAGATGCAAATACACAGCAGCAGGCAGGTCTGATTGGTGGATCCCTGTGGGGCTGGGAGCATAGGCTGAATGATCACTCAGCAAAAGGCAGTGCCCAGCCTGCAGCACAGCCCAGGGCCTCTGCCCATCCGCACTGCAGCCCCTGCAGCTGCATTTCCCAGGCTTGGAGGTCCCTTCTGGTCACCAGTGGCCAAAATCCCACTGATGCTGTGTAGCCTCTGGAGGTCTCTAAAGATCGTGGTAAGGCTCTGCCTGCCCCAGACACCATCCCTGACCACCCCGGAACCAGGTCGGCCTCTCCTCCTTGGAGCTCCCACGTCTGACAGACAGCTGGGCACCTGGAAATTAGAACATCCCCAGTCCCAGCCTCTAGATCCCTCTCCTCATCAATGATCCCGGCGGAACACACACTGGGCTTAGGAGCTGGAGGCCCAGTTCATGGCCCCCGTCCGGCCCCTTGTGTGCCCCCAAAGAAAGCAGTCACCTTCAGAGCCGGTTCCTCTTTCTTTCATTCTAGGACTGTTCACTGGGTGCCACCAAGGGCCTGGCACTGGGCTGGGGGAGGGGCAGTGACACAAGGGAAGATGAATCAGAGGCCAGGTTTCAGGTCCCAACTGTGTGACCTTGGTCAAGTCCTTTCCCTCTCCATGCCTCAGTCTCCTCAGCTGTAAACTGGGTCCTGGAGAGGACTCAACGTTGAGTGTCTGGCATGCAGAAGTTGCTTAACAAATCAGTTCCGTAGTCTGAGGATTTTCAAAAATTAACAAAAGCAGTCCCTGATTTTATAAAACCAAGGAGACAGACATGCAACAAATGAAGGTGCTGTAGGGCATAGTGTTTAAAAGTTCCTAAGCAGAACCTGGGCACAGTGGCTCATGCCTGTAATCCCAGCACTTTAGGAGGCCGAGGTCGGAGGATCACTTGAAGCCAGGGGTTAGGGATGAGCTTGGCCAACATGGTGAAATCTTTTCTCTACCAAAAACACAAAAAGTAGCCAGATGCAGCGGCGCGTGCCTATAGTCCCAGGTACTCAAGAGGCTGAGGCAGGAGAATCGCTTGAACCCGGGAGGAAGAGGTTGCAGTGAGCAGTGATCGTATCATTGCACTCCAGCCTGGGCGACAGAGCAAGACTCGGTCTCAAAAAAAAAAAAAGTTCCTAAGCAGGATTCAGAGGAAGCCGGTTTGAATCCTGACTCAGGCCCACTTCCTATCTGTATGTCACTGGACAAGTTACCAACTTCCCTGAGCTTCTGTTTCCACAGATATTAAATAGAGATAATCCATCGCCCATGGGATTGTTGTACAGATTAAAGAGACGGTGTGTGTAAAGTGCTCAGCACAGCAGTGTCTGGCCCTGAGGGCTAAAATACATGTTTGCTATAACCAATACTCCCATTGTTATTATTATTGGTGGACAATGCAGTGCCAAGTGCTGTGGGAACACTCAGTTCATCAGTCAGCAGCATTCTTTTTTTTTTTTTTTTTTTTGAGACGGAGTCTTGCTGTCACCC
>NW_012118488.1:1211615-1212848 GCF_000951035.1 Colobus angolensis palliatus
AGCCAGGATGGTCTCGATCTCCTGACCTCGTGATCCGCCCGTCTCGGCCTCCCAAAGTGCTGGGATTACAGGCTTGAGCCACCGCGCCCGGCAGTCAGCAGCATTCTAACAGGGCCTGGCCTAGAAGCTGGATATAGAGCAGTGAACAAGACAAAGTCCCTCCCCTCGCGGGGCACAGGGTCTAGCGCACAGAGGAGGAAGTCGCCGTATATTTGAGTGGTGGAGGGAGGCTTTACAGAAGATATTTGAATTGGGCATTGAAAGAGGAACAGGAGTTGGAGAAATGGAAAAGGCAGAGAAGGCCCTTCTAGACAAGGGAAAGAGACGGCACAGCAAGTTTCTGGAAAGGGGGAGAGGGTGACATATTCCCACTCTTTCTTTCTTTTTTTTTTTTTTTTCCAGACAGAGTCTCACTCTGTCGCCCAGGCTGGAGTGCTGCGGTGCGATCTCGGCTCGCTGCAACCTCCGCCTCCCAGGTTCAAGTGATTCTCCTGCTTCAGCCTCCCAAGTAGCTGGGATTTACAGGCACCCGCCACTATGCCCAGCTAATTTTTGTATTTTTATTTTTATATCTATTTATTTATTTATTTTGACACGGAGTTTTGCTCTTGTTGCCCAGGCTGGGGTGCAAAAGCGCGATCTCGGCTCACTGCAACCTCTGCCTCCCAGGTTCAAGCGATTCCTCTGCCTCAGCCTTCCTGAGTAGCTGGGATTACAGCTACTGTGGTGGTGTGAGCCACCACTCTCGGCTAATTTTGTATTTTTAGTAGAGACAGAGTTTCTCCATGTTGGTCAGGCTGGTCTCGAACTCCCGACCTCAGATGATCCACCAGTCTCAGCCTCCCAAAGTGCTGGGATTACAGGTGTGAGCCACCGTGCCCAGCCAACATATTCCACTCTTATCCTGCCCTTCCAACTGTACCTCCAGTTTCATCTCCCATCTTCTTTCACCTGGTCTGCTGCCTCCACTGCCCCAGACCCTTGTGTGGCTCCGAAGTAGCTATGGGAGCAAGTCAGGTTCCTAGCACGGCATGAGGGATATGCCCTGATAGGGGAGGGAAGGGGCGGGATCTGGTCTCATTGGCCTTGCCGACCTGATCTCCTCCCTGTACTCTGAGCCTTGTACTCATCAATCTCTTTTTTTTTTGAGACGGAGTCTTGCTCTGTCGCCCAGGCTGGAGTGCAGTGGCTGGATCTCAGCTCACTGCAAGTTCCGCCTCCCGGGTTCACGCC
>NW_012118488.1:1213245-1218434 GCF_000951035.1 Colobus angolensis palliatus
TTTTTTTGAGACGGAGTCTCACTCTGTCTCCAGGCTGGAGTGCGGTGGCGCAATCTTGGCTCACTGCAACCTCCACCTCCCGGGTTTAAGTGATTCTCCTGCCTCAGCCCCCCAAGTAGCTGGGACTACAGGCACATGCCACCATGCCCAGCTAATTTTTGTATTTTCAGTAGAGACAGGGTTTCACCATGTTGACCAGGATGGTCTCGATCTCTTGATCTCGTGATTTGCCTGCCTTGGCCTCTCAAAGTGCTGGATTACAGGTGTGAGCCACTGCACCCAGCCCCAGCAAATATCTTTCAAGCTTTGGCAAGCCTCATCTCCCCACAGTGAAGCCTTCCCCTCAGAGCTGGAGCATCTTTGGAGGAGGCAGGGGCTCAGCCATGTTCATTGACAGAACCCTGGGGTCCCCCACACCACTCACGAGCAAACCCAGACTCCACACTGAATCACAGAAGACACAGAGAAGCAGAACTTAATCTACATCTCTCTGCACACACCACCCATTACATCTGTCCTCCCTACCCCTTCGTTATGCCAACCTTTGCTTGGATTTCAGGGCTCAGCTGTGGGGAAGAGGGTCTACCTTCCCTGGGTGAGGGGTGCCCTCCCAGCTCTTTGTTGTCAGAGAATATAGCAGTCACAACAATGACAGACCTAGGAGTCTGAGAGACCCAGCTTTAATTTTTGTGGGGGGGTAAGGGTGGATAGGGTCTTGCTCTGTTACCCAGGCTGGAGTGCAGCGGTGCAATTATAGCTCACTGTAGCCTCGAACTCCTGAGCTCAAGCAATCTTCCCAACTCAGCCTCCCAAGTAGCTGGGACTACAGATGTGCACCACCACACCTGGCTAATTTTTTAGAGACAGGGTCTTGCTATGTTGCCCATGTTGGTCTCAAATTCTTGACCTCTGGCTCATGCCTATAATCCCAACACTTTGGGAAACCAAGGCAGGAGGATCACTTGAGCTCAGGAGTTCAAGACCAGCCTAGGCAACATAGGGAGACCCCCACCGCTACAAAAAAATTAGCCAAGCATGGTAGTGTGTGCCTGATTGTGCCACTGCACTTCAGCCTGGGTGACAGAGCAAAACCCTCTCTCTCAAAAAAAAAAAAAAAAAAAAAAAAAATCCTGGCTTCAAGCAATCCTCCTGTCGAAGCCCCCCAAGTCTCTGGGATTACAGGTGTGAGCCACCGCGCCTGACCCAGCTTGAAATCTGACGCTTGGTGACCTTGAGTGAAGTTATTTGCCCACTCCAGGTCTCAGTTGTTGCATCTGTAATTATACATCCCCCTTATGACGGCACTTGAAAAATCGATCAAAAAGGATTTCACTATAGAATCCTCAGGTTAATGACAGATTTGGAAACAGGAGATGAAAGAAAGGAGATTAATCATATCACCAACTGGTTTTTAACCAATCCCTATGGCAATTCTACCCAGCTTCCAGCTTCCAGCTTTAAACTCCTGTTAATGCCTTTGTGATCACATTCACTCTCCAGCGATTACCATGGTGAAGACACTAGCTTGTGTAGGCTGCAGGTCCGTCTCCCCAGTCAGACTGGGCCATTTTTACATTAATATTTTTGGCAGGGGGCCCCTGAGGGGTGTTCGGTACTGGTTAGATCGGGTGGATGCAAATCTTAGGACTCATGGTTATACAATCTTTGTGGAGACTTTTTGTCTGGCTTTTGGGCGGTAGGAAGAGCAGACAAGGAGGCCCTTGAGGGCAGGGTTGTGTCTCATTCATCCAGGTCCCAAGAGAGAGCCTGGAACGCAGAGAGCAAGCAGGCAGCAATCACCACTGACAGCGGGTTCGTTTCGGCTCCGCCCACTGCCAGACTTTCCGGAGCCCTGGGCCTCCCATGCTGGGGTCAGGTCGTTCTCCTGCCCCAGGCTGAAATTAGAGAGAGAGCAGGAGGGGTGCTGTCTGCAAGCCAGGCCTGGGAATATCCTCAGCATCCCCAGACCACGCCCCATCTCTCAGATAAGTCTTTCCCTAGCACTGGGGGTACCTAGGCCTCTAGGCCACTGGAGAAGACAAAGGTCCCAGTGCGGAAGGAAGAGGAGCTGTTTCTCTCTCACTTTGGCAACCCCGGCCTGGTTGTGTGGTCCCCATTTTCTGCCTCCTACCCTCCCCTCTTGCAAACATCCCCCCTGCCTGCCGCACCATCTCCTGGGCTCTGGACCCAACCTCAGTTGTCCCCCTCGCCTTCCTTGAAACATCTAGGTGCTGCGTGGGAGGGGCACAGTGCCAAGGCTTCATTAGAGCTAATGAAGTTCAGCTCTGCGATGCCACTGCAAGATACAGTGCGCAGACAGCCTCCATTGCAGCCTGGGGCCTCCGCCCCCTCCTCCGCCTCTCTTGGGGAGGAGCCCAGGGCCACACCTCCAGAAGAGGAAAGGAAGATTTATAAGAATCTTCCCAGGCCAGGTGCGGTGGCTCATGCCTGTAATCCCAACACTCTGGGAGGCTAAGGCAGGCAGATCACCTGAGGTCAGGAGTTCAAGACCAGCCTGACCAAAATGGCGAAAGCCCATCTCTACTAAAAGTGGGTGCCTGTCATCCCAACTACTCGGGAGGCAGAGGCAGGAGAATCGCTTGAACCTGGGAGAGGTTGCAGTGAGCCGAGATCATGCCATTGCACTGCAGTCTGGGTGACAGAGCGAGACTCTGTCTCAAAAACAACAACAACAAAAATCTTCCCTAGTACAGAGAGTGCCTTGAGGCCAAGGAGAGATCGGGTTCCGCGGCAAGAAGTAGAAACAGCATCAGAACGGGGGCAAGATTCTCCCTTGGGCTGCCAAAGGCTCCCCTGTGCATTGCTCAGTCCAAAAGCCTGGGGTCCCCCTTTCTACTTGGACCTTGGGGAACTCACCATTCCTTCCTCTCCTTCTTTTCTTTTTTTTCTTTTTTTTTTCTTTTGAGATGGAGTCTCGCTCTGTCACCCAGGCTGGAGTGCTGTGGCCGGATCTCAGCTCACTGCAAGCTCCGCCTCCCGGGTTTACGCCATTCTCCTGCCTCAGCCTCCCGGGTAGCTGGGACTACAGGCGCCGCCACCTCGCCCGGCTAGTTTTTTGTTGTTTTTAGTAGAGACGGGGTTTCACCGTGTTAGCCAGGATGGACTCTCCTTCTTTTCATGGAATCACCGCAGGTCAGAGCTGAAGGAACTCTGGGCACTTCTCTACAACCCTCTTATGACAACTCAACAACCCGAGGCCCCTTCCTCCTCCCACCTGGCATCCATCCTCTCAAGCGATCCTCCTGCCTCAGCCTCCCAAGTAGCTGGGACTACAGGCGTGAGCCACTATAGTCCCTACGGTCCTAATCGCACAGGGCTGGCTTCCTTCCATTCTTGCTGGTCCTTTCTTCTCTGCTCTATCCCCTTGGACTGTCCTTTCTCTAGGCCTCAGTTTCCCCATGAGGCAAATGGAGAGAGAGGGAAGGAGGATGGCCTCTGATATTCCTCCAGCTGAAATAAAGGAAGACGTCCCCCCTCTGGATAGCTTTCCTCCTCCTTCCATCCCTTTTCAGGAACAAGACAGAGTTCCTCCACCTTGAGCATAAGGGAGACTCTATGGGGAGCCTCTCCCTCCAGCCTTTGGGGACTCTCAGGATCAGGAAAAGCTCTAGATTGCCCAGGCCCCCACCTCTCCCTCGTCCCAAGAGCTCTGAGTCTGGCGCCCACACCCGGTTCTTTCCAAGCTCTCACACTTTTGGGGAAATCAAAAAGGAAGAAGCAGCTGTTGATGCAGGAAAACAGAGCCAGACAGAAGTAAGATTGGAGACAGAAACATTCTCGGCCAGAATGAACTCGGCCCCTCCCGAGGTGGACCCCAACTTGGGGCTAAGGCCCCTTGAGTGGTTATCCTCCCACATGGCTCCCACGCGGTCCCGCAGCCCACCACATTCCTGCGGCCACACACCTCCCACCAGCCTCCCCACCCCGAGAGGCCAAGGCAGGTCTGTTTCTGTCCCTCAGGCCTCAGCCTGTGGGTCTCAGTCATCCCCATGTCCCACCCCACGCTGTCTCTCCTCCCAGGGATTGTCCCGCCCCATGCTGTCTCTCCTCCCAGGGATTCAGGCCGAGCTTTGAAAGGGTCACTGCAAAGAGGACCTGCCTGCCGAGGGCCTAGCCAGACCCAGGGCCAACTCCTCGGCCAGATTCCCGGCGGCTGGGGACAAAGGCCCCACTGTTCCCCGACCCCCGGACGCCCCCAAATGCACTGGGCATAAGACGTCTTTCTTTCCCCAGTTCCGCTCCTTACGGGCCCGGGCTCCTTGCCACCGGGAGTAGCCCTGGCTCCTCCTCCAGGAGAAGCTGGGGGGTTGGCGGGACAGGGAATTACCAGTTTCCCCACTGCCACCACCATACACCCAAACCCCTTGGGCACCCAGAATGATGAAACCTAGCTGGGTGCGGTGGCTCATGCTTGTAATCCCAGCACTTTGGGAGGCTGAGGCAGGCGGATTACCTGAGGTCAGGAGTTCGAGACCAGCCTGGCCAACATGCTGCAATCTTGTCTCTACAAAAATAGAAACATTAGCCAGGCGTGGTGGCACACCTGTAATCCCAGCTACTCAGGAGGCTGAGGCACGAGGATGATGATGCAACCCTGGGGCCAACTTTAGGACCAGTGGCCCAGGAACCCCTCTGCTCCTTGGCCACCAAGCCCTTCCTGGGCCTAGAATACAATCCCACCTTTTCCCACCTATCAGAACCATACCCACCCTTGCAGTCCTCCTCCAGGAAGCCTCTCAGGACTACCTATCCTCTGAGGAGCCTCACAGTCCAAACCATAGCAGCCAACTCCTGATGTTCCCAGAGGCTGGGGACATCTCTGCCTGCTCTCCTCAATGCCCCACAGTAGGAAGTAGGATTCACCTGCTCCTCTAATTTCCTATCATATAGTGCTGATGCCAAAGCAGGGCCCTGAAAGTTTCCTGTGCCAAGGCTTTCCTGAATTCTCTCTAGTGCGTATCATTCTCCAGCCTGTGCTTGCCTGGACCTCATTGCACCTCCAGTGACGGGGGCCTCATTACCTCCACAGGCAGGTCACTTTCTCTTTAGATTACTCTGACCATAAAGGTCAGTACTTTTTACTGAGCCAAAAGTGCATTGTTCTCATTTCTATCCATTGATTTTTTTTTTTTAATAATAGTTGCTATTGGCCGGGCGCGGTGGCTCAA
>NW_012118488.1:1219474-1233989 GCF_000951035.1 Colobus angolensis palliatus
AAAAAAAAAGAAAAGAAAAGAAAACCGAGGCTAAAACAATGAAGCAACTTGGCCAAGGGCACACAGTGAACAAGGAGTACATCTAAAATTTGGACCTCAGCAGGCTGAAGGCAGGCAAAGCCCATACACTCTACCTGAGGATGCTCCTGCCTCCCAACGAACTGAGGGTCATGCCAGGCTCAGGCTTCGTAGCTCCCGTGATTGGCCTGTCTAGATTAAATGGTGGACCATATCTCCCTCGGGGTCCTCTTTTTTTCTAGCCAGCTCCTCTCCAGCCTTTTTCAGTAGATGAGGTGTGGCCTGCAGATAGTGACTAACTAGTTCTTTTCTTTTTTTTTTGAAACGGAGTCTCACTCTGTTGCCCAGGCTGGAGTGCAGTGGCATGATTTCAGCTCACTGCAATTTCCACCTCCCGGGTTCACGCCATTCTCCTGCCTCAGCCTCCCAAGTAGCTGGGGCTACAGGTGCCCGCCACCACACCTGGCTAATTTTTTGTATTTTTAGTAGAGATGGGGTTTTGCCATGTCAGCCAGGATGGTCTCGATCTCCTGACCTCGTGATCTGCCCGCCTCGGCCTCCCAAAGTGCTGGGATTACAGGCGTGAGCCACCGCGCCCAGCCTCTTGACTAGTCTTAATTCAAACCAACAAATGGGGAGCAGAGGGGGTCAGAGGGCAAGAGGTCATCTGCCTAGGTGCACAGGACTTTGAGGAGGTTTCAGATGTCCCTGGGCCTAAGGTTTAGGAATGGAGGGAGGTGGCCAGAAATCCAACACTCCCTTCTCGCTCTTTTTTGTTTTATTTTGTTTTGTTTTTTGAGACAGGGTCTCATTATGTTGCCCAGGCTGGAGTGCAGTGTTGCAGTCACGGCTCACTGCAGACTCGAACCCTCCAGCTCAAGTGATTTTCCCACCTCCACAACCTGAGTAGCTGGGACTACATGCTCAGCTATGTTTTTTTTTTTTTTTTTAAGACTACATTTTGCTCTTGTCACTCAGTCTGGAGCGCAATGGCATGATCTTGGCCCACTGCAATCTCCCTCTCCGGGTTCAAGCGATTGTCCTGCCTCAGCTTCCCAAGTAGCTGGGACTACAGGTGTGTGCCACTTCGCCCAGCCAATTTCGTACTTTTAGTAGAGATAGGGTTTCACCATGTTGACCAGGCTGGTCTCAAACTCCTGACCTCAGGTGATCCACCCGCCTTGGCCTCCCAAAGTGCTGGGATTACAGGTGTCAGCCACTGCTCCTGGCCCCAGCTAATTTTTAAAAATTTTCTGCAGGTATTGGGTCTCCCTGTGTCACCCAGGCTGGTCTCAAACTCCTGAGTCCAAGCGATCCTCCTTCCTTGGCCTCCCAAAGTGCTGGGATTACAGGTGTGCGCCTCTGTGCCCGGCACCAACACCCTTTCTGTGAGAGATAGAGAATTGATAGTTAGGACAGGCCCTGCCCCAAACCAGGCTCTGTCTAACCCTCTAACTTCAAAAGGACAGAATCTTCCACCACAAAGTAATGCATTGAGCTGAACATCTCAGGGCCAGAGAGATGAAAAATAAACAGGCCTCTTGATTCCAACCTGTAGTTTTTTTCCCACGTGCTCTTTCTTCAGCACCAACCCCTCAGAACTCTGAGGGAACAAGAGAGGGAGGGAGAGCCAAAGAGAAGCTGAAGACTGGGGAAGCCCCCGGTGACCCCTGCCATGCTTCGGTGTGGGCGAGTGGACCTTCCCTTCCTCTCTAGGTTTGGCTCAGGCACTGTTGTGAGAAAACAAGGTGTGATACACCTCCAAGCCACCTTCCCAAGGCCCCAGCACCCCCACTTCCAAAGGGATAGGCTATAGGAGTCTGTGGTTTTTCCATACACACTGTCCCATTAGTCATGAATTAATTCTTTTTTTTTTTTCAATCTTTTTACTTCATGGCCAACGTAATAACATTATTCGTGAATTCGGTCATTTGGTCTACAAACATTATCTGAGGACTTGCTGTATGCCAGGCTCTGTGGACACCGAGACAAACATGACACCTCTGGGGCCCCTTGGAATGGGGTTAAGAACATGGCCAACTCTTCAGCTCTGCCACTTACTTGCTGGGTGGCCTTTGGAAGCCATGGTATCTCCTTGTGTCAGTCTCTTTTTTTTTTTTCTTTTTCTTTCTTTTTTTTTTTTTGAGAAGGAGTTTCACTCTTGTCACCCAGGCTGGAGTGCAATGGCGTGATCTCGGCTCACTGCAACCTCTGTTTGCCCGGTTCAGGCAATTCTCCTGTCTCAGCCTCCCAAGTAGCTGGAAGTACAGGCACGCATCACCATGCCCAGTTAATTTTTTGTGTTTTTAGTAGAGATAGGGTTTCACCATGTTGGCCAGGTTGGTCTTGAACACTTGACCTCAGGTGATCTGCCCACCTCAGCCTCCCAAAGTGCTGGGATTACAGGTGTGAGTCACCGTACCCAGCCTGTGTCTGTTTCTTAATCTGTCAAGTGGGGTGATGGTAATATACCATAGAGGTAAGCACTATGGAAGGAGTTGCTATTATTATTTGTCTTGGCCTCAAATAACTCCTGTCTGGTGGGGTAGATGGATATGAGATGGACCATCACAGTGTCAGGGGTAGAGCTGAGCATGGGGCGCCCTGGGAGGCCACAGGCGGGGCTGTTCCCTGGTTTGCACTTTACAAACATTTATGGAGAACTGCTCTGTGCCAGGCTCTGTGCTGGCCACTAGGGACACAGAGATGAACAGGACACATTGTCCACTCATCCCTGCTCCTCCCTGCCCTCCCCTCTCCCTCTTGGAGCCCAGTCCAAGAACCCTGCACTGAGGGGGGCCACGAAGGACAGAACCAACCACAGAGGCAAAGGCATGGCCTGGGAGCTGGGAGTCAGAAGACGGGTCCTTGTCTGCCAAGGCTGAGGGACCTTGGGCACTCCCCAGTCTGTTTCCCCACTGTAGCATAAGAGAGTTGGACATGATGACCCCTTTGGTCCTCACCCACTCTGACAGGTGGTAAATACACCCCACCCCAAAAGGGCTTTAAAATCTCCCCAAAGTCCAGCCCCAAGGCCATCTCAGCCTGATGTCCCACTGAGGCAGTGGGGGAGGAGACGCCCGCCTGGCACAGACTGGTACTGCCCTGCTGACAAACTGGCACAATTTCACAAGAAACAGGGGGGCCTGGATCTAAAGGCGGGTTGTTTGAAGGGGGTGTGGGGGGGTGCTAGGGGAAAGGCAGCACCAGCTCCCACAGGCCCTATTCATGTCTCTCTCCCGAGACGGTGAGAGCAGGATCATTAAAACCGGGCTTTGTCCAAATCCCTGACCAAGCCAATATCTCACCTTTGAACCCCTGCAGCTAACAGAGCAGGGCTTGATGCCCCTTTGGAAGGAAAACACCAGTGAACTGAGCCCTGGCTGACTGCTATAGGCCGGCATGGGGCAGGGTGGGAAAGAGCGGAGGAGTAAAGAAGTAGAACAGAAGAAAAGCAACCAAGCTGTAATCCAGCCAGAAGCTGACCTTGATCTTGGGCTGTGTACAAAATGGACACAGATTTGGGGTGGGAGTGACAGCGGGACACAGCAGGTCCTGAGAAGCCAGATAGTGAGGGTGAGAGCAAGACCCTAGAGCCAGACTGCCATGTTCCTACCCTGGCTCCACAGGGCACTGGGGGTGTGATTTGGGCTGCAGTATGAGCTCTCTGTGCCTCAGTGTCCTCAACTGTAAAACGGGGATAATAATGGTATCTACTTCTTAGTGGTATTGTGAGGATCAAGTGAGGTCGTTTTTATAAATCCTGGCCAGGAGTTTCGCTGTCTGCGCATGAACTATGAGCTACGCTGTGACAGCGGCTCTCCCCTTCCTTAAAAACACAGTTTTTGTTTCCAGGCACCAATGCTCATTTGAATATATTTGCTGGCGCATTTGTTATCTCCAATGACCACCTCCAGATTTCTACATTGGAATCCAACTTACAAGAATCCACCTGACCCACTATACTGCTGGAAACTTCCCTGCATGGCTGGCCTGGGATGCTGCAGGTCACAAGCCCCTCCCTAGAAGTTCTCCTGAGTATCTAACTGCAGTCCCTCACGTTGTAACTTCTTCCACACTGCTGCTTTGTAGTCTCTCTTTTAACCTTACACATCAAGAAGTCCTTCTGAGTATCCCTGCAATGAAGGATGAAGCAATCCACTACCCACTCCTGCACTGCTCTGCTCAGAACCAGCACCCTCCCTCACTCCCACTCCCATCCATGCCAAGAACGCTGCACTTCTTCCCCATGAGCCCAAGGTCAGCCCGAGGAGAGGTGCACAAGCACAGGGCCTCTTCCCCCGACCCAGGCCTTCTCTGCTTGGGCTAGGATCCACGAAAGCCTGACCTATTGCTGTAGTCAGACACCTTCCTAATAGCTTTACTCCCCAAGCTTCATCTTGTGCCCTGACTGCCTTCAAGTGTCCTGGGTTCTTGCCTGGGCACTGTCACTGTGTAGTCTCAGACCCTCTCTGTGAAACGGGACACCAACACCTACCCTGCCCACTCCCATTCTTCCTGTTTATTATTATTGAGGCCTTTGAATACAGCATTGAATGTAGAGGATTTACTGCTCCCACGGTTCCCAAGAAGAGGTCAGGGCCTCAGGTGCAGGATCTTGGAATTCCCAGCCACCTTGGGGTGGACCCAACCACACTGTGGGCAAGTGGAAGCCACTGGGGCTGGGGACCTTTGGGCTGCCTTTGGAGGTGAAATGACTGGTTATATAATCGAGATTCAAATCGCATGCCAATGAGTACATGGCAGTGAGAGCCGTCACTTTGGGGAATGGGGTCTGTTGCCCTGGCAGAGGGGAGAACCACATGGGATCAAAAGCCACTCACCCCCAGCTAGGCTGCAGGGTTGGGGTGGAGACAGAGAGGGGTGCAGGGGATAGAGATGAAGTATGTGTTGTTGGTGGGGGACTGAATCCAAGGGACTCATGCTTAATGACCTCCACCCCCACCCCCCGTCCATCCTGAATTTCAAGTTCATAATTAGGAAACACACTTTGGCTGAAGGGAGTCCGGGAGAGATGCAGATTGAGGGAGAACTGAACACATCCAGCAACCAAGGAACACACCAGTCTCCAAAAGAGTTGCAAGCAGCAGATCCCACACTGCCGGGAAAGCCGGGGAGGAGAGTCCCCAAGTCTTTCAGCCCTGTCTAAAGAGGAACAGGCCTCAGCCCAGGCCTTGACCTCAACCTGGACCTCAGGGAATTTCTTTTCCGAGCTCAGGGAAACTGTTGACCTGACAGTGTTCAAACCTTCAACTTAGGAGCAGGGAGGCCTGCTGGGGTGCTCCTGCTGGGGTGCTCCTGCTGGGCGGGCAGCCAGGCTCAGAGGTAAGGGAATGACCCTAATGGGGGATGGGGCCGGGAGGCCCCTGCTGGCCCCTCCCCAGACTCAGCAGCTGGCAGATGAAAGAACCCAAGCAAAGCAGCCCAGCGCTGAGTAATGCCCCTGGCACCCCGCGCTTTGACCCACCCACAGCCGGTCGGAGAGTGCAGAGGGGGAGGCCGCCGCGCCGCCAGAGCCAGGGGTCCCAGGCCTGGGTCTAGGACTTCCCCAGGACCCAGGAGGGCGGCGGAACCGTGCCTGGCAACCCGTCCCGCAGTCCGACCCGGCAGGGGGCGAGTGTGGCGCGGGGAGGGGGTGTCCGGACGCCTTGGCGGAGGACGTCCCGCTACGGGAACCCCCTCCCCCACTCCCTCTGCCTCCAGCTGTGCCGGGGCCTCGCCAACGGAAAACGAAAACTCGGGCAGAGGAAACGGCGGCAGGCGCCCCGCCTGACAAACCCGGACAAAAGCCGCGGGCCTCCCGCCCCCGCTGCCCAGCCGCTGGGGGCCTGGCACCGCCACCCGGGTCTGTGCCCCCTGCCCTGGCAGCCCCGTGCCCGTCCCGGCCCCTTGCCTACCTTCCTCCTTCCCGCCCCTCTATCCCGGACAGCTCTTGCTCGGGCCCCCTCCCGGGCCTGCCACTAGCTGAAGCTCCCCGCAGCGGTGCCCGCGGTGCCCGCGCCCACCGTGCGCCCCAGGCTGTGCAGGGCCAGCAGGGTCGCAGCGACCCCGGCCTGACCGCCCGCTCCCCAGCAGCTACCGGCCCCGCCCACTTCCCTGGCCCAGCGCCCTCACCTGTGGGGGCCGGGGCTCCGGGCGGGGCGGGATCCCGACCAGGCAGAAGGCGACTCCATTCATCGGGTGGCAGCGGCGGCTCTGTGGCCAGGGCACTGCTGGGGGCGCCGGCAGGGACCCGGGAGGGGCGGGGCAGGGGGCGGGGCCCAGCGCGGTGTGGCTCCCCCCTGGGTCCGCCCCCTCGCCCCTCCCCCTTCCCACCACCCACCCCGTGCTCCCTTCGGGGTGAGCCGGTGGCCTCGCTCAAGGGCCACAGACCGGCAACTGGGCTGAGACAGGGAAGAGGGCTGCCTGAGAGTTGAACGTCAGAGCCCAGTCTGGGGAGAGAGGCGGTCTCCAGGAGACGCTTTCCCGGCCTCTAAGGGACCGGCCCAGATAGAGGGCCATCCAGGCCCAGGAAAGAGGACAAGGGCACCGAACCCAGAACTAGCACAGGGACAGGGAGGGAGGGAGAGGGAAGCAAAGAAAAACAGCCAGCCAGAGATGGTCAGAAACAGAGATCCAGAGACCCAGAAAGAATGAGAAAGACAGAGACAAGATAGAGACAGCGCAGAGAGAGGCAGAGAAGGTAAGAAACAAAGATGAGGAGACCCAGGATCAGAAAGGGGGGGAGACAGAAAAAGGCTTAGAGGCCTTCTTCCCTTTAGAGACCCCTAGACATTGAGACACAAGGGCAGATTTAGTGCAGGGGGCGGGGAGACGGGGTGCCCCTCAGTGTAGGGTAAGCCCCTCCCAGCCAGAGTCTCAGCCCAGGATCCCAGAGCAGCAGGGGAGTCGAGGATAGAAGAGAGGCTGGCAGGTGCCTCAGCCCTTCTGACCCCCACCCAGCCTGTCCTGGGGCTCAGGTCATGGGGCCAGCCCACAATCCTGCTCTGCAGTGAACAGCAGTGACAGCAGAGGCTCCCAGTCACCAGCACCCCACAGCCACCCTTCCTGGCTTCACTGGAGCTCGGCCTAAAGAGATGCCCTGGTCCTCAGCCAGCTTCTTTCCTTGTCCCCCAGAAGGACCTACTCCAGCCCAACCCCTGACAGTCCAGTCCAGGGAGGGACAGTCCTTCTGTCTTTCTTTCTTTCTTTTTTTTTTTTTTTTTGAGGCAGGGTCTCACTCTGTCACCCAGGCGTGCAGTGGCAAGATCTAGGCTCACTGAAACCTCCACCCCCAGGTTCAAACGATCTTCCTGCCTCAGCCTCCCCGAGTAGCTGGGACTACAGGCCCATGCCACACCGCCAGCTAACTTTTGTATTTTGGTAGAGACAGGGTTTCACCAGGATGGCCAGGCTGGTCTCGAACTCCTGACCTCCAGTGATATCCGCCTGCCTCAGCCTCCCAAAGTGCTGGGATTATAGGCGTGAGCCACCACACCTGGCCTTGTCCTTCATTTCTAGAAAATAGCTAGAAAATTCTTTCTACTATCTAACTCCCATTCTTCCTGCTTCTTACTTCCTACAGCTTATGCTTACCTCTTTCCCATGCCTTTTGTAGTTGAAGTGGCTTCCGTATTCCTTTCCCCAGATTATGTAGAAAAGAAGGCAGAGGATAAAATAGGACTTGGAGAGAGGAGGCAGTGAAAGCGGGAAGGCCAGCTCTGCCTGCTGGAGTTACCACCTTCCTTGGTCAAGGAGATCCCTGAGAGCCAAGCAGCCCCAACCCCCACCCTTTTATCCTTGATCAGGGTTGGGAACTCAGGTCTTAGAGGGGTTGGGGTGCCCCAGACAACGATTAGGCCATCCCTACTCCTGTGAACCTGAGGAATGAGATACTGACTGGATTTTAGATCATATGCTTCATTTGATGTATTTTAAATCCCCTGGTGGTCAAGAGAAAGGGATTCTGTTTCATAATAATGGAGGGGCAGTTAAATGACTCCTCTCCCTTCCTCATCCTTTTTCATCAAGGTCATGTGCTGCCAGAATTAGCCTCCACTTCTGGAAAGTCCTTCCTGCTGTCTAACTGTAATCTGTCATACTGCCTGGATTTTCTTGCTTAACTTTCAACCAGGTGCCTGTTTCTGCCTCTTTCTGTCCTGTAGCTCCAATGGTCCAACGCTTGTTGCCACCTTGGCTCAGAGGTCCTTTTCTCCCAGGATAAAGGGTTCTCTCTGTGAGGGGGAAGGGTTGGCATCTGAAATCAGACTGAACTGAGGCCATGGGGGAGGAGGGAGGGTGGTGGCCCTGGGGTGCCCCGGCTCACTTTTTCCAGAGCCTGATGCCCTCAGACCCCGCAGGAGGGGGTGAGAGGAAATGAGCTCACACTGACCGGCAGGCCAGGCGAATTCCTCCCTCCACAATGCACTGCAGAGCCTCCCCCACCGGCTCCCACTTCCCAGAAAGTGCGGCTCTCTCCCCACCCTGCCGCCCTTCCCACCTCTTCCTGCACCTTGACCTGCACCCCCACCCTGTCCCAGCCCACCCCATCCATCTTCTCTAGCCGCTCTTCCTCCTCACCTTCCTCTCCATTCTGGCTCCCCTTCCTCTCTCCACACTCCGGGTCTCACTTCATGCATCCTGCCATCCGCCCCAGCACCCACCGTATTCCTGTACCTTCTTTTTTGGGGTTTGGAGCCATAGAGCCCAACATGGGGAGAGTCTCCCTCATTGAGGACCCTCCTCATACTCCCCCTCTTTCCAAATTCCTTCCCCAGCCCAATCACCATCCTTCATTCACAAAGGTCTACTACGTGAGGGGGTAGAGGAGACGAGGGGGTGGGGTAGGTTGACCCTGGGAATACAGAGGTGAGGCCTAGATCCTTCCCTTGAGGGGCCTGGGTCTTCTCCAATTGTGACTCTCTAAAGAACTGCCAGCACAGGAGCACATTCAGCTGGAGAAGCAGAGAAAGCTTCCCCAGGAGGTGCCTTGAGCTTCTTGGGCTTCGTGGATGGGGCAGGGGAGGGTGGGAGTAGGGAAAAAGGCACTCCAGGGAGAGGGATGCTCAGGGTGAACCAGGGAGGCAGGAGAGAGCAGGCTCCAGCATCAGCATCGTGGCTGGGGCCAAGTGGAGGTTGCCTGTGGGCAGGAAGCATGGAGGGATGAGGAAGGAAACACAGGCAGGGGTGTGATGGTGGAGGGGCTGCCCAGAGGTGCTTCCATGCTAGCCTGGTTTGGGGCAGGGAGCTGAAGCAGCGATTTTGCCATGGCCACCATGGCACGTAAGGGGAACAGGAATGGAGGGCGGCAGGCAAGGGGATTCTGGGAGAAATGTACCAAGGCAAGGGGCAGGAGCCACAAACAACAGAGGCTCTGGGACTTGGTGAGCAGGAGGAAGGAACTGGAAGAGTCCAGGGCAAGGCCAAGGCTTGGAATATCAGGTTGTCTAGGGTGTTCACAGAGAGAGGGGACAAGCCAGGCACGAAGTCCTTTGTATGTGTGATCCCAGTTAAGCCTCACAAAGGCCTGTGAAATAGATCTCAATCCTCATTCTATGGATAAGGAAAATTAGGCCCAGAGAACTCAAGTATCTTGCCCAAGGCCACACAGGATTTGAACCCAGGCATTTGGGCTCCAGGGTCCACACACTTAACCAGCAGGCTGTGAGGCTGATGGAATTGTGACAGGCTGCTTAAACCCTGAGTCCTATCTTCTGGAAGACAGGCTTGAGTTAGAGACTCTGGTAGTCCCTGAGACCAGGGGCGTGGTTCAGATTCTCCAGGGAGAGTGAAGAGTGGGAGGAACCCTGGCCTAGGAGTAGGCAGAGAAGGAGGAGGTAACAAGGACTGGGAGGAAGCAAGCAACCAGAGACGGCAGCCTCGGGGGCCAGTGGGAGTGGGGGTCAGACTATGCAGGGAGGAGGAGCCCCAGGGAGGAGGGAGTGGAATCTGCCCACTGAGCATTAACAGGAAGGGACAGGCGGGTGGCACAGGTGGTTGTGGACAAGGCAGGTGTCTGTTTGGGTGGGGAAGACGTCAGCAGGCTGTTGGGTTGAGGAGCAGGTGCCAAGGAGAGAGAGCCAGAGGGGACACAAGGAGGGCATGATGAGCGGACTGGAGGAAAAAGTATCTGGAGGCTGGGGCTCCAGAGGAGGAACCCGGGTTTATGATGTCCTCAAAAGAGCACTGAATCAAGAGTCTGAAGACCTGGGTTCAAGTTCGTGCTGCACCCTCCCCGCCCCCGGTTGCTGTATGACTTTTGAGAACAAGTACATTCTCAGAACGTCAGTTTCACCCTCTGTAAGATGAAAACAATAAGGCCTTCTCGGTCTGCCTCTGCTTTGAGGCTCACATTTGACAAAGAATGTGAAAAACTCGGTGAGCTGAAAAGGAAAAACCATAACGTATGGAAGGTGGGTGACGGGGCACGGGCACCTCCACCTGGCCCCAGCTCAGGCCCTTCCACCAAAGGGGAAAGAGCATCCCCTGGTGGAGAAGGACGGCAGGGCAGGGCTAGAGGGGACAGCAGTTCTTGCACTTTTATGGCTTCAGCCCCCAGGTCCCCTACTTGTCCCCTACAGGCAACATCCCCACCCCAGTTTGTATCTCCAAAGGGAGAAGGGCCTCATTTAATCAAATCAAAAGATATTTATTGGCCAGGTGCGGTGGCTCACATCTGTAATCCCAGCACTTTGGCAGGCCGAGGAGGGCAGATCACTTGAGGTCAAGAGTTCAAGACCAGCCTGGCCAACATGGTGAAATCCCATCTCTACTAAAAATACAAAAACCTAGTTGGGTGTGGTGGTGTGTGCCTGTAATCCCAGCTACTTAGGAGGCTGAGACAGGAGAATCACTTGAACTGGGGAGATGGAGGTTACAGTGAGCTGAGATCATGCCACTGCACTCCAGCCTGGGCGATAGAGCGAGACTCTGTTTCAAAAAAAACAAAAAGCAAAAACAAAAAATTAGCTGGGCATGGTGGCACGTGCCTGTAGTCTCAGCTACTTGGGAGGCTGAAGCAGGAGAATCACTTGAACCCAGGAGGCAGAGGCTGCAGTGAGCCGGGATCGTGCCGCTGCACTCCAGCCTGGGTGACAGAGCAGGATATCCTCTCAAAAAAAAAAAAAAAAAAAAATTATTGAGCACCTAGTCCATGCAAACTGCTGTGTTGGGTGGTGGGGAGGGAACCGTCCCCATATTCCACGGAGTAACAAACACAGCAAAGGGTGCCTGGTATGGTGCTGAGATGGTGGTGCAAGCACAATGTTGAGCAAAACAAGAAGGAGCCTCCACTGACTAGGAGGGGGAAGAAGGGGTCTTGGGAGGCAGGCAGGGTTTGTCCTAGACCTCAAAGCCCTTACTAGCAAATGTCAGAGAAAGGAGGGAGAGGGTGGGGCACAGGCGCTGGCCACAGCCCCAGACATCCCATAGAATGAACTTCATTGAGCATCTTTAATGATGGAGGGTAGGGCAATGGTCCACTCAAGATGATGCCAGTTCCCACTCATCCGTGGTGTCAGGTCCCCCGGGAATCCTGTGAGAAGAATCCCACCTGAACACCCCTTGGGGAGGGAGGCTGAAGACTCACGGCCAGGCTGGGGCCAAAGAGCTCTGGTAATCTGCCAAGCAGCTGGGGCCTACGCAGGAAACCTCTGGACAGCTGGCTACGGTGGGAGCAAGAGGTTGCGGTTTCTCTGGGCTGGCAGCAGGGTAAGCAATCCACGCCCAGCGAGGCCCCATGTCAGGGCAGGAGGTGGCTGACAGAAAATCCACCCCTGCCACTCTGAACTGGCCATCTTTAGGGAAACCAGGTTTGGGAAACCCAGCCCAGCAGGCTCTTCACTGTGTGACACCCCATCAGGGAAGGCCAGTGGCATGGACCATGTGTATACGTGAGTGTGCGCAAGGCTCAAAGATGCCTTACGAAAACCATGCTGTTGCTCAGCAGGGGCTTGCAAACACCACGACAGAGAGGAAAGGAATTAAAATATGTTGAGCACCCACTATGTGCCAAGCTCTTTATAAACATTATTTCATGTAGTCCCCATGACAACACTAAGGTGGGGATTATCAGCCCCACTATGTAAATGAGGAAACAGGCCCAGAGAGGCTAAGTAGCTTGTCCAAGATCCCCCAGCTGGGATTCAGGATTCCAGCTGAAGTCTGATGCTGCTCTTTCTATCGAATGATCCCTCTGGGAAGGGTCAGGCCAGGGAGTTCATTCCAGCTCAGGATGCTAAATTCTGCAGTTCTACATAGGGCTTTTCAACTCTTCCTGCTTCTGTTCCAGGCTCCCAGCCCCTGCCTAGCCCCACCTGGCCCCTACACATCACTGCACATGGGACCCACCCTCCTCCCTATCTCCATTTTGCCCTTCTGGAAGGGAGGAAGGAAAGGAGCAAAGAGGAAAGAAGGGGAACATAGAGGAAGGGAAGAGAGAGGAAGCGAAGGGAAGGGATTAGAGAGGAGGCTCCCACCTCCCCGTCGAAGCTCTGGAAATCCCCCTGCAGCTGCTCCCCTCTCCTCTGTCTGGCCCTGAGCCAGCCCTGGGCGGGAGTGTTGGGAGTCAGATGAGGAGAAAAGAGGGGCGGGACTGACCACAGTGAGGCAAGCCCCTCAGTCCTGGCGCTCACCCCACCCAGCAGTTCCAGCCTCCGTGAGATTCCAGGCATGCTCCCCTTTAAGGAAGCCCTCCATGCCAAAATCCACACATACCAAACAGACACATCGGCGGCTCACACACTATAAAAGGATTCTTTGCTTTACAAGAGGGCTCAGCACATGGGAAACTTAAAATAGGAGCTTCCCCTGGTGCAATGAAAGAAGCTCTGATTTCAGATGCACTCCACACACACCATGCTTCCGGCGCATCCAGAAAGCTGGGCGTTAACCACATCAGCCTAGGCACCTCGGAGAGTGTGCCGATCATCAAAGTCCATGTCTGTGGGGAGAGACCTCACAGTCCAGGGGACACGCTGAGCTGCTGTGCTTGGCAGAGGTGTCCTAGGACATCTAGAAAGGACCAAGAAGCCACCACTTGGCATAGCTGGCAGATTTCACAGCAGCCCAGAGAGGATGAATGTCTAAGGCTTCCCAATGATTCTGTAATGGAGCCAAGGGCAGAAGCCCAATGTCCTGACTCCCCTTGATGCTTCTCCTCCCAGGGGAGGCGACAGGGGAGCAGGCTCTGGTCTGTCCTCTGGGAATGGGGAAGTGGCTGATTCCCAGAACAGTTCCAGAGGGCTGATGAAGGCCAATGACCGACAGATGGGCTATTTGGAGGAACAACTCAGGCTGAGCTGCAGGCCTGGTGAGATGCATTTAGGATTCTCTAGACAGGAAGTAGTAGTGGCCCCTAGCCCTGCCCCTCCTTTTTAAAAAAATCCAGGTGAAATTCACATAACGTAAAATTAGCCATTTTACAATGAGCAATTCAGTGGCATTTACTACTCTTCCCTCCCTCCCCGCCCTACCACTATTTTTGTGTTCAGTCAGTAATGACAATAGCAGCCAGGCCTGGTGCTCTGGGGAGCTGCCATTGGCCATTTAAATTAATGCCCAAGATGCCAAACAGGCCTGGAAACTGGACCAGCCACAGCCCCGCCCCAGACTCACACCCAGCCCAGGGAGGATGCCCAGAGCACTTTATGCCTCTCGCTGCCCCTCTCCAGCCCCCCGAAAACTTAGGGTCACCCCTTCCACAGACTCTATCTCCCCCTGACTCCTCACCCTCCACTCCTTCTCACCCCTCTCCTCACCACCATCACAGGCCACCCACGAGTCCTCTGCCAGAGTGACAGGGGGCCTGTGCTCAGCCTGGAGGGGAGGGTCTCAGAGCCAGGGCTCCCAGCCACTGCTTTAGGCAGAACAGCCCCAAAAAGCCTGGGCCAGGAAAAGAGGGGAGTTAGGGCAGCTGAGCACTGAAAGGCATACCCCAGACAGAAAACCCATCCCACCTCTCCAGACCTCACCCGAGACCTCACCCCAAGTGGGGGTTGGGAAGGGAGTAAGGCAACCCCTGGAGCAGCCCCCTCACTCTGCCCCCCATCAGGCTGCTGGCCTGTCTTAGATCAAGGGGCTGCAAGTCAGGATAGAGCCCCTTGCTCACCAAAGGGGACTGGCCCGGCTTGTCTGGGATTTGCTGAGCTCCGTGAGGGAATGAGAACTGACCAGAGCGGGTCTTCATCCCCACCCGCTGAGCCCAGCCCACGCTCAGTATAGTCTGATGGAGCCTGTGTGAAAGGAAGGCATCACCCACCTCCTAAAACCTGGCTGGGGCTGCAACTCTGCCTTTGGGGTGCATTTGGAGAAAACCTACTAGCCCACCCCATCTTTTCACTGACATGAAATGGTGGCAGCAGCTGCTGCAGCTGCTGTGACTGGGAAAGGGGGGGAGCTGGGACGGAAGAAACCCCTTGATGTGTAGGGGGAGGGGACTAGTGTATCTTGAGGTCCCACCAGGAGGGACTGGGGGTCAACCAACCAGTAGTCATATGGC
>NW_012118488.1:1234643-1237534 GCF_000951035.1 Colobus angolensis palliatus
GTGGCAGCACCGCGCACCGGCAAGCACACGCGCTCACACGCAACTGCACAATCGCACGCACGCACACACTCGAACACACACACAACGCGCACCCGACCCGCGCACATCCCGGGCTTGCCCGATCCTGCACCCCCTGTTCTGCCAGTCCTGGGGGCGCTGCTAGGGGAGAGGAGACCCTTGCAAGGGAAGCCCCTTTCCTCATTCCTGAGGCTCATCGGAGTCAGAAGGACCCCACCCTCATGCTACAGGGGCCAGAGAGGGGCTTGCCCGCGGTCTCACCGCACCTTGGCAACACAGCTGATCCCATGGCCCAGACCAACTGCCTCCCAGGCTGACGACCCGCTGCAGGGGGTGACTGACAGCAGGCCAGGGACACCCAGAGCACTAGGATGCAGGGAGACTGTGCCACCCCCACCTCGAGATCGCTGTGGGAACAGGGAGCTGTTGCCAACGCCCAGCCTACAGTTGAAGGTGTTCTGAGGCCCTTGGCTGAGTGTGGGAAAAAGAGATGGGGATTCCTGTTGCCCACCCAGTGAGCCATGTTCCTGGCACTTGCCAAGCAGGAGGAGGGGGTTGATCTGTTTATCCACTCCCAGAGAAGGGGGATCTGAACCCCTAGATACTACTCGAGAACCTAATGTGTGGGCAGTGGGGCCACCTGCTCTGGTGAAGACCAAGGAGATGGCAAAAAGACACCTTCGCCCTCTGACACCCTCCATCAGGGGTGGCTCCTGACCACCCACTGCCCTCTGTTCTGCCTCTGACAAGGCAGGGCAAACTGAGAGGGGCATCACATAAATGGCCACGTGAGAGGTAGACATGCTGCCCTGGGCAGGGATATGCAGTCCCCAGTGGACAGGGGTGGGAATTAACCTGTCCTGAGGTGGGCAGTGGGGTGGAGGCATTTGGTATACAGGGACTGGCTGCCCACACCCCCTGGGCCAATGCCCAGGCTGGCATGAAGGTGGCTTCACCACTTCTCACTGAGCCCTGGCCTCTTTGTTAGGCACCAGAGGATGAGGGAGAGGGGGCGGGAAGCTGAGATGGGGAGAGTTAAGATCCTCAGTGGCTCAGACAAAGGGGGCTTTATAGGCTGGGTGTGGGGGGCATGTTGGGCGCAGGGAGACAGGAATGTGGGCCAGGGAGGCCCTGAGCTCCGGGCAGCCCATTTTGGGGTTGAAGTTGGACTCCCCCAGCCTCCCATGCTTTGGCCCTGCAAGGTATTTGCTGCTTTGCTCCTGGGACTACAGCCAGGAGTACTCGGAGCCCTCATCCCTGGCCGCCCCGATGGGGATTTGGTGGGCACTGCCCACACACTCCCAGTTTTCCCCGACCAGCTGACTGCTGCCTCTTTTGGCTCCCCACCAATGCCCTCTCAGCGGCCTTGTGGCTCCTGTCTGCTACTCAAGGACCCTGCTGGCTGCCTGGGGAGGAAGGGACAGACTTGGGTGGGGTCACAAGGCTTTGAGGTCAATGGGGCCCTTTGTCCGTTCAGATGGAGCCTGTCTTGAGCTAAAGAGACTGGAGACAGAGAAGAGTGTCAGCCAGAAAGCCTGCCCCTCGCCCTGAGCTGCGCTCTCCCAGGCTGTGGTGCAGCAGGGCCCTGGCTGTGGATGCCAGGCTCCATTCTCTCCAGTTGGTTTCCCTCAGGTTCTCTTTCAGTGCTGAGGAAGTGAAAACAAGGAGAAGGTGGTGGCGGTGGCAGCCACCCGTGCTGGGCCTCTGAAACAGCTGTTGCTTGGCCAGGCCTAGGGTCTGGTGTTGGGCTTTGCGAGGTCAGGGACTGTCTGTCCTCAGAGATGCTAATCTGGCCCTCAGGAGTAAACTCCTACTAGCCAAAGTCATGGTGGCTAGATTGCTAAACCCAATGCTATCTTATCAACACGTCCTGAACACTGCCGGAAGCTTCACAAGTAAAGCCCCTGAATAGGGACGGGATAGTACCACCCACAGTCTCTGTGCCAGTCTACAGGGTCCACAAGGGCAGCCCCCCAGTCCTCCCTCCTCCCTGGCAGACTAGATCCCCTAGTGCTTCTCTTCTTCTACACCCCACAGGGACCAGAACCTTGAGCAACAATGTTGCCTCAGAGGTACAGCAGTGTGGAGAGGGGCAGGGCTCATTTGATGTGAGACCAGGCTGGAGTGCAGTGGTGCAATCAACACTCACTGCTGCCTCAACCTCCCAGGCTCAAATAATCGTCCCACCTCAACCTCCCGAATAGCAGGGACTACAAGTGCATCCCACCATGCCTGGTTAATTTTTTATTTTTTTAGAGACAGGGTCTCAGTGTGTAGCCCAGACTTCCATGGATATTTATTTATTCTGTTTGATAAAATTAAAATAAGATACTTATCTCTTGATGAGTGTCTTGGCCAAAAACAATCTTTTAGGGGTTTAAAAAAAATGTTCCGGGTGGGTCAGCATCAAATTTTCCAACCATCTCTTCCAGAGGCTTCAAGAGGGAGGCAGACCAGGATTCACCTCCCAGACCTGCCATTTAATATTCGTGTAGTCTTGGGCAAGTGTTCTGACCTCTCTGTGCTGCAGCTCCCTCATCTGTAAACCAGACATGCTAACAGCACCTCCTCACATTGCTGTTGAAAGATGACATGAGAATGTGAGTCTAAAATGCTTGGTCTACTGGTGGGCACAGAAGTGATCAATAAAAATTAAGCACTGGCCAGCTGCAGTGGCTCACGCCTGTAATTCCAGCACCTTGGGAGGCCGAGGCGAGCAGATGACCTGAGGCCAGGAGTTCAAGACCATCCTGGCCAACATGGTAAAACCCCATTTCCACCAAAATTATAAAAAATTAGCCAGGCTGCCGGGCGCGGTGGCTCAAGCCTGTAATCCCAGCACTTTGGGAGGCCGAGACGGGCGGATCACGAGT
>NW_012118488.1:1237639-1244194 GCF_000951035.1 Colobus angolensis palliatus
AACCTTATTGGTATCTTAAGAAATTGCCACAATAGGCTGGGTGCAGTGGCTCACGCCTGTAATCCCAGCACTTTGGGAGGCCAAGGCGGGCAGATCACGAGGTCAGGTGATCGAGACCATGCTGGCTAACACAGTGAAACTCCGTCTCTACTAAAAATACAAAGACTTAGCCGGGCGTGGTGGTGGGCGCCTGTAGTCCCAGCTACTAGGGAGGCTGAGGCAAGAGAAGTTCTTGAACCTGGGAGGTGGAGGTTGCAGTGAGCCAAGATTGTGCCACTGCAGTCCAGCCTGGGTGACAGAGTGAGACTCCATCTCAAAAAAAAAAAGTTCCTTCTACAACGGATTGAATTAATTCATTTTATGTTGATTATTATTAACTTTAGCTCAGCAGGTGATGATTTCTGACTTTGTCCCCAAATTCTAGGAGGCCATACCGTGGCTACAACCAGGTGTTCCCTTTGCGGGTGGCACCTGCTTTCAGCCAGCTGGGAGTTAGAGATGAAGAATGGCAGTTTCCAGCCTGGTGCTTATCCCTGCCCCCCAACCTGCTTCCTTCTACCTCAGTAGCCTCCAGGGCTCCCTGGGGAACAGGGAGAAGGTGGAAAGAGAGCTAAGAGCCACGGGTAAGGCAGACAACTCCCGGGGTGCCATGAACCTAGGAAGGGAGGAAGGAGGGGGATTACCCAGGAGGGAGTGGAAGGAGATGAGAGGGAAGGGGGGACGGCGGGTGGCAGGCCCCACTCCTGCACCTGCTGCTCTGAGAACAAAGCCAAGAATGATGCAATCCTGGCTTGGTGCAGCTGAGGCTGCAGGGCCCCGAGAGAGAAGTGGGTGTCAGGGGCGGGGAGGGCAGTGGGCAGCAGGGCAGGACGCCTGACCTTGATTCACAGCCAACGTGTGGCCCCTTCATGAGGCCCCTCAGCCTCCTCCTGTAGCTGCTCACCCAAGGCCAGACCCCTCCCCAGTAGTCATAGCTACCTAATAGGCAGGAGACAGGCATGATGCAACCAGGCCATCATTCCAGGCAGCCTCCTCAGAGGGAGGGGCATGACAAGAGGCCCAGATGATGGTGTCTCCGAGGCCCTATCCGGCCCTCAGGCCTCAGGCGGCCAGTCTCTGTCCGCACCCGCTCCATGCTGGAGACAAAAAGGCAAAGTCCTCCGAGAAGGTGAGATGGGAAGGTTCAGGAGAGCCCTAACCCGGAGACTGCACAAAATATTGCCTATTTATAGAATTAACTAGAACCCGCAGCAGACACAGACATGGTCCCGGGCTCCAGTATCTCCCATCAGCAGCCATCAAGCCAGCGGGGGCGGGGTGCATAGGCGTGGCATCCACCATCTCCAGGTGTCTGCCTTGGCCCCCCAACTCTGCCCCGGAGCCAGAAGAACAAAGGCTTCTCGCTCTCCCTCCACCTGGAAGAGGGGGTTGTGTCCCACACACCAGGGCCAGGTGAAGGGTGCCTCATGGGCCAGGGTCCCTGAGAGGGCAGGGCATTGAATGGGTTAACAGAAGGGGACTGGAGACACCTTGTTTAGGAATATTTAAATCCGGCCTCACCCCAGCACCACCGAGGGGACCTGAGGGAACAGCAGAGTGGCTTAGCCCGGAGGAGCCACTAGGTGGCAGGAGAAGCCCAATCACTCACCCAGCTCCGCCCGCGGCCACCAGCAGCCTGGGAGCCATTCCCCACCTGGAAGCTCCCGCCTCTCTTTTTCCCTACAGCCCACCCCTCTGCAGCCTCGGGTCAGGGGAGCTTTTCATTATTCCTCTGCCTTTGGCGAAAAGAATCTCAATCCTACTTTTCAAAATACTTCAAATAGGGCCGGGTGAAGTGGCTCACGCCTGTAATCCCAGCACTTTGGGAGGCCGAGGTGGGAGGATGGCTTGAGCCCAGAAGTTTGAAGTTGTAGTCGCTTCTGCACTCCAGCCTGGGTGACAGAGCAAGACTCTTTCCCTCTCCCAGCAAAAATAAAACCCCGCTAATAATAATGATCATGGGGCCAGGAACAGTGGCTCATGCCTGTAATCCCAACACTTTGGGAGGCTGAAGTGGGTGTATCACCTGAGGTCAGGAGTTCAAGACCAGCCTGGCCAACATGGTGAAACTCAGTCTCTACTAAAAATACAAAAATTAGCCAGGCATGGTGGCAGATGCCTATAATCCCAGCTACTCAGGAGACTGAGGCAGGAGAATTGCTTGAACCCAGGAGGCAGAGGTTGCAGTAAGCTGAGATCTTGCCGCTGCACTCTAGCCTGGGTGACAGAGAGACACTCCATCTCAAAAAAATAATAATCATAATCAGTGCCCAGAGATAGAGAAAGAAATGACACATTTTGAGGCAGAGTCTCGCTCTGTCGCCCAGGCTGGAGTGCAGTGGCACCATCACCACTCACTGTAGCCTGGAGCTCCCAGGCTCAAGCGATCCTCTCACCTTAGCCTCCTGAGTAGCTGAAACTATAGGTGCATGCCACCGTGCCCAGTTATTTATTTATTTATTTTTTAATGGAGATAGGGTCTTGCTATGTTGCGCAGGCTTTTGTGGATGTTTATTGAGTGCTCAAGATGTACCAGGCATTTTACACACGTCTCATTTACTTACACATGAGGTAGGAGATAAAACTCAGGAGGAAACAGACCAAAAAAGCATAAATAAATTGCCCAAGATCACACAACCAGCAGGTAGTAGAGCTGAGACTCAAACTCAGGTCAGCAAATCCTGGGCTAGGCCCTCCCCAGGAGTCTTAACAAGCAGGCAGGGGCATGGGAGGAGGCGAAGGGCCCATAGATGTCCCTGAGATGTCTCAGCTGCTATCCTCATCACCCCCTCTCCCCCACAACCGCTTGAGATTCTAGGAGGGTGTCTTCGTCTTGGGAGTGAGATGTGAAAAGGTTGTCTAAGTGATTCCAGCTCACAAAGCCTCTGCCTTGGCTGAGAACCACAGCACCATCCCCGAAGCCTCTCCTCCAGACTCCACGCTGCATTCTGTGGTCTCCCTCACCGGCATTGCTGAAAACAATTCCCACATAAACTCCCATTCCAATATGGGAGCTCCCCGATCGAGGCCCAAAGGTGATTCCAGCCCAGAAGACCTTTCCCACTGCCACCTCCCTCCTGGCCTGGCTCTGCCTCTGACCTGCTCCATGTTTTTTAGTAAACATTCACAGGGGTATATATCCCTACATGTGCTGGGCTGGGGGGTGGGTGTCATCCCAGAAGATGAGCAAGACACAGAGCCCACTCTCCACATGCAGTCGGCGTTTAACATGTCCAGAGCCATATGGGATCCCAGTCAAAGAAGTATCTGCCCTGTGTTCAGACAGGTTTTTGTTTGCTTTGAGACAGAGTCGCTCTGTTACCCAGGCTGGAGTGCAGTGGCGCAATCACAGCTCACTGCAGCCTTGATCACCTGGGCCCAATCGATCCTCTTGCCTCAGTCTCTTAAATTGGTTGGGCTTAAATTGGTTGGGACTACAGGCACACGTTACCATGCCCAGCTAATTTTTTTTTTTTTTTTTTAAATAGAGATGGAGTCTTGCCATATTGCCTAGCCTGGTCTTGAGCTTCTGGGCTCAAGCAATGCTCTTGACTCTTTTTTCTTTTTTTTTTTTTTGAGACCGAGCCTCCCTCTGTCACCCAGGCTGGAGTACAGTGGCACGATCTCAGCTCGCTGCAACCTCCGCCTCCCAGATTCAAGTGATTCTCCTGCCTCAGCCTCCCGATTAGCTGGCATTACAGGTGCCCACCACCATGTCCGGCTAATTTTTGTATTTTTAGTAGAGATGGGGTTTCACCATGTTGGCCAGGCTGGTCTCAAACTCCTGAACTCAGGTGATCCACTTACCTCTGCCTCCTGAAGTGTGGGATTACAGGCATGAGCCCCCATGCCTTCCCCATACTCCTGACTCTTAAAGTGCCAGGATTATAGGCGTGGGCTACCGCGCCAGGCCCACATCTCAGGTTTTTCAATACCAGGGCATGGGGGAGAAGAGGCACCAAGAGATGACACCCACTGCATAGTGAAACATCTTGACTTTATCAGTCTCACACACAGGACAGCTGTTGCCAAAGAACTTCCTACCTGTTTCCAAACCTTCTCAGTGTCCCCCACGCTCAGCCATTACCATTCCCTCTTACTTTTCTCTCTGAGTATAAACCTAGCTAGCCTCTCTCATTCTCCCATCATCCCTGGATCTGCAGAATAAGGGCCCAGAAATAAAATCAAATTTCTCAGCAGTGCAGGCGCCAGGAAGCCAGGCCTTGACACCCACCCCCAACTCTGACCCTGATGAGATGAGAAACCTGGGATGTAAGCCTAGGATGTGAGAAGGTAGTCTGGGTTGAGCTCTCTTTAAATGCAGGGTTTCTGTTAAGTGATAACTCAGCAGGTGGCTCAGTGCAATCTTTGGCCACTGGACCAAGCTGGCTAACCCTAGATCGGTAGCGTCTTCCATCCAAGAGCAGCAACAACTCTATCATCCTGTATGACGCCAGGAGGAAGCAGAGTCTATATCCCACCTCTGGAACACCTTGGGTTACCGCTGTATCATTTCTTTCTTTCTCTTTCTTTTTTCTCCCTCCTTCCCTCCCTCCCTCCCTCCTTTCCTTCCTTCCTTCCTTCCTTCCTCCCTCCCTCCCTCCCTCCCTCTCTCTTTACTTTTCTTTTTTTTTTGGACGGAGTCTCACTCTGTCACCCAGGCTGGAGTGCAGTGGCATGATCTCAGCTCACTGCAACTTCCACCTCCCGGGTTCAAGCGATTCTCCTGCCTCACCCTCCACACACAGGCATGTGCCACGACACCTATCTAATTTTTTGTATTTTTTAGTAAAGACAGGTTTTCACCATGTTGACCAGGTTGGTCTCAAACTCCTGACCTCAGGTGATCGACCCGCCTCGGCCTCCCAAAGTGCTGGGATTACAGGCGTGAGCCACTGCGCCCACCTTGTATCACATCTTTCACACTCCTACTCCAACCATGAAAATTTCAGTCTCTTGAGAAAGTTTTGCAGAAGACTGACATTTGGGGCCGGGCACTGTAGCTCATGCCTATAATCACAACACTCTGAGAGGCCAAGGCAGGTAGATCACTTGAAGCCAGGAGTTAGAGACCAGCCTGGCCAACATGACGAAACCCAGTCTCTACTAAAAAATACAAAAATCAGCTGAGTGTGGTGACACATGACACATGCCTGTAATCCCAGCTACTTTGGAGGCTGAGGCATGAGAATCACTTGAACCTGGGAGGCAAAGGTTATAGTAAACTGAGATCGCACCACTGCACTCCAGCCTGGGTGATAAAGTAAAACTCCATCTCAAAAAACAAACAAACAAAACAGAACAAAAACAAGAAGAAAAAGACTGGCATTTGGTGACTAAAAATCCCCACCTCTAAACAATCCAGTTGTCCGGTGTGAAAGGTGGAGATCCAGGTTCAAGGACTGGCTGACTAGAGACCAGGGAATATGAGCAACATTCCTGGGAAGGGGGCTGATCTCATCTCCTCAAATTATCACCACCTTGGCACGGCCATTCAACTGTGCCAGGCCCTGGGAGTGGGGAGAGAGATGAATAGGACACTGTCCCTTGCAGAGGTCACAGTCGGAACAAGCAGGCAGAGATAGATGAACAAATGTCGTAAGAGAGGAAAGAGCCATTTGTTTGTGGCTAGTGACAATTCCAATTCCACAGAGTGACCCTGGGGCAGGGCCCCAAAGGATGAGTTCAGCAGGTAGAGAGGGTGACAGATAAGGGTCCTCCAGGCACAGGGTGAACCATGAGGGAAGGCAGAGTGGCAGGAGGGATACCATGATGACAGGCGTCAGGTCACACGTGTGGCCAGACTGAAGCCTACATTGTAAGGGAAGGAGAAACAGCATTGGAAAGCAGATCGACGGTCAAGATTTCAGTGGGGATTTCTCTTGGTTGAAAGATATCAAAGATTGCAAACTAAAGAAATTATACCATTGGGTGTGGTGGCTCATGCCTGAAATCTCAGCACTTTAGAGGCCAAGGTGGAGGACGCTTGAGCCCAGGAGTTCCAGACCAGCCTGGGCAACATAGTGAGACCCCGTCTCTACAAAAAGATTAATTATCCAGGCATGTTGGCTTGTATCTTAGTCTCAGCTACTCAGAAGGCTGAGATGGGAGGACAGATTGAATCTGGGAGGGTAAGCCTGCAGTGAGCCGAGATTGAGTCACTGTACTCCAACCTGGGCAACACAATGAGACCTCATAGAAGGACATTTTGAAGGACTAGAGAGGAGAAACAGGAAGTAGGAAGACCAGTTGAAATTGTCCAGGTTCACAAAGGAGAATGCCTAGTGAGGACATGGCAATAGACAGATGCATGTCAGATGCATGTCTATGAAGCTGTGAAATCACAGCTTCAACGGGGATCTGTGCAGCAGGGGAAGCTGCAAAATTCCTCTCAAAAACCCCCTGGGGGCTGGGTGCGGTGGCTCAAGCCTGTAATCCCAGCACTTTGGGAGGCTGAGGTGGGCGGATCATGAGGTCAGGAGATCGAGACCATCCTGGCTAACACGGTGAAACCCC
>NW_012118488.1:1244349-1245082 GCF_000951035.1 Colobus angolensis palliatus
CCCTGGGAAGGGTCTCTGTTAGGGATCAGCTAGTACCTCTCCTGAGCTGGAGTCGACTCTTGTGCCTTTGGCTGAGCACCAGTGAAAACAGTTGGTCTTCAGAATCCACGTGGTACAAATATGCACTAGAATCCTTATGTGCGAGATGTTCACACTATGAGAGGCTGGAGGGAACCAAGAGACATAAAATTTACTGTTTCCGTCTCACCTTCAATCAGGGGGACACACAATGGAATGAACGCGGAATCTCTGGCACTATTACTTGCCAAGTGTTTATCATTGAATTCAAGTAAATATGTGCATGAGGAAACTCCACTGCAGAGGTTTGATGGAACAGCCTTTGTGATGAGGAGATGAAGCAGGTAGTTTCAGGTTTTGGAGGTGAAGACAGTGGGAAGGGGTTTTATTTGGGGCCCATTGTTTCCAAAAGAATGCTAGGCTGGGCACAGTGGCTCATGCCTATAATTTCAGTGCTTTGAGAGGCCACGGGGGGCGGGGGGCGGGGGGGAAATTGCCTGAGGCCAGGAATTCAAGGCTGGATTGAGCTATGATCGTGACACTGCCCTTCAGCCTGGGCATCATAGCAAGACCCTTTCTCTACCAAAATAAAAAAAAGTTTTTAAGTTAGCCAGACGTGGTGGCACATGCAGTCCCAGACACTCAGGCAGCTGAGGCAGGAAGTCAATGCAACTGGTCACCTAAGAGCTCTGATGGAGCTACGCAAGGAGACGAG
>NW_012118488.1:1246202-1247568 GCF_000951035.1 Colobus angolensis palliatus
CACTTTGGGAGGCCAAGGCGGGCAGATTACGAGGTCAGGAGATCAAGACCATCCTGGCTAACACGGTGAAACTCCGCCTCTACTAAAAATACAAAAAATTACCGGGGCGTAGTGGCAGGCTCCTGTAGCCCCAGCTACTCAGGAGGCTGAGGCAGCAGAACGGCTTGAACCTGGGAGACGGAGGTTGCAGTGAGCTGAGATCACACCACTGCACTTCAGCCTGGGTGACCGAGTCTCACTCTGTCTCAAAAAAAAAAAAAAAAAAGGAAATACCTTCATAAGGCTATAGCTGCCATAAATAGTGATTCCTCTGATGGACAGGCAATGCAAATTGAAAACCTTTTTTTGGAAAGGACTCACCATTTTAGATGCCATTAAGAATATTCATGTCAGGCGTGGTGGCTCACACCTGTAATCCCAGCATTTTGGGAGGCCGAGGCCAGTGGATCACCTGAGGTCAGGAGTTCAAGACCAGCCTGGCCAACATGGTGAAATCCTGTCTGTACTAAAAATACAAAAATCAGCCAGGCATGGTGGTGTACACCTGTAATCCCAGCTACTCAGGAGGCTGAGGCAGGAGAGTCGCTTGAACCCAGGGGGTGGAGGTTGCAGTGAGCCGAGATCGTGCCATTGCACTCCAGCCTGGGTGACAGAGTGAGACTCCATTTCCAACAACAACAAAAAAAAGATCACGCATAATTCATGGGAAGAGGTCACAGTATCAACATGAACAGGAGTTTGAAAGAAGTTAATTCCAACCCACATGGATTACTATGAGGGGTTCAAGACTTCAGTGGAGGAAGTAACTGCAGATGTGGTGGTAACAGCATAACTAGAATTAGAGGTGAAGCCTTGAAGATGTGACTGAGTTGCTACAATTTTATCATAAAACTTAAAACAGATGGGAGTTGCTTTTTTTAAGGGACGAGACTGGGTCTTGCTATGCTGCCCAGGCTGGCCTTAAACTCCTAGGCCCAAGGGATCCTCCTGCCTTGGCCTCCTGAGTAGCTGTGGCTACAGGTGTGTACCATCACATCTGTCTGGAGTTACTGCTTATGGATGAGCAAAGAAAGTAGTCTCAAGATAGAATCTACTCCTGGTGAAGATGCTGTGAACTTTGTTGAAATGACAACAAAGAAGTAGTAGCAGCAGGATTTGAGAGGGCTGACTCCAATTTCGAAAGGAGTTCTACTGTGTGGAAATGCTATCAAACAGCATCACATGCTACAGAGAAATCTTTTTTGAAAATAAAGAGTCAAATTAATGCAGCAAACCTTATTGGTATCTTAAGAAATTGCCACAATAGGCTGGGTGCAGTGGCTCACGCCTGTAATCCCAGCACTTTGGGAGGCCAAGGCGGGCAGAT
>NW_012118488.1:1248043-1266617 GCF_000951035.1 Colobus angolensis palliatus
CTCTGTCGCCCAGGCTGGAGCGTCATGATCTTGGCTCACTGCAAGCTCCACCTCCCGGGTTCATGCCATACTCCTGCCTCAGTCTCCCAAGTAGCTGGGACTACAGGCGCCCGCCACCACGCCTGGCTAATTTTTTGTGTTTTTAGTAGAGACAGGGTTTCACCGTGTTAGCCAGGATGGTCTTGATCTCCTGGCCTTGTGGTCCACCTGCCTCGGCCTTCCAAAGTGTTGGGATTACAGGCGTGAGCCACCGCGCGTGACCTAACATGACTTTTATATGCACTGGGAAACCAAAAAATGTGTGCAACTTGCTTTATTGTGATGTTCACTTTATTGCGGTTGTCTGGAACGGAACCCACAAAATCCCCGGGATATGCCTATACACACGTTGTCAACCAGAGGAACAACCTGGTCCTTTTCTCTCCGAAAAGCACAGCTTAAGCAACAGTAGGCTAGAAAGGCAGCAGAAGGGCTATGGGTTAAACTTAGGAAAAACCTTGGTGCCAGCCATGGGGAATACTAGGAATGACTGCTATGGTAAAATATGAACTCTCCCTAGGTAGAGCCCCACGCTACTGCTCACCAAGACAAAAAGGCCACAGGCACTCAGCCCCAGAAAGCTCTCTGCAATGCTCCTGCACTTCCTAGGGAAGGAGAAGTTAGCTCTGAGCAGTGGCCATTAGCCTCAGGGATTTTTCAGCACCTCTAATTCTGACAAGCCTAGTGCTGTGTGCACTCTGCTTGGCTGACATCACAAGGATCACCCATTCCCCGGGGCTGGATCATCAGATCCTATTGGGGTATATCAGGAGTCACATGAGATGGGAGAGGGAGTGAAAAACACCAACCCAAAGAACATGAAATAATTTCTAAACATTTTTATTTCAAATCTCTTTTCACCCCTCCCCAAAAAGACATGGGTAGGTACAGCAATCATAAAAAGGAGATACAAACACAAGAGTCAAATGTCTCTCGCACCGACACTTACAAAAAACTGGGAATTGTACATGGGGTTTCCAAACAGGACCTGCAGCAGCTACTAATGTCCCTTTATAAGAGTCAAACATGCCTATTAATACAGTATATACAGACACCCCATTCTGGAACTAATCTACAGGGACATCCCTAACCCCACCCCCTCTATCCCCAGAAAAATACCAAAACACACCCAAAGTGCATTTGTTTTGTTTATATCAAAACCTCTTTCCCTTTCCCCATCCCACCCTCAGACTCCCCACCCCATTTAAGATTGGCCTGCAAGTCTATTTTAACCATTTAGTATTTTTTTATAGTTTATGAAAATAAATTATACAGCAACTATTTTAATAAATTAAGCACAAAAGGAAGGGCAAAAGAGGAAAACTAAATGGGAAGACAAAAGCCAGGCCACGCTTTGGCTTGGAGGTCAGAGGGGGGCTAACGGGGACAGAAGTGGTTGCAGGGGGTGGCTCCCTTTCTGGTGAAAAATTGGCAACCACCCCGAGCCAAGAATGACACCCCTCTTCATCGAGTTTCTTAAAAACAACCAAAAACGTATAGCAGTGGCTATGCCACAGGCAGCACCAGTTTGGGCATTCCAACAGCCAGCTACCCAAAGCGGCACCTGGACCCTACCTGTCCCTTGGACAAGGTTCTGGGCCTAAGAGTGAGGGGCAGGTCCCCACCCAAGGGAGCACCAGAGATGGAGGAGTGAGACCAGGCTTCTGCTCCACCTGAGCTGGTTAGGGAGCTCAGGACAAAGCTCTGAGCAGGGCAGTGTGGTATGTGATGATCCCAGAGTCTGAGAAAGAGTGTCCTAAGTTCCTCACACTCGATCTCCAGGAGGAACTACGATCGCAGTCCAGCTGCAACCAAACATGCCCGTCTTCCCACTGTGGCCAGCAGCTTTCTGTCTGCCCCTCCAGGCCTCTTGGCATTGAGGAGGAGCAGGCAGGAGAGGCAAAGGGAGCGGTTCCAGGTCCCCTCTAAACCCTCTAGAAATGAAATGGGAGTGAAGCAGGTCATGAACTAAGCATGCAGGGCTGGCTTCCCGGGAGGTAGATGGGAGTGGGACAGGATAGCAGGTGTGGAGAGGACAGGAAGGAAAACAGGAAGAAACTGAGCAACACCTACCAGGAAGGTCAAGAAGCAATGAAAAGGACAAAGACAATATGAAATCTGCATGTAAAGAAAAGTCCTTTTCTGGCAGACTAGAGAATCAACATTTTCAGTACAACTCCTTACGCTACTTTCCTAACTGCAGTACCCGAGTCCCCAGTGCCTGTCTCTATGATCCAACCCCCATTTCACTGCTCCCAAGACTTTGCTCTCCATTTTCTCAAGGCCTCCGATTGTTTTGTGCTGAGCGAGAAGGCTCCAATGTGAAAGCAGGGTCTACCACAGGGACATGCAGACTTGACCTTTGTGGCCCAATCATTCTATAGCTTTCATGGCGAAGGAGGGGGGCACACTTTTCTTCTTTTTTTTTTTTTTCTTTTTTTTAATAAAAAAGGTTTTACTCCCCAGGAGCAAATAAATCATTTTGAACTACTGATAAACACTGCTGCAGTGAAAAGAAAGATGGCTACATGTATGCAATAGCACAAATTCAGTGGAAGAACAGCTGTGTTGACGATTAGAGATAAAAATCACTTCTCCATTCCCTCCTTTCCCACAAACCAAACCCAGGATTCCCATAGGGAAAATGTCTAAACTCAATAGCTCCTCCCTTACATGACAGGGGGCGTGTCATTCTCTTGAAAGTGGAAACAAATGCCAGGTCTCCGCCCAGTGGAGATGCTCTTAACACCCCAACTGGTAGCAAGACTTCTGCAAATGACACACACACACACACACACACACACACACACACACACACATATGCATATGCACACACACAGACTCAGACCTTCCAGCAGCCATAGAGCTTTATCCCAGTGTCTTGTCTACTAACTTTAGGGCTCCAAAGCTAAGGGAGAGAGGCAGCAGGGAAGGGAAAGCTCTAACTGAAGTTTTTCCTTCTCTCTCCTCTCCCCACTTTCTGCAGGGAGCAGAGGACTTCAAGCATGCCATGCTTTCCTGGGGGCCCCAGGGTGAGGGCTGACAAGGCTGGATTCCAGGGCACTTCTGGTTCTACTCCCACCTCTCACCTCTAGGCCTGGGAACTAGAATTACCCCCACTCCCCAATTCTTCCTGGATGTCTGTTACAGTGGTGTCTGCAGCTATCTCCACACCATCCCCAACCTCAAGGGGGGCTTACATGATTAGCCCAAGTGAAATGTAGGGAAGCGGAAGGAGCAGGAGCCATGCGGGAGCTTCCCTTGGCCACACCTTTCTCCTCAGGGAGGTAGTGCCACCTCCACGGCTCAGGTTCCAGGATGTAACATTCACCTTACCTAGGTAAAGTGAAAGGTGACCAGGCCAAGGTCAGCACCAATGGTCCCAAAGAGCCAGCTGCCACCCCCTTATCTAGTGCCCACACCAAAACCCCCACCCACCTACTCCTATGCTCTTAACATAGCACACAAATTTCAAGAACAGCAAGTTGTAGCAGTAGTTGTCACTGGCTCACACTGGCTCTCAACCTGAGGAAGGTTACAGTAGATCAGTCATAAACAGGTGAGGGTTATATAGGCACTGAAGCCACTAGTCTCACCCACCCACAACTTAGAAATCAATAGTGGGTCTCTAGATGTAAGCCTTTTCCAATTTGTGACTTGAAAATACAACCAGAAAAAAATTTTTTTTTTTTGAGATGGAGTCTTGCTCTGTCGCCCAGGCTGGAGGGTAGTGGAGCGATCTCAGCTCACTGCAACCTCCGCCTCCTGGGTTCAAATGATTCTCTTTGTCTCAGGCTCTGGAGTAGCTGGGACTACAAGTACAGGTCACCATGCCCAGCTTATTTTTGTATGTCAGTAGAGATGGGGTTTCACTATTTGGCCAAGCTGGTCTTGAACTCCTGACCTCGTGATCCGCCCACCTCAGCCTCCCAAAGTGCTGGGATTACAGGCGTAAGCCACCACGCCCGGACCTAGAAAGGAATACATTTAAATGAGCTCTACACAGCACTGGTGAAGGAGGGGTGGGCCTGGTCGGGGAGGTGAAGGGCAGGTGCTACCCCAGCTGCTGCACCTGTTCCTCTGCTCCATTTACTCTCTGACCAGGCTGCATCCCAGAGAGCTGGTCCAGCCCCATGCCTCCTCCTCATCTTCCTCTAACTGCTCTGTGCAAGGCCACCCATGCAGGCACCAAACACCCACACCTGTCTCCTCTTGCACTGCTGTTTTGCAGCCCACTCCACAGAGGAAGGACTAGGCTGCAGCAGGGCTGGGACCAGTGCACCGACAGATCACAGACACAATTCAACACGACCCTCCCCAGGAGGAGAAAGGTGGGTGGTGAGGTTGGGTCACACCTCCTCAGTTGGTTTGTTTTGTACCTGAGCGTATGAGTTCTCCAGAAGAAACCCCAGTAACATAAGGGGTGTGCAGGTTCTGCCTCCCTCACATGGCCTGAGCTGACCATAGTGAGGCCCTGGCAATGGGCAGAAGCCTTGCTGACTCCTTTGGGCTTTGGGCTCCACCTAACCAGCATAGACCCTCGGCACTCAGGTCTGCCTGGTGGCTGAGAAGTTTCCATCTAGACAACTGCACTGGAAAGGATTCTTTAACTATGTTGCTCTAACAGGGCTGTGTACTGTTCAGTACATGCCATGCAGATTTCTGTTTCCTTGCTTTTGTTCATGTGTTTCTCATCTCACTGTCTGTCCTGCCATTAACTACAACCCAAAACCTCAGAGGCACAGAACTTTCCCAGACCATCTGGTCTACCCTGATCTTATCTACTATAAATGTCTTTAGATGGTCCCTGATTTTCTGCTTGATGTGCAGCAGTCACCTAAAAGCTCCCTTAGGCCACAGATTACGTCTTTTACCTTTTTTGTTTTCTACAGTATCTAGCACAAAGCCAGGCATACACACACTAAAAAATAATCTTAAAATTATGAGTGGCTGAAAAGGAACAAAAAAAGAAAGCTCCCAGGCTGCATATCCGCCACCCAAGGATCTCAATGGATTCCAGACTTCAGGCTCTATATCAGGGTGGCACTTCCTGCAAGATGGCGAGTTATATCACTTGTACTCTCACATGAGGCAACACTTACATGCTAAGCCAATTTCTGGGATCATAATCTTGCTTAATTGGTAATAGTTGATAATACTACCATGGAAGCCAAGAAAAGAAGAGGTACCATATGACAAATCAGAGGTGGGCTGTGTTTATGGTGCAAAGCTCATCTTGTGGGCCGCCCCTCCATGGTCAGGTAACGGTGCAAGTTTCCTCCCTGTTCAGCTACAAGGAGGAAGACTGGTCATTACATGCAGGACTAAGGAAGAAGGCAATGCTCCCAGATGAGGTGGTCCTATAAATTACCAAGACACTGGGGCCCCACCGAAACCATCAGGAAGCCACAAACCTGACATTAGTATCTTGTGAGATGAGGCAGCCATAAGCATGGGGAACCCAGAAAGAGTCTCACGGAACACACGCAAAGGAGTCATGAAGACCCAACAGCTCCACTGTTACATCTCAATAGCAAACCTCTCCCCAGAGCAGCTCTACAAGAAAGCAGACTCACAATGCCATATGAATTGGCCATGGCCAGCTGCAGAAACCATTAAAGACCATTGGAGTTTTTCTGCCCGCTCCTCCTGAGAGCCGGAAGACAGGCAGCCCTCAAATCGGCACCTGATAGACTTTCCAGTGAGTGGAGACCAGCAAGATCTGATCCGGAAATGTCTGGGTTGCTAGAATGAACACAGGAAGATATAGAAGCCCTTGCTACCTCCCATCTCAGAAGTGGGACAGCAGTAATAAACCTAAAAACATGAGATGTGATGCTCTCCTCTGACCTAAGGAAATCCTGTGAGGGCTGCGTTCTGAGAGCTCTCTCTAGGAAGAGCACAACTGTGGGAGCTGCATTTCTCACCTTCCTCCACATTCCCCCTCACAAGCTGACAGGCACACGGAAGTAACACTGACTCCTAAGTCATGAGTACAGTTTGCCATGAAGAACCTGGAAGCATGCTCCATTAAATTCAGCAGCCCATGACTGGCTCTGAACCGCCCAGGTGATGAGAAACACAATTGCCTTGACAGCTGGCAGAAGCAACAGGGATGCCATTACCATGACCAGAGTGACACGTACAGTTATCTCAAGGGGGGAATGGGTTGAGAGCAGAGAAAGAATGGGTTAACTTCAGGTCATGGAACTTAAGGAATTAAGTAAATCACAACGAGTACAGCTTCCATGAGAGGTGTTTCTGAACTCAGATTCCTAAACCTTAAAAAAGGATGCAGGAGTCACTACTTCCCCCAGCTAAGGCCAATTGCCAGGTTTTGCCCAATATTCTTTTCGAGACCACCTACCCTCCTTTCTCTCCTGCTCCTACCACAGCTGCCCATGGCAACAAGAAGCAGACTCCCCCTCCCTCAGGAACTCTCAGTCCTTTACAAACCTCAGGCCCTTCCTCCCATCTTCCAGGCCCACGGCATAGACTCTAACTCTGCCTTTGGCACCAGCTGAATGGCCGTCCCGTCTCCTCCTCCCACCCCTTCTTTGGACCTGCTCACCCTTCACACCACTTTCAATCCAACGGGCACAAACCCCAGCTGCCTTCAAGGTGAGTTTTCCATACTAAGTAATACAAATATCAAAAACAAAACTTCTGAAAAAGAAACAGTGTTGAGACTTCTTCCAGTTTTCCAAGGAGCCCCTCCAGTCCCAAGATGCCCAGGGGTGGGTATGAGGTGGAGCCCCACGCAGAGTACCGTCATGTGCTGCTTCCAAGCCCCAGGGCTGCGTGGGGAACCAAAGTCTCTGAACAGAGAATCCCAACCTTCCCGTTCCCTCACTTTTCCTCTTCTTTTCATGGTAGCTTAATTTGGTTCTTCAAAGCTGGAGCTTGGCAACCAAATGCCTAGGTAAAAAAGGAAAAAAAATTAAAACAGTTCAACAGAATAGAACCAAAATGGAGTGAAAGAACAGCCAGACACTGGAGGTAGAGCAACACACCTCAAAAGGAGAATGGAGCCTGGAGAGCTGAATGCTTCCACGAGGGCCACATGTGACTAGGGATGCAGTAGTGGCCTTTGTCAGGGGGACCTGAGCAGCCTATGACTTGGATGACAAAACAAGGTCCTGAAATAACTAATAAATATATCCTACCACATTGCATAAATTCTCTCTTTCCTTTTCCCTAACCCCTTCGTTTCCTACCTACTTTTTCCCTGAGGCTCAATTGCTCTAGGGACTGAAAAGGGAAGTGAGCCCCTGGAGTAATCCCTTTTGAACCTGCCTAGAAAGAGCTCTGTATTTCTTTTTTTGTTTTGTTTTGTTTGAGACGGAGTCTCGCTCTGTCACCCAGGCTGGAGTGCAATGGCATAATCTCGGCTCACTGCAATCTCCGCTTCCTGGGTTCAAGCGATTCTCCTGCCTCAGCCTCCCAAGTAGCTGGACAGGCGTGTGCCACCGCGCCTGGCTAATTTTTGTATTTTTAGTAGAGACAGGGTTTCACCATGTTGGCCAGGCTGGTCTCAAACTCCTGATCTCGTGATCTGCCTGCTTCAGCCTCCCAAACTGCTGGGATTACAGACGTGAGCCACCATGCCTGGTCAGAGAGCTCTATATTTCTGCAGCTTCTGTCAACTGGACAGGGTTGACACAGAATCACAAAGGCCACTGTTGCGTCCACCTTCCGACTTGAGACAGGCACTGTTCTTGCCATTACTCTGTAGCCTGACTCCAAACCCCCTGGCATGAAATTCCACAGGTAACAGCACACATAGACCAAGTAGGCCATTCAGAACTCCCAAATTAAAATCAGTCTGAACAACCAGAAGTCATAAAGACCAAATTTCATACCCTAAAGACCTTTCCCGACGGGGCACAGTGGCTCATGCCTGTAATCCCAGAACTTTGGGAGGCCAAGGTGGGTGGATCACTTGAGTGAGGTCAGGAGTTCAAGACCCACCTGACGAACATGGAGAAACACCATCTCTACTAAAAATATAAAATTACCTGGGTGTGGTGGTGCACACCTGTAATCCCAGCTACTTGGGAGGCTGAGGTGTGAGAATTGCTTGAACCCAGGAGATGGAGGTTGCAGTGAGCCAAGATCACACCATCACGCTCCAGCCTGGGCAACAAGAGCAAAACCCCATCTCAAAAAAAAAAAAAAAAAAAAGGATCTTTCCCTTGGGAAGTGTTACATCCCCCCTTTCCAGGGCTCCTAGGGTCTACAGCAGGAGCAAGTTCAGCATTATGCTTATTCTTTGCCACAGGTATCAATCCTGATGTCACAGCAAAAAGGGATTCTGGGAGTTCAGTTCAAACCTTTGCCAATATATGACTGCCCCCAACACTCAAGACAAATGGCTACCCACTGGCCTGTTCCTGATCATGCCACGTCCCTCTCAGCTGAGGCAGGGCCTTTATACCTCTAGGTACCCTTGCCCAGAATGTTCTGCTCCAAGGCACTCCCATGCTGGCTCCTTGATATTCCGGTTTCAGCTGAAATGGCACCTCCTTGCAAGTCTCTCCCTGACTATCTAAACTAGAGGAGTACCCCACCACTAATCACTAAACTTTACCCAGTTTTATTTTCCTCACAACACTGTACAGTCACCTGAAATTAGTCCATTCATTTATGTTTGTGTTTGTTGCCTGTCTTTCCTTAGAAGGGAAGCTTAGTGAGAATACGGCCTTTGCTTTGCTCAGCACTCTATTCTCAATTCACACTGGGTGCCAAACAAATACAAATATACAGCTATCTGCTGAATGGAAGCTCTTGAGGAAAAGCATCCCAGTTTTGGACCTCTCTGTTAAAAAGGTTCTTCTAATGTTGGACTGAAATCTAGTTCCTTGTAACTACATTCATTTTGGTCCTTGTCCATGTCTCTTTTTGCTGTGATATGGGAGGGCCTTGGAGCAGAGCATTCTGGGCAAGGGGACCTAGAGGTATAAAGGCTTTGCCTCAGCTGGAAAGGGTGTGGCATGATCAGGAACAGGCCGGTGGGGAGCCACTTGTCTTGAGTGTTGGGAGCAGTCATGCACTGGCAAAGGTTTGAACTGAACTCTCAGGATCTCTTTTTGCTGTGACATCCGGATTGTTGCCTGTGGCAAAGAATAAGCGTAATGCTGAACTTCCTCCCCACTGGAACCACAGAGAGGAGGTTAATCACTCTCTTTCTCAGGAAAACCCATCAAATGCATCTTTCAGCTATCCCTCCCTAAAACCTCCATGCTCCAGGTTAATCACATTTCTTTCTAGGCCATTTATTCCTATATGATGAAGTTTGAGCTCTCCAATGCTACAAGGCCCTTCTCTGAATGTGCTCCCTGTTTATGTGGGTTCTTCTACAGCACTGCACCCACAGACGTGGTCCTCTAACTGAATGGCCTAATTACTCTTCAAGGGTAGTCAGGTAGGTGGACCTCCCTAGTGCTCTCTCTACCTCTCAGCCTAATCTCAAGTGCAAAGCCATCATGCAGAGAAATCCACCTAGACACCAGACATTAGATGTTTAGTCACTTCCAAAGGCATACAATTTGCATATAATTGAAGAAATGATGAGACTGTACATCTACTCCAGGATTCACACCAGAAGAAAGCAGTCATTGCACACTGGCAGTCAATCTTGCTTGTCACCACCACCACCAAAGTCATGTCTCCCTGGCAACTCTGTTCCCAACTCAGGAACTTGGCCCCACAATGTTCACTTTAGTGCAATTTAAAAGACTAATTGGAATTCATCTGCACAAACCAGTATTGCAAGATATTTTATGGGAAAATAAATGAGTAGAACTGTGTAATGATGGAAGAAGAGCCTCGTAGATAAATGAATTCCTTAGTTAATTCACTTATTCTCTTCAACAATTTACTTTGTAATGGCCCAAATGGAACTCTAAATAGAAGAGTGGGCTGTTTTTCTTCATCCCCATATTCCAAGCTGTGGGACATGGTGGAGTCTCACTGAAGTGCATGCCTGTTGCAATTAAAGGCATGTTTGTGTTCTCTTTGATGAAGTTTCCTTTCCCTTTAGCTTCCTGCTTTATATGCCAATTGTGTGGTATCAGGGAGATCAGCCCAAGTCCCTATGAGAGAAGGCTGCACTCTTCTTTTTATTTTTTTCAATTACCCTCTCCTTGCCAGAGGCTGCACTCTTAGCTACATTTGGGTGTCCCCCTCCTTGCTCACATTCAGTGATTAGCTTGCACATTTCCTGGCAATCTGCTTTCATGTCTTTCATGTCTGTCTGCTTTTCTCCCAAATGGGGTGTGTGCCCCTGGGGACTCCACAGTCAGATCTTGTCATTCTATGGGCAAATGCTTGGATCGGGGCTATCCATGTTGGGAGATGCAGGGAGGGGGCCCAAGGCTCAATGCATGATGATGACTGCCCAGTGAGAAATGTGGCTGGGCAGTGAGGCGGAGAGCTCATACCCTTGGTGGAGACCAGCAGGGAGCCCCTCGCTACGTGGAGGGTTCTACCTCTTGCTTCTGTTTGGAAATGAGCTGCGCTTCCTTTAGAGACAGGTATACCTCTTCCTGAGGATCATAGTAGTAGAACTTTCGGATATAAGAGATCAGAGGTCTGTGAAAAAGAGATGAGGGATATACACAAAAGGTTTTTATGCAAAATATAAAAGAAGTAACTCCTTTGTTCAACTCTTCTTCATTCCCTACATGGTAGAGACGTAACACAATTTCCATTTTCTCAGTTATTATAGTTCTGTCTTCCTTACCCTTACCACTTCTACTCTATTCTTCACAGAGACTGCAGAAGGGAGGCTGACACACACACCTTCCTCCCTCTGGCTGCAATATGACAGTTCTAAAGTTAGGTGCTAAGACACAGGAAATGCGAAAGAATGATGTCTGCAAATATTTTATGCCAGACTCTGCCTGTGAAGGTAGCTTGCAGGCCTCAGTGACATTTGTTACCTCCCCACAACCCCCTTACTCATTCCTGTCCCCACCCTAAGAACCCCATTGTACTTAGGCAGTGGGAGATCTGGGATGTGATCTATCCTGACGAGCTGTCGTATCCGGAATCTGCAAAGGTGCTGGAGGGATTTGACATTGCTGAATCGGGACACTGGATAGAGCAGCTGGACAGGAGTTGGTGGCAGTCCTTCAAGAAAGAAAACAAAGGAAAATATTCAGAGGAAACAATGGAGCTAACTACCATTTCTTGCATGAAGAGAACCTAGGGAGAGGAAATGGGACTTCTTTATGGTTCATATATGTATTCTGTGCAAAAGCCCCTCCACAAAGGGCTGTTGATTTCCATTTCCAGAAGAACCACCACCACATTCACACTTAAGGAAGTCTATTCTCTGCCAAAGGCCTCCCTAGTATCACTTTTGTGTGTGTGAGTGGTTTTTTTTTTTTTTTTTTTGGAGACAGGGTCTCGTTCTGTCACCCAGGCTGGAGTGCAGTGGCCCAATCTCAGCTCACTGCAGCCTTGACCTCCCAGACTCAAGAAATCCTCCTGCCTCAGCCTCCTGAGTAGCTGGGACCACAGGTGCATGCCACTATACCCAGCTAATTTTTGTATTTTTAGTAGAGACGGGGTTTCCCTGTGTTGCCCAGGCTAGTCTCAAACTCCTGGGCTCAAGCAATCCACCTGCCTTGGCCTCCCAAAGTGCTAGGATTATAGGCGTGAGCCACTGTGCCTGGCTTCTAGCATCACTCATAACAGCTGAGAGTCCTGCTCCTTCGAGTAGTCCAATGATGCCAAACTAGAGACACTGCTTGGACCCAAGTGGCCAGTCCCAGGCCTGAGGCTCTTGGGAAGGCCAAGAATCAAAAGGATCCCTGCTGGGAATGGGAGATACTTGTTGGACACATCTACTAGTATCCTGAAAGTGAGGACTCAGAAAAGCCGTTCAGAGGAGTCCCCACCAAATTCCAATTGGTTCAGCAGAGAGGCTGGTAAGTAGAATACAACAGCTGGGATCAAAGTTGACAAGCCTATTATTCCTGCTATTACTTCAAGCCAGGACAACCAGGTTTAGCCCCTCTTATACTCACCATCCACAACCCCCACTTCCTGCTTCTGAAATTTTAGGCCAGGAAACCAAAAAAAGATGATGCTTTTAAAAGAACAACAACCACAATAGCTTGGGCAAGCTGGGATTAGTACTACTCAGTGCAAACTTGCCTGCTGATTGATGCCAAATAGACTCAATGGGAGTACCACCTCCTTATGTATTAGCAGGCTATGTGCTGGGGAATCCCACCCCAAAAAGGGCCCCACGCCACAGCACAGAGACATCCAGAATGGCAGGAACACTGGGGTTCAAGGGAACTAAGAATATTTTGCTTTCAATAAACAAAGGGGCTATGGAAGGTAAACAAGATTCTTTGAGAAAGAATCTGAGTTGCAAAACCTGTCAAAGAATTCTCAGCCATTGTCATATCAAAAGACATTCTGCAGACAATTCTGTAGACACAACTGATTGGAAAATAAAATATGTACTATTATTGGGGTTTAAGTTCAAACAGTTTTTTTGTTTATTTGTTTGTTTAAGACGGCATCTTGCTCTTGTCGCCCAGGCTGGAGTGCAGTGGCGTGATTTCGGCTCACTGCAAGCTCCAACTCCTAGGTTCAAGCGATTCTCCTGCCTTAGCCTCCCGAGTAGCTGGGATTACAGGCGCCTGCCATCGTGCCCAGCTAATATTTGTATTTTCAGTAGAGACGGGGTTTCACCATGTTGGCTAGGTTGGTCTTGAACTCCTGACCTTGGGTGATCCACCTGCCTCAGCCTCCCAAAGTGCTGGGATTACAGGTGTGAGCCACCGTGCCCGGCCCAGATAGTTTTAAAATTTTGTTTGAAGGCATGAAAACAAAACAAATGAAGGCTTGCACACTGCATCCCAAAGCTTTTTCATGATCACTGACAATAGACTTTCTGGGGAAAAAAAAAAGAAATCAAAATATATTATTTTATTGTTACTGAACAAGTAAGCTCATCTTAAAAACATACTCAGGCTAGGTGCAGTGGCACATGCCTATAATCCTAGTACTTTGGGAGACCAAGGAGGAAAGATCACTTGAGGCCAGGAACTCGAGGCTACAGTGAGCCAAGATTGAGCTACTGCACTACAGCCTGGGTGACAGAGCATGACCCTGTCTCTAAAAAAAATAATAGTAATAATGATAAGTTATTTAGTCTTTAAAACTATACTTTGAGGCAAACACCACCATCCCCATTTCACATATAAAGAAACTGAGGCCCACTGAGCTTAGAGAACTTGCTGTGGCATGCAGCCAATAAAGTTGGCCTGCCTTGAACACTTGCCTTAAGGAAGAATTATCAGTGGCTCTACCATAGCCGAGGAACCTCTCAGCAGGGTTCTCCAGGAGGGTCTCTAGAGTGCCTACACCTCTGCCCATCTAATAAGGAGGCTGTCCAAGACACAGCACTCTGGTTCATGACCAGCCTCTCCTAGTCCTCTGCCTGGCACTCCCACCCCTTCAAAACTAAGTCTTGTATTTTGAAGCCCTACTGTTCTCCTCCAGCCACATGGTTGGTCTTCTCCATTAAAAGAAAAAAAGAACTCACACATGAATTTTTCCTTGAATATATTTAACTCAAGTGGTTTTAAGAAATAATTTTGGGTTCAAATGCCTCTTTGAATTTGTCCTGTCCCTCACTGGTATTTATATATTTTTAGTAAATTAAACTATGGCAAACAGAAAGCTTTGGGGGGTTGGCTGTAATATTGGTAAACTCAACACGATGTTTCAGAGATAAAAGTAATTTATATATCTAATAATTTATTCCCAGAGATAACACTGTGCTGAAAGAGATCAGGATAATATGCAACACACACAATTATCTGATTGTTTGCCTACTTAAATTTTAATGACTACATATACTTGCCTATTTAATCATATTACTTTTAGCCTTCAGGTTTACAAATAGCAATTTGAAACCTGTTAATTTTCTGATATTCTGTGGTGTTTATCTGACCATTTACTGTTTGCCCACAAGCGCAGCAAACAATTAAAACTCTCACATTTAGAGCATGCTAACAGAAGCAGTTAAAAATGGAAAGAATCCAGGATAAGACCCAACTGGGGTTAAAAGAGTAAGGGTAAAGTCGAACATAATCATCAGTAACTTTCTTCCAGTCCTCAGGGGCACAAACCTAGTCTGTAGCCATGCACTATTTTTCATTTGTCTCAACAAAGACCATGTTAGGGGTAAGAAATCTCTTCCAGGTATAAACACCCAAACACCCATGTCTTTCTGCCACACCAAAGGTTTTTCTGTCCCCTGAAGACAGAATCAGATCAGGAATCACATCTGTTTCACATTCCAAGTCTCATTTTCTTAACAGTATAAGTAAAAAGAGAATAAACTAGGGAGTCTAGTTGACTTATATATAATCCTTCAAAAAGAAAAAAATAAGCACAAGGGCAATAGTAAAAGAAGGCCCAGTGCAGTGGCTCACGCCTGTAATCCCAGCACTTTGGGAGGCTGAGGTGGGAGGATTGCTTGAGCCCAGGAGTTCAAGATTGGCCTGGGCAACAGAGGGAGACCTTACCTCTACAAAAATTAAAATTAAAAAAATAAGCCAGGCATGGTGGTGCACACCTGTGGTCCAGCTACTCAGGAGGCTGAAGTGGGAGGACTGCTTGAGCCCAGGAGGCTGAGGCTGCAATGAGCTATGATTGCATCACTACACTCCAGCCTGGGTTATGGAGTAAGACCCTGTCTACAAAAAAGATATTTAGCTAACAGTGAAGTACTGTTTTTTAATATCCCACTCCTTTCTTCAGCTTGAAACAGCTTAAGAAAAACTAAACAATAGTTTAGTTTAGTGGGAGCAGGGGTGAGAAGGCAGAAGATTCACTTTTCCTTATATTCCCTTGGGTACTATTTGACCTTTTTTTTTTTTTTTTTTTGAGACGGAGTCTCGCTCTGTCGCCCCAGCTGGAGTGCAGTGGCCGGATCTCAGCTCACTGCAAGCTCCGCCTCCGGGTTCACGCCATTCTCCTGCCTCAGCCTCCCGAGTAGCTGGGACTACAGGCGCCCGCCACCTCGCCCAGCTAGTTTTTTTTTTTTTATTTTTTAGTAGAGACGGGGTTTCACCGTGTTAGCCAGGATGGTCTCGATCTCCTGACCTCGTGATCCGCCCGTCTCGGCCTCCCAAAATGCTGGGATTACAGGCTTGAGCCACCGCGCCCGGCCCTATTTGACCTTTTTATCACATACACGTTATTTCAAAATTTAAAAAGAAATACATATTAGAACTAAAAAATGAGTTATGCAAGGTTACAGGATATAAGATGAATATGCAAAAAACAATTAAATTTCTATATTCTAACTATAAAAAAATCCAAAATCCAAAAATAATTAAAATTAAGAAAGCAATTTACAATAGGATCAAAAACAAATACTAAAAAATAAATTTAACAGAAGAAGTACAAAACTTATATTATGAAAAAATACAGGCCAGGCACAGTGGCTCATACCTATAATTCCAGCACTTTGGGAGGCGGAGGCAGGTGGATGGCTTGAGCCAAAGGGTTAGAGACCAGCCTGGGCAACGTGGTGAGAGCACATCTCTACTAAAAATATAAAGATTAGCCGAGCATGGTTGTGTGCGCCTATAGTCCCAGCTACACAGGAGGCTGAAGTGGAGGGCAGACTGAGCCAGGGAGGTAGAAGCTGTAGTGAGCCATGATGGCACCACTGCACACCAGACTGGATGATAGTGGGACAAAAAAAAAAAGACTGAAAGACAGAAAGAAAGAGAAGGAAGGAAGGAAGGAAGAAAGGAAGAAAGGAAGGAAGGAAGGATAAACAAAAGAAAAAATACAAAACATTGTTCAGAGTTTTAAAAAGACCTAAATAAGCAGAAAGACAGCCTATGTCTATGGATCAGAAGACTTAATATTGTTGACATGTCAATACTCCCCAAATTGATGGACAGACTCAACTCCACACTCTTGCCAACACCGGGGTATTAAAGGGTATTAAAATCTCAGTAGGCTTCTTTGCAGAAATTGACAATCTGATCCTAAAATTCATATGGAAATGCAAGAAACCCAAAATAGCCAAAACCATCTTGAAAAACAACAAAGTTGGAAGACTCACACTTTTCCATCTCAAAACTTACTATAAAACTATAGGAATCAAGACAGTAATGGCATAAGGATGGACATACAGCTCAATGGAATAGAACTGAGTCTGGAAATTAACCTTCACAGTTACAATCAACTGATTTCAACAAGGATGCCAAGACAATTCAATGGGGAAAGAATCTCTTTTCAAAAAATAGTGCTAGAACTGAATAAAAAGAGTAAAGTTGGACTCCTTTCTCATGCCATACACAAAAATTCAAGGCTGGGTACAGTGGCTCACACCTGTAATCCCAGCTCTTTGGGCGGCTGAGGTGGGAGGATCACTTGAGGCCAGGAGGCAGAGGTTGTGGTGAGCCAAGATTGTGCCACTGCACTCCAGCCTGGGTGACAGGGAGAGAGACACACTCCTTTTCTCTCTCTCTCTCTCTCTCTATGTGTATATATATATATACACCAAACAAAAAAAAAAATGAAAAAACAAAAATTAACTCAAAATGGATAGTAGACCTAATGTAAAAGCTAAAAGTTTAAGTCTCTTAGAAGAAAATATAGGCATTAAGCTCCATTGCCTTTGGTTAGGCAAACTTTTCTAAATATAACAAGCAAAAAAAAAAAAAAAACAGGTAAGTAGGAATAGGAACTCATCAAAATCCTTCATGCTTCAAAGAACACCATCAAGAAAGTAAAAAGACAACCCACAGAATGGGAGAAAATATTTGTAAATCATATCTGACAAGGGACTTGTATCCAGAATATATAAAGAATTTTATTTATTTATTTATTTATTTATTTTGAGATACAATAAAAGCTGGAGTGCAGTGGCGTGATCTTGGCTCACTGCAACCTCCACCTCCTGGGCTCAAGCAATCTACCCATCTTAGTCTTCCAAGTAGCTGGGACGACAGGCATGCACCACCACACTGGGCTAATTTTTAAATTTTTTGTAGAGACAGTGTCTCCCTGTCTTGCCCAGGCAGGTCTTGAGCTCCTGGGCTCAAGCAATCCTCCTGCCCTGGCCTCCCTAAGTACTGGGCTTATAGGCACCATGCCCAGCCTGTGAAGAACTCATAACTCAATAAGAAGACAAACAGCTCAATTACAAAATGGGCAAAGGATGTGAACAGAGACACAACAGTCAATAAGCAGATGAAAAGATGTCATTAGTCATTAGGGCAATGCAAGTCAAAGCCACCATGAAATACCACTTCATACTCACTAGGAAGGCTATATTCAAAAAGATGGACAATAACAAGGTCTTGGGTGCAGTTGTTTTGGGAGTCTGGCATGGGGTTAAACATGGGATTACCATATGATCCAGCAATTTCATGCCTAGGAATGTATCCAAGAGAATTGAAAAGATATTCACATAAATAGCTGTACATGAATGTTCAAAGCAGCATTATTTATCTCATAATAGCCAAAAGTGCAAACAACCTAAAGAATGGAGAAACAAAATGTGGTATATAGAGTGGAATGTTACTCAGTCATAAAAAGAAATGCAGTGCTGACACACGCTATGACACTGGTGAACTCTGAAAACATTATGCTAAGTAAAAGAAACAAGACATAAAAATATTGTATGATTCCATTTATGTGAAATATACCAAATAGTCAAAACCATAGAAACGGAAAACAGATCAGTGGTTGGTAGGGGCCAGGAGGTAGAGGGAACAGGGAGTAACTGCTAATAGTCTGAGGTTTTCATTTTGGTGTGATGAAAACACTCTAAAATTGATTGTGGTGACTGTTGTACAACTCTGTGAATATACTAAAAACCACTGCATTGCACAGTATTTTTTCTTTTTCTTGAGACACAGTCTTGCTCTGTTGCCCAGGATGAAGTGCAGTGGTGTGTTCTCAGCTTACTGCAACCTCTGCCTCCTGGGTTCAAGCAATTCTCCTGCCTTCGCCTCCTGAGTAGCTGGAACTGGGACTGCAGGTGCTCACCACCGCTTCTAGCTAATTTATGTTTTTTCTTTTTTTTTTTTTTATCAAGATGGGGTTTCGCGCCATGTTGCTCAGGCTGGACTTGAACCCCTAGGCTCAAGCAATCTACCTTCCTTGGCTTTGAATGACACATTTTAGATGGGTGAATTTCATGTTATGTGAATTATATCTCAATAAAACTGTTAGATAAAAGCAAGGAAGGAAGGGAGGGAAAGAGGGAAAAAGAAATACCCCTTCTGCTGGCCAAAGGTGAGAAGAGCCTTCTGCTGGCCAAAGGTGAGACAATACGAGCTTCAATAATTGTAACTGTAATGAATTAAAGGCATTAAGTGGGCCAGGCATGGTGGTTCACGCCTATGCCTATAATCCTAGCACTGTGGGAGGCCGAGGCAGTTGGATCACCTGAGATCAGGAGTTCGAGACCAGCCTGGCCAACATAGTGAAACCCCATCTCTACTAAAAATACAAAAAAATTAGCCAGGCGTGG
>NW_012118488.1:1267322-1284470 GCF_000951035.1 Colobus angolensis palliatus
CCTCCCAGATTCATGCCATTCTCCTGCCTCAGCCTCCCGAGCAGCTGGGACAACAGGCGCCCGCCACCAGGTCCAGCTAATTTTTTGTATTTTTAGTAAAGATGGGGTTTCACTGTGTTAGCCAGGATGGTCTCAATCTCCTGACCTCATGATCCGCCTGCCTCAGCCTCCCAAAGGGCTGGGATTACAGGCGTGAGCCACCGCGCCCAGCCATTAATTATAATTTTCTAAATGATCACCTTCAAAGGATGATAGGGAACCAATTCATTATCTTGAAAATTAGTAAATAAAGAAAAAGAATCAAGCATTTATCCTGCTTTTTCTATATGAATTTGGTAAATAATAGTTGAGGAGAAATGTCTCTGTAAAACTATTCCATCTAACAAATAAAAAGTGATAAAATTAGAGTATCATGATTTTGTAACTCCCAACGAACAGCTGCTAAGATCATAAAAAGAGACACAACCAGACATCATGTGTTTCCTATGGACATGCCAAATACTACCTATATAATCTTGCTAAAAGGATCAAGCCTTAGTTTTTTTGTTTGTTTTTGAGATACAGTCTCATTCTGTCGCCCAGGCTAGAGTGCAGTGGCATGAACATAGCTCAGTGTGGCTTTGACATAATGAACTCAAGCGATTACCCTGCCTCAGCCTCTTGGCTTTTTTTTTTGAGACACAGCCTCCCTGTTTCGCCCGGGCTGGAGTGCTGTGGCGCAATCTTGGCTCATTGCAACCTCCACCTCCTGGGTTCAGGCAATTCTCCTGCCTCAGCCTTCCAAGTAGCTGGGATTACAAGTATGGGCCACCATGCCTGGCTAATTTTTATATTTTTAGTAGAGACGGGGTTTCTCCATGTTGGCCAGGCTGGTCTCAAACTCTCGCCCTCAGGTGATCCACCTGCCTCGGCCTCCCAAAGTGCTGGGATTACAGGCCTGAGCCACCGCGCCTAGCCTCGGCTAATTTTTAATTTATTTTTTTGGTAAAGACAGGGTCTTACCACATTGCCCAGGAAGGTCTTGAACTCCTGGGTTTAAGCGATCCTCCTGCCTCACCTCCCGAAGTGCTGGGATTTTAGGCATGAACTACTATTATATGTTCAGCCAAGCCTGAGTTTGAATCAGACTCCTGCTAATTTGTAAGAAATACAGAAGACAGGACAACATGCTGAACTCCAACGAGAGTATGTAATTAGTAAAATCCAGGGAAATTCTCCAGGTCAAACTGCCCAATTATTCAATAAGTAAATTGTAAAGAAATGAAAGAAAAATTCAAGATTAAGAGATTTAAAAGATATGAATTTTTTTTTTTTTTTTTTGAGACGGAAACTCGCTCTGTCGCCCAGGCTGGAGTGCAGTGGCCGGATCTCGGCTCACTGCAAACTCCGCCTCCTGGGTTCACGCCATTCTCCTGCCTCAGCCTCCCGAGTAGCTGCGACTACAGGCGCCCGCCACCTTGCCCGGCTAGTTTTTTGTGGGTTTCACCGGGTTAGCCAGGATGGCCTTGATCTCCTGACCTTGTGATCTGCCCGTCTCAGCCTCCCGATATGAAAATTTTTTAAAATGAGCAACATCAAACTATAGTGCTCAGGGATACACATTTGGGTGATAAAAGCATTCATGGAAAAATGAAAGGAAGTGATTATTATAAAGACAGTTGTAGAGATTAGTATGGGGAACACGGAAGGATTTCTGGAGCAGCTGGAAAAGTTTTGGTTCCTTTGCCTGAGTGGTATTCACCTTATAATAATATTAAACCAGCCGGGCATGGTGGCTCACGCCTGTAATCCCAGCACTTTGGGAGGCTGAGGCGGGTGGATCACAAGGTCAGCAGTTCGAGACCAGTCTGACCAACATGATGAAACCCCATCTCTACTAAAAATACAAAAAAATTAGCTGGGCGTGGTGGCGGGCACCTGTAATCCCAGCGACTTGGGAGGCTGAGGCAGAAGAATTGCTTGAAACCGGAAGGCGGAGATTGCAGTGAGCCAAGATTGTGCCACTGCATTCTAGCCTGGACAATAAGAGCAAAACTCCGTCTCAAAACAAAACAAAAAAAAAGAGCTGGGTGCAGTGGCTCACGCCTGTAATCCCAGCACTTTGGGAGACTGAGGCAGGTGGATCACGAAGTCAGGAGTTCAAGACCAGCCTGACCAACACGGTAAAACCCTGTCTCTACTAAAAATAAAAAAATTAGCCAGGTATGGTGGTACGTGCCTGTAATCCCAGCTACTCAGGAGGCTGAGGCAGGAGAATCGCTTGAACCCGGGAGGTGGCTGGTTGCAGTGAGCCGAGATCGCACCACTGCACTCCAGCCTGGGTGACAGAGGGAGACTCCATCTCAGAGAAAAAAAAAACCTGGGCATGGTGGTTCATGCCTGTAATCTCAATACTTTGGAAGGCTGAGGAGGGAAGATCACTTGAGCCCAGGAGTTTATGACCAGCCTGCACAACACAGAAACACCTTGTCTCAACAAAAAAATTGAAAAATTAGCCAAGCATGGTGGCCCATGACTGTAGTCCTAGCTACTCGGGAGGCTGAGGTGGAAGGATCACTTGAGCCTGGGAGGCCAAGGCATGACTGCACTACTATACTCCAGCCTGAGTGACAGAGACCCTGTCTCAAAACAAAACAAAACAAAAGTATATTTAAACACAAAACACTAGTATGCAATGAAGAAGTGGACAGGTATACAAACAGGGCAGGAGTGGCCATGGGCTGATGTTTGCTGGGGCTGGGTGATGGATACATAGGGTTTATTACACTATTCTGCATACCAAACAAATAAACATAAAGAAGGTAATAATCCAGGAGTAAGTCTAGTTAGCAAATACACTCAAGGGAGTCTTACAGTGTTGCTGGAGGGGGTCATGCAGCCAGAGCAAGGAGGGGAGCCCTATCAGTGGCATGACCCTGTACCTATAAAATAAGGACAAACCACTTACTGGGGAGATGCCCAGAGACATTGGTCACAAATCCCCAGGAAAGGACTCCTGGCTTCCTTCTTTCACAAGCGTAAGTGAAATAATCTCTTCTTAGTATGCCTAATACCTCATTAGCAAATGTTTGAGTGTTCTAATATACAAAATAATATAGAGCAGGCTGGGCGCGGTGGCTCACCCCTGTAATCCCAGCACTTTGGGAGGCCGAGGTAGGTGGATCACCTAAGGTCAGGAGTTCGAGACCAGCCTGACCAACACGGTGAAACCCGTCTCCAAAAAATACAAAAAATTAGCCAGGCGTGATGGTGGGCGCCTGTAATTCCAGCTACTCTAAACTGCTTGAACCCAGGAGGCAGAGTTTTGTGGTGAGCCGAGATTGCGCCACTGCACTCCAGCCTGGGCACAACAAAGCGAGACTCCGTCTCAAAATAATATAGAGCAAAGAAAAGACAGTTCTTGCTCTGGATGACCTGGCAATCAGATAGGTAAGATAAAATAACGACAAAGGGCATCTCAAAGGATATCACAAGGATATCTGAGCGGCCACCTAGAGTATCATTCAACACATATATCTTGAGTACCACCTTTATAGGGCCAGGAGAACACCAGAGATACCACCTTAAATACTTCCTATGCACCTACATCTTAGAGACCACTGAGAAAAGTAACATCTGTTGAGTGCTTACTCTGTGTCAGGAATTGTCTTAAATATTTTACATGAGTTAATTCTTGCATTCCTCAAAACAACCCTATAAGTTAGATACTATAATCATCCCCATTTTACTGTTGAGGAAACTGAGGCAAGAGAGGTTCAGTTCATGCCTAAGATCACAGAGCTAATAACTGGCAGGACCTGGGGTAGCACTCGGTGTTCTGGATCCAGAAGCTGTACTTTTTAACCACTATGGTATATAGCAATGGTTCCCAACTGGGTATGATTTTGGCCCCCAGGGACATATGGAGACATAATGTGATTGTCACAGCTTTAGGGGGGCGGGTGAGTGCTCCTGGTATTTAGTGGGCAAAAGTCAGGGCTTCCTCCAATACACAGGACAGACCCCACAACAAAAAACTGTCCAGCCTAAAATGTCAATAATGCTGAGCTGAGAAACCCTGATAAACAGGGAAGACATGTCACTGAACAAGTAATTATAAACTTAACAAGGGTTACAAAAGAGGAAGTAACCAATTTCCTTAAAAAGCTGTCCAATTCGGCCAGGTGCGGTGGCTCACGCCTGTAATCCCAGCACTTTGGGAGACCAAGGCAGGTGGACCATGAGGTCAAGAGTTCAAGGCCAGCCTGGCCAACATGGTGAAACCCTGTCTCTACTAAAAGTACAAAAATTAGCTGGGCAAGGTGGAAGGCGCCTATACCATCCGAGTACGGGAGGCTGAGGAAGGAGAATCGTTTGAACTTGGGAGGTGGAGGAGGTTGCAGTGAGCCGAGATCATGCCACTGCACTCCAGCCTGGGTGACTGGGGGAGACTCCATCTCAAAACAAACAAAAAAGATCTGTCCAACTCAAAGCGTGTTTTGTTTTTGTTTTTGTTTGAGATAGGGTCTCGCTCTGTCACTTAGGCTGGAGTGCCGTGGCGCAATCACAGCTCACTGTAGCCTTGACCTACTAGGCCTAAAAGATCCTCCTACCTCAGCCTCCCAAGCAGCTGGGACCAAAGGCGCATACCACCACGTGCGATTAGGTGTTTTTGTTTTGTTTTGTTTTTGTAGAGATGAAGTCTCTCTATATTATCCAGGCTAGTCTAGAACTCCTGGGCTCAAACAATCCTTCCACCTCTACCTCCCAAAGTGCTGGGATTACAGATGTGAGCCACCAAGTCTGATCAAAGTATGATTTTTTAAAGATATTTTTTCTTCATGAACTTTACAGATGAAGAGTCTCTCAATTAAAAAGGGTATGTCTGCTTTTAGCCTGGCTCTAGTAGGATCAGAGGTTTTGTGTCTGGTGTTAGGGGTTTAGTTTTTTTTTGTTTTTGTTTTTGTTTTGAGATAGTCTCTGGAGTGCAGCGGCGTGACTTGGCTCACTGCAACCTCCGCCTCCCAGGTTCAAGTGATTCTCCTGCCTCAGACTCCTGAGTAGCTGGGATTACAGGCGCCTGCCACCACGCCCAGCTAACTTTTGTATTTTTAGTAGACACGAGGTTTCACCATATTGGCCAGGCTGGTCTCAAACTCCTGACCTCGTGATCCGGCCACCTCGGCCTCCCAAAGTGCTGGGACTACAGGTGTGAGCCACCGCGCTCAGCAGGGATTTAGTTTATAATTGTGAAATGGATGAGGCCATACTGAGATGTAATCAGTGACCTCAGATCTGCTGGGACCACGAGTCAATATTACAATAACCCAAAACTTCAAATTAAAAAAAAATTATATATATATTTACATTTAAAAAAATAAAACAAGGAGAAAGGATAAGGTCAAACCAAACTCAGGCACCATTATTTTACGAAGGGTTCCTCCCCCAGATGCTAATTATTCAATTTATTCTATTCTACTTAATTTATCTCTGTTCCTTATTTGTCACCACTCAGAACCTTTCCATTAGTTCTAGCTTTGCAATTCCTGTGATCCCTGGTATCCCTTTGACACCAGTCTTTTTTTTTTTGAAATGGAGTCTCACTCTGTAGCCCAAGCTGGAGTGCAGTGGCATGATCTTGGCTCACTGCAACCTCCAATTCCGGGGCTCAAGCAATTATCATGTCTCAGCCTCCCAAGTAGCTAGAACTATAGGTGTGTGCCACCATGCCCAGCTAATTTTTTGTATTTTAGTAGAGATGGGATTTCACCATATTGCCCAGGGTGGTTCAAGACCCTGAGCTCAGGCGATCTGCCCACCTTGGCCTCCCAAAGTGCTGGGATTACAGGCATGAGGCACCGTGCCCAGCCTGACACCAGTCTCAACACCTTCCTACTGCATCCAGCTCTGGGATCTAAGCCAGAAAAACCTGAGATCGCATCCTAGCTCTGCAACTCACTGGACCTCAGTTTCTTTTGCTTTTCCAAAAAGAAAAAAAAAGGAGATTGTACCATCCCTTCAAAGGATAACACTTGGTTAAATGGAATAACACCTGGCTCCTTGTAGGTGTTCAGTTTTCATCATTGCAAAGTTTGAACACACAGGATCCTTTCTGAATCGATCAAGTTAAAATCCTTGACGCAGACGAACAGAGCTCAACCTAAATGCTAATACCTACCTCCTTCCTCACCCCAATCCTCTCCTCTAATGAAGTCAAGCTTATATAATGCCTTCCCCTTTATGATAAGCAAAAGAGGGCAGCAAACAGTGGTAAAGGCTTTGTCTTGTTTGGCCCTATCCTTCAAAGTGAGGTCACTTAGGGTTGAGGGGCAACAACTCTGCTTTGCCCCCTCAACTTGATTACAATTTTAAGTCTACACAGATCTTTAACTGGAGCATTTGCACCCTCCTGCCCCTAATAAACATGGTTCTACCTTCTTTAGGTAGTTTCCATAAATGCCAGCAAACTTTCAATCTGATTACTACTACCTCTTCCAATAACAGACTGGTGAGAAATAAAGCCAAGGATTTGTAGTCGGGCCCAGGTTTGAATTCTGGCTTCAGCACTGATCAACTGAGTTAACTTTAGAATAAATAATCTAACTTTTGAGCCTCAGCCGCAGTTTCCTCACTGGCAAAATGAAGTCTTGTGTATTATTTTATTTTTAAATTTATTTTATTTTATTTTATTTTTTTGGAGACAGAGTCTCCCTCTGTTGCCCAGGCTGAAGTGCAGTGGCGCAATCATGGCTCACTGCAACCTCCACCTCCTAGGTTCAAGTGATTCTCCTGCTTCAGCCTGCTAAGTAGCTGGGACTACAGGTGCCTGCCACCACGCCTGGCTAATTTTTGTATTTTTAATAGAGGTGAGGTTTCACCATGTTGGACATATTATTATTATTATTATTATTATTTTTGAGACAGAGTCTTGCTTGGGGGCCTAGGCTAGAGTGTAGTAGCACAATCTCAGCTCACTGCAACCTCAGCCTCCTGGGTTTTAAGCGACTCTCCTGCCTTAGCCTCTGGAGTAGCTAGGATTACAGGCGTGCGCCACCACGCCTGGCTAATTTTGTATTTTCAGTAGAGGCGAGGTTTCACCATGTTGGTCAGGCTGGTCTCGAACTCCTGACCTGAGGTGATCCACCCACCTCGGACTCCCAAAGTGCTGGGATTACAGGCGTGAGCCACCGCGCCAGGCCATATTATTTTAATAGATTGATCTGTATTACCTAACTTTGAGGTTGTTGTAAAAATGTCAATATATTTAAATAAAGAACCTGGCCAGTACCTGGCATCTAACAGGCACTCAATATTAACAGTGGCAAACACTATACACTCTAGCCCTTAATACAATGCTAAGAATCTTGGTTAAAATATCTGCAGACAGGGTACATTTGTAGAATGAAATAAGCTGTAACTGAGGAGTCCAATATTCCATGAAGTTTCTCAATATTCTACCAGTAGAGTGATGCTCCAGAGTCCAGAATTTCTCTGAGATTTTCCATGCTTGCCCACAGGCAGAGCTGACTACCCTAACCTTGCTGGTCACCGCCACATGCTTTATACTGACTTGAACATGTGCTCTCACCTTTGTCTTCCTTCCTGTCCCCTCTTTGAGACTATGACTTCTCTGAAGGCAGAAATGTAGCTTATTTTTTATAATAAATTGCAAAATAAATGTTTGTTAAATAAAAACCCCCCAAAAAGCCAAACACGTTAAAAACTGCTAAGCAGAGTCAACTCCTATATGGAAGGAATCTAACTTTTCCCTTTAAGCAAGTCAACTGCACAAGACCCAACTGTGTTGACAGCACTGAGGCAAAGGGCAAAACTAAATGAAGTGAGAATTAATACAGTTCACACCCTGTCATGCCTTATTTAAATCACCACGATTACAAGAAACATTCCTGTCACCTGGCTCAATCCTGTTCCTAGTCTTCTGCCTGAGGCTCCCCTGAGCTCCTACAGTTCAGACTAATTTCTTGGCATTCTGTTTAAGAATCTTAATTTGATTCAATGGTAAAGCATGAAGTTCTCATTTTAAATTGTTTCTTTTTTTGTTTTGTTTTTGTTTTTTGTTTTTTTTGAAAGAGTCTGGGCTCTGTCGCCCAGGCTGGAGTGCAATGGCGCAGTCTCAGCACACTGCAACCTCCGCTTTCCCAGGTTCAAGCAACTCTCCTGCCTCAGCCTCCCGAGTAGCTGGGATTACAGGCACCCGCCACCACGCCTGGCTAATTTTTGTATTTTTAGTAGAAACCGGGTTTCACCATGTTGGCCAGGCTGTCTCGAACTCCTGACCTCAGGTGATCTGCCCTCCTCAGCCTCCCAAAGTGCTGGGATTACAGATGTGAGCTACTGCCCTATGCCTTTTTTTTTGAGACAGGGTCTCACTGTGTCACCCAGGCTGGAGTGCAGTGGCTTAATCTTGGCTCATTGGAGCCTCTGCCTCCCAGGCTCAAGTGATCCTCCCACCTCAGCCTCCCAAGTAGCTGGGACTACAGATGCCCGGCATCACACCCAGCTAACTTTTGTGTATTTTGTAGAGATATGGTTTCACCATGTTGCCCAGCCTGGTCTTGAAATCCTGGACTTGAGCAATCTGCCCGTCTCAGCCTCCCAAAGTACTGGGATTATTACAGTGTGAGCCACCATGCCTGGCTTAAGTTGTTTGTATCTTACAAGTTCCTCATATTAATGTCCTTGTCATTTTGTCTTACCAACACTATAAAGGCAGATTGCTCCAAACAATCCCCTCTTGCCCTCCACAAACTATACAGACACCTCCCTAACTTAGTGGGCAGGAAGACTATACAATCACACCAGCAAGAATAGCAACTGCCCAGTGCTCCCAAATGGAGAAGGGTGTTGTATTCATCAATGGTAGGGACGGCAAGATACAAAACAAAGAATTTATTGTTCAGCAGCAAGTTTAGTACAACATGGGCAAACCCACAGCAGATACTTCCTAACAGAGCGCAATGTGCAATTGGATTTGGCCCTTGTTTTTTCCTTTCTTGGGGGAGACAGGGTTTTGTTCTATCACCCAGACTAGAGTGCAGTGGCACGATCATGGCTCAGTGCAGCCTTGACCTCCTGGGCTTGAGTGATCCTCCCATCTCAGCCTCCTAACTAGCTGGAACTACAGGCATGTACCACTATGTCTGGCTAATTTTTTAATTTTTTTTTTTTTTTTTTTGAGATGGAGTCTTGCTCTGTCGCCCAGGCTGGAGTGCAGTGGCCGGATCTCAGCTCACTGCAAGCTCCGCCTCCCAGGTTCACGCCATTCTCCTGCCTCAGCCTCCCGAGTAGCTGGGACTACAGGCGCCCGCCACCATGCCCAGCTAATTTTTTTGTATTTTTTAGTAGAGACGGGGTTTCACCGTGTTAGCCAGGATGGTCTCGATCTCCTGACCTCGTGATCCGCCCGTCTCGGCCTCCCAAAGTGCTGGGATTACAGGCTTGAGCCACTGCGCCTGGCCAATTTTTTAATTTGTTTAAGAGATGGGGGTCTCAAATTCCTGGGCTCAAGCAACCCTCCCACCTTGGCCTCTCAAAGTGCTGGGATTACAGGCATGAGCCACCACGCCTAGCCAGACTGAGCCCTCCTGACACTCGCCCCTGCCTTTCTGGTAAACATTCTCTTACCTTTCCCATTCCTATGGGTAGGACCTGAGAGCTCTCACCTTTCTCCTTCACTTATAAATGTTGACATGCCTAGATCAGGGACACCTCCAAATGTCAAATATTCACGTGATGCCTGGACATCAGAGGTGGAAGCAGTTTTCTCATTCATGTGGTCAGAGGAGCAAAGATTCCTCCTCAGTATGCTGAGAGATTAACATACAAAGGCAGGGGATTAACCACAGGACCAGGAGTGGTGGCTACAACAGCCAGTGGAAAAAAGCTTAACCGTGGCCTTTTGTGGGGGTGGTGTTTTTTGACACTAAACTGGATCATATCGAAGTTAAGTTAAATAATTAACAGAAGTACAGCCTTACCTGGAACCCTGGATCTTAAGAAATAGAGAAATTTTCCATTCTTGGAGTGCATAATGGCTCTCTTAATAAACTCTACAACAGATTGACAGCGGTCCTCAAATTTAGGATGACACCACAGGCTGAAGGTTCCTGCCATGGAAAATTAAGAAGTAAAAATTTTAAAACTTACTTTAGAAGATATGAGAGGCTGGTTTGAATATTTCAACAATGATTCTCACTTTTGGGAGGGCAGTTTGGGGGCAAGCTGGCTCAAAAGTCTCTGAAGTTACCTGTTCCTGCTTATCTCACAGTTAACTGTAAAAAGATGTTGCTTTTCGTAAGACATAAATTAGATCTTACAAAGTTTTTGTTAAGTAAATACAAGTTAAGTCCTCCTTATCCGAAATGCTTGAGACCAGAAGTGTTTCAGATTTTGGATTTTTTTCAGATTTTGGAATATTTGCTTTATACTTACCCGTTGAACATCCCTAATCCAAACCTCTGAAATCCAAAGTGCTCCAATGAGCATTTCCTTTGAGCATCATGTCAGTGTGCAAAAAGTTTCAGATTTTTTTTTTTTTGAGACGGAGTCTCGCTCTGTCACCCAGGCTGGAGTGCTGTGACCGGATCTCAGCTCACTGCAAGCTCCGCCTCCCGGGTTCCCGCCATTCTCCTGCCTCAGCCTCCCGGGTAGCTGGGACTACAGGCGCCGCCACGTCGCCCGGCTAGTTTTTTGTATTTTTTAGTAGAGACGGGGTTTCACCGTGTTAGCCAGGATGGTCTCGATCTCCTGACCTCGTGATCCGCCCGTCTCGGCCTCCCAAAGTGCTGGGATTACAGGCTTGAGCCACCGCGCCCGGCAAGTTTCAGATTTTTAAGCATTTTGGATTTCAGTTTAGGGATACTCAACCTTTAATACTTTCAAATCAGAAAAAAAGATATGAAATTTTTCATCAAGTATGAACATTAATCTTTAAATCACAGACCTCCTCTCTCTATATATATGTACTTATGTATATTAAGTATAGGTACAGTCATGCATTACTTAATGAGAGAAATATGTTCAGAGAAATGCATCATTAGGCGAATATCAGAGTGTACTTATCCAAACCTAGATGGTGTAGCCTACTACACACCTAGGCTATGTGGTAGAGCCTATTGCTCCTAGGCTACAGACCTGAATAGCATGTTACTGTGCTGAATACCGGAGGCAACTCTAACACAATGGTAAGTATATGAATACTTAAACATATTTATGTTTAAGTATGTACCTAAACATATTTAAACATAGAAAAAGTACAGTAAAAATACAGTAATATAATCTTATGGAACCACCATCATATATGTAGTCTATCATTGACCAAAATGTTGCTAAACAGTGTATGACTGTGTGTGTGTATACACATATAAGCAGGTCTTTGAATAACATTTTGTCAGTGTTGTTTCCTTGTAACTTTTTTTTTTTTTTTTAGATAGGATCTTGCTCTGTCACCCAGGCTGGAGTGCACTGGCGTGATCTTGGCTCACTGCAACCTCCACTTCCTGGGTTCAAGTGATTCTCCTGCCTCAGACTCCTGAGTAGCTGGGATTACAGGCACCTGCCACCACGCCAGGCTAATTTTTGTATTTTTAGTAGAGACAGGGTTTCACCACATTGGTCAGGCTGGTCTCGAACTCCTGACCTCAAGTGATCCACCTGCCTCGGCCTCCCAAAGTGCTAGGATTACAGGTGTGAGCCACCATGCTTGTTCCCTTATAATGTTGATAAGAAAAAAAAATTGATTTCCGGCCAGGACCACTGTCTGTGTGGAGTTGGCACATCTGCATGGGTTTTCTCTGGGTATGCTGGTTTCCTTCCATATCCCAGAGATGTTGTGTAAGGTGAAATGGCATGCTAAGCTGTGCCAGTCTGAGTGAGTGTGGGTGTGTGGGTATACACCCCTCGATGGAATGGTGTCCTGTCCAGAGTTGTTCTGCCTTGCATCCTGAACTGCCACAATAGGCTCCGGCCACTTGTGATCCTGAGCTGGAATACTTGGGTAAATGATTATCTAATTTGTTTTCATTAATCTTTCTTACAAGTGTGTATAGTTTACATACATTTCACTGTTTAATATTAGAAGTGTCTTGGTCTTTTTTTTTTTTTGAGATGGAGTCTAGCCCTGTCACCCAGGCTGGAGTGAAGTGGCGCGATCTCGGCTCACTGCAAGCTCCGCCTCCTGGGTTCACGACAATTCTCCTGCCTCAGCCTCCTGAGTAGCTGGGACTACAGGCGCCCACCACCACGCCTGGCCAATTTTTTGTATTTTTAGTAGAGACGGGGTTTCACCATGTTAGCCAGAATGGTCTTGATCTCTTGACCTTGTGATCCGCCCACCTCAGCCTCCCAAAGTGCTGGGATTACAGGCGTGAGCCACTGCGTCTGGCTGTGTTTTGGTCTTTATGTAGAAGTCTGGTCTTTATTCCAGCCTGACCAACATGGAGAAACCCCATCTCTACTAAAAATACAAAATTAGCCAAGCGTCATGGTGCATGCCTGTAATCCCAGCTACTCGGGAGGCTGAGGCAGGAGAACTGCTTGAACCCAGGAGGCAGAGGTTTCAGTAAGCCAAGATTGCACCACTGCACTCCAGCCTGGGCAATAAGAGCGAAACTTCATCTTAAAAAAAAAAATTGGTTTTGTTATGTGTCTTTTTGCTTAAAGTCAGTTTCTAAGAACCTATTAATGACCTTTAAGTGAGGACTGACTGACTTATGTACGTACACTGACCCTTGAATAATGTTGGGGGAGGGCATGAACCCAATCCCAATGGCCCAACATCCTCCTCAACCCCACCAAAATCAAAAATCCACATATAACTTTTGACTCCCCAAAAACTTTACTAACAACCTACTGTTGACTGAAAGCCTTATCAATAATATAAACAGTTGATTAACATATGTTTTGTATGTGACATGTATTATATACTGTATTCTTACAATTAAGCTAGAAAAAGGAATACTATTAAGAAAATAAGAAAATATATTTACTATTCATTAAATGGAAGTGGATCATCATAAAGTGATCATAAAGTGGATCATCATAAAGGTCTTCATCCTCATTGTCTTCAAACCAAATAGACTGAGGAAGAAGAGGAAGAGGAGTGTGTCTCAGGGTTGGCAGAGGTAGAGAAGGTGGAAGGGGAGGCAGGAGAGGAAGGCACACATGGTATAAATTTACAGAAATGTTATAATTTGTCTGAATTTTTTTGCTTTTTCTATTTTTTAGAAACAGGGTCTCACTCTATCACCCAGGCTGGAGTACAGTGGTGTGATCACAGCTCACTGCATCCTCGAACTACTGGGTTTAAGTGATCCTCCTGCCCTAGCCTCCTGCATAGCTGAAGCTACCAGCCCAGGCTGGTCTTGAACTCCTGACCTCAAGTGATCCTCCTGCCTTGGCCTCCCAATTGCTGGGATTACAGGCATGAGCCTCCACACTCAGGCTTGGTTTTTCATTTCTCTAAAAATGTTTCCATATGGTACCAATTCTTCTTCCCATTTGCTTTGGTTTTAGTGCCCATATCATCGAAGGGTCCAAGTCTAAAATAACTCAAAAGCAGTCTCAAATAACCTGAACCCTTCTGCCAGATTGCCTGACATCAATGTTTTCTGGCACTGTTTCTTCTATGTCTTCTTCCTCGTCATCTGGCACTGGCTCAGAAGAACTCATCTCCATCAAGTCATCTTCAGTTAATTCCTCTGATGTGGTGTTCTTGAATTTATCTAAAATCCCTATCTTGAAATCCTTCACCCCTCATCTTCTATTTTTGCCATATCTCTTTCATGATTTCCTTGATTGGCTCTGTCACAGATCCTATGAAGTCACACATAATTTCTGGACACAGTTTTCTTCAGCAGGAATTTATTGTTTTCAGCTTGATGGCTTTCACAACTTTTTCTTTTGAGACAGGGTCTCACTCTGTTGCCCAGGCTGGAGTGCAGTGGCATGATCACTGGCTCACTGCAGTTTTGACCCTCCCGAGTACCTGGGACTAGAGGTATGCATGACCATGCCCAGCTTATTTTTGTATCTTTTGTGGAAATGTGGTTTCACCACATTGCCCAGGCTGGTCTCTAACTTCCAGGTTCAAGTGATCTGCCCGCCTCAGCCTCCCAAAGTGCTGGGATTACAGGCATGAGCCACTGCACCTGGCCCACAACTTCTTCTATAACAACTACGGCATCTTTTTTTTTAGATGGAGTCTCACTCTGTCGCCCAGGCTGGAGTGCAGTGAAGCGATCTTGGCTCACTGTAACCTCCACCTCCCAAGTTCGAGTGATTCTCCTGCCTCAGCCTCCCAAGTAGCTGGGATTATAGGCATGCGCCACCAGGCCTGGCTAATTTTTGTATTTTTAGTAGAGACGGGGTTTCGCCATGTTGGCCAGGCTGGCCTCACACTCCTGATCTCAGGTGATCCACCCACCTTGGCCTCTCAAAGTGCTGGGATTATAGGCGTTAGCCACTCCACCTGGGCAACTATGGTATCTTCAATGGAGAAATCCTTCCAGACATTCATGATGTTCTATCGGTGTCTTCTTCTTCCGTAGCACTTAAAATCCTTTGCATAGAGTACCAAGTGCAATGAGTGTGAAAGGTCCTTATGACCCACCTGATCTAGAGGCTGAATTAGAAACGTTGTATCTGGGGGCAAGCAGACCACTTTGACACCTTCAGTGTTGAATTCATGGGGTTCTGGGTGGCCAGGGGCATTGACCAATATCAAAAGAGCTTTAAAGGTAGTCCCTTACTGGCAAGGTACTTCCTGACTTCAGAGACAAAGCACTGATGAAACGAATCCAGAAAAAAAGGTTCTCATTGTGCATGCCTTCTTGCTGTACAACCAAAAGACTGTAGCTTTATAGGTAAAGGTAGTCCTGATTATTAACCCAATTGCATTTGCACAAAACGAGAGAGTTAGCCTACCCCTTCCTGTCTTAAATTCTGGTTCTTACTTCTCTTCCTTACTAATAAATATCCTTTGTGGCATTTTCCTTCCCCCAGAATAGGGCACTTTCATCTTCATTAAAAACCTGTTCAGGCAGATATCCTTTCTCCTCAGTGATTTTCCCCATGGTGTCTGGGAACCTGTCTGCTGCCTCTTGGTCAGTAGAAGCTATGTCTCCTGTTATCTTGACATTTTTCAAGTCAAATTGTCCTAAAATTATCAAACCACCCATTGCCGGAATTAAATTCTCCAGCTCTAGTTCCTTCACTTTCCTCTTGCTTTAAGTTGTCATATAACGACTTTACTTTTTCCTAAATCATATTAATCTATAGGTATGCTTTGCTTTTCTGTTTTCTTTTTTGAGACAGGATCTTGCTCTGTCACCTAGACTGGAGTGCAGTGGAGCAATCATGGCTCACTGCAGCCTTGACCTCCCAGGCTCAAGCAATCCTCTCACTTCAGCCCTGTGAGTAGCCAGGACCACAGACAGGCATCACCATGCCCAGCTAATTTTTAAATATTTTAGATCTCACTATGTTGCCCAGGCTGGTCTTGAACTCCTGCCCTCAAATGATCCTCCCGACTTAGCCTCCCAAAGTACTGGGATTACAAGCATGAGCCACTGCACCCGGCCAAGGTATCCATTTCTTATAGTAGCAATCTGGCACCCATATAAAAGCTGCATTTTCACTATGAGATTAAAAAGTATTTCACAATAAATGAAAGCAGAAACAGTGGCTTCACGAACGAATGTTCTTTTCCTTTTCTTTCTTTCTTTTTTTTTTTTTTTTGAGACGGAGTTTTGCTCTTGCTGCTCAGGCTGCAGTGCAATGGCATAATCTCGGCTCACCACAACCTCTGCCTCCCGGGTTCAATCGATTTTCCTGCCTAAGCCTCCTGAGTAGCTGGGATTACAGGCATGCACCACCACATCCAGTTAATTTTCTATTTTTAGTAAAGACGGGGTTTCTCCATGTTGGTCAGGCTGGTCTCGATCTCCCGACCTCATGTGATCCGCATGTGATCCGCCCACCTTGGCCTCCCAAAGTGTTGGGATTACAGGCGTGAGCCACCACACCCAGTCTTTTTTCTTTTATTACAACAGTCCTTATGCTGAATTCACTTATCTTGAAATGGTGAACAACCACAGCTGCAGACCTCAAACTATGTACAAACTGAGCAATTTTTCTTGTGATGTTCTAACTTTTCTCTGCTTCTTAGGAGAACTTCCAGCAACACTAGTGGCACTAGTGGGTCCCATAGTATTATTCAAGGTTTACTGTATTGCACTAAACATAATGAAAACTATATAAGAACGATGAGAGATCAATTTTTACTGTGATACACAATTAGCTGGAGAGATAAACGCTCATGTGGTGATGACTAGCGTCATACAGCATTTTTTTTTTTTTTTTTTTTTTTGAGACGGAGTCTCGCTCTGTTGCCCAGTCTGGAGTGCAGTGGCCGGACCTCAGCTCACTGCAAGCTCCGCCTCCCGGGTTTACACCATTCTCCTGCCTCAGCCTCCCGAGTGGCTGGGACTACAGGTGCCTGCCACCTCGCCGGGCTAGTTTTTTTTATCTTTTTAGTAGAGACGGGGTTTCACCGTGTTAGCCAGGATGGTCTCGATCTCCTGACCTCGTGATCCGCCCATCTCGGCCTCTCAAAGTGCTGGGATTACAGGCTTGAGCCACCGTGCCCGGCCCATCACACGGCATTTTAAGCAGATACTTGCAACACTTGAGCTCACCACAGTAATAACAGGGAGTTGGCTATGAAATATTACAGTAGTACATCCAGTATGTAACAGTTAATTTTATGCAGTTATGATTTAATACCGCACCTTTACATTTGTTTACATTTTCTCTCAACAGTGAATGGTGCCATGTACGGTTTGTGTGTATAAGTTTTGATAAAGTTTTAACTTTTTATAATAGATTTGTATTTATTTTATGGTAGCAAATGTTAAAATAGACTAGTATCCACATATATTTTATTCATTCATAACATACCTTTTTAACTTCTTTGATATTTCTAGGCTAGTTTATGTGTAAGATTTTACAAACTGTCACAAATCTCCAAAAAATTTTCCAATGTATTTATTTTTTAAAATCCATGTATAAACAGACCTGCACAGTTCAAACTCAGGTTGTTCAAGGGTCAACTGCATATACTTCTTAGAGACCATGTGGAATAGTCGAGGA
>NW_012118488.1:1289515-1290985 GCF_000951035.1 Colobus angolensis palliatus
TCTCTACTAAAAATATAAAAATTAGCTGGGCGTGGTAGTGCACACCTGTAATCCCAGCTACTTGGGAGGTTGAGGTACAAGAATTGCTTGAACCCGGCCAGACATGGTGGCTCACTCCTGTAATCCCAGCACTTTGGGAGGCCAAGGCAGGCGAATCACGAGGTCAGGAGTTCAAGACCAGCCTGGCCAACATGGTAAAACCCTGTTTCTACTAAAAATACAAAAGTCAGCCAGGTGTGGTGGCACAGGCCTGTAATCCCAGCTACATGGGAGGCTGAGGCAGGAGAATCACTTGAACCCAGGAGGCAGAGATTGCAGTGAGCTGAGATTGTACCACTGCACTCCAGCCTGGCCGACAGAGCGAGACTCTGTCTCAAAAAAAAAAAAAGAAATTCAGAACAGAACAGTTACAGGATCAACACTAAATTCTCCTCTTTGTATATGTGATTTAACAAAGTATCTCTAGATGATAAGTTTAATTCCAAACAAAGCTTGTGAGAATTTGCCTAATGGTCCTAGGTTCTTTCTTCCTTTTACCTAAAGAGTTTTACTGGCTCAATACTTGGCAGCCTCTCCAACAGCTTTGTTCAGGCCCTCCTATTTAAGAGACAAGATGCTGCTGACAAGACTTTTAAATGGAACTCTTACTCTCCCTTCCCTACCCCCTCCATTTATTCTAGTGACTGAAACAAGTGCCCATATCAATATTCAACTGAGTCTAAGATAATTTTTCCCCTATTCGTAGTTCCATTCCCATGAATCTCTTCCACAAAAAAGTCAGACAGCAAGGGCAGAGCAAGGCAAGGCGGGGGAAGAAGGCTCTCTTATCAGCATCTCTTACCTCTGTAGTGCTCCATTCTAGTGTGGTGGGTGATACCCTGCGATCGGAAACTGAGGCTTAGGATGTAACGAGGATCAGAACTGTCTCGTACCAGGAAAGAACCATCTGGTTTCCCTTTCAGCTTCATCTCTGCATCTTCCCAATTCATTGGCCCCCAATACCAACCACACTATCAAAGACAAGAAGCAGTCCACTAGTTATCAGGACAGAGAAATGTCACAGTTTTCAGCACAATCTATCTTAACATGGGAGAACCCTCTGCATTCTCTCCAAAACATTTCAATAGGTAAAAGCCACTTACACGTGTCTCAACCATTAGCAATGAACATCACGCTCACTATACTTTTAGCCCTGCAAAGTAACAGAATAATAATTCTGGCCGTGAGCTGTGGCTCATGCCTGTAATTCCAACACTTTGGAAGGCTGAGGTGGACGGATCACTTGAGGTCAGGAGTTCGAGACCAGCCTGGCCAACATGGTGAAACCCCATCTCTACCAAAAATACAAAAATTAGCTGGGCATGGTGCTGGGCGTCTGTAATCCCAGCTACTCGGGAGGCTGAGGCAGGAGAACTGCTTGAACCCAGGAGGCAGAGGTTTCAGTAAGCCAAGATTGCACCACTGCACTCC
>NW_012118488.1:1291240-1294313 GCF_000951035.1 Colobus angolensis palliatus
CTGTAATCCCAGCTACTCGGGAGGCTGAGGCAGGAGAATTGCTTGAACCCAGGAGGCAGAGGTTGCAGTAAGCCGAGATCGCATCATTGCACTCCAGCCTGGGCGACAAGAGTGAAACTCAGTCCCAAAAACAAAACAAGACAACAACAACAACAACAAAAACAAAGAATAATAATTCTACAATTATGTTACCAAAGACCCTACCAAGAAAAGAAGAGGGAATTTGGTCAGTTAACCTATCAAAATCAGCTTAGACTGTAAACATTTCTCCAACAACCTTTATCGTGTCCAAATTTTTTTCCCAAATTCAATTTTATTATATCTCATGGAATTAACAGTAGTAGCACACTGCTTTTGTCACTGTAAATATGGAAGAAAGTAAACTATTCTTCCTCTAAAAACAATAAATAGGGGCTGGGTGTGGTGGCTCATGCCTATAATCCTAGAGTTTTGGGAGGCAGAGGCAAGAGGATCACGTTGAGCCCAGGAGTTCAAGACCAGCCTGGGAAAAAGCAAGACCAGTCTCTACAAAAAGTATAAATAAATTTTAGCTGGGCTTGGTCGTGCGTGCCTGTAGTCCTAGCTACTCAGGAGGCTGAGGCAGAAGGATCCTTTGGCCCAGGAGTTCGAGGCTACAGTGAGCTATGATTATGCCACTACCCCCTAGCCTGGGCAACAGAGCAAGACCCTGTCTCTAAAAATAAATAAACAAATAAATAAAGGTGTGCCCAGGTACAGAATTTAGCTAATGGGAGAAGTGACCTGCCAGTCCTTAGGTACCACCTACCTTCTCCAACTCTCGAAGGCTGGCTGCAAAGCTGCTTGAGTCAGGCCGATAGAGAGGACACTGGAGGTGCTGTGGGGGTTGGCTGTGCAGGGATTCAGCTGCTCGGATGGGAGCAATCCGGGGAAATGCATCTGCAGGGCAAGAGAGTGGTGGTCACCTGTTTACCCTCACTGCTCCCAACCACAAATAGACCCTCCCCCAAAAACAGAAATGCTAACTGAAGAGGGCAAGGCATTAGAAGCTAAGCTGGAAAGGGTAGAAGCCAAAGCAGTGGGAAAGAGCTGGATGGGCTGGAACAAAAAGCTGTGTGGGCTTGTGTAAGCTGTGAAGGATGGGTGGGGGCACTTAACCCCAGGAAAGGGGAGGGGAGCTGCTCACTAACCTGACTAAGGTGACTACTTCAGGGGCTTCACCAGCCTAGAGTGATTCCAACTTCTCCCACCTCGAAGTGAAGTGCCGATAAGGCAGCCTTGGAAATAGTGACTCGCTTACTTGCCCAGGAAGAGTAATGATTTTGCCAGGCAAGTAGAAAAGAATGCTGATTTCATTCATTTTATTCCTTGGGTACTGGTAGCTGGCAAAGCAGGTATGGGCTACTGAATGCTTGGTACTTATTTACAAGGCTGCAGTAAATACTAAAAGCTTAGAATAACCACAGAACCTTGAAAACTAGCAACATATTAAACCTCACTATCCTGAAATTAAGGCAGTTTCTTAAGTGATATCTACTCAAGGATTGCAAAACAGTCTCAGCAGCAAAGAGATGAAAAATTCAGTAGTCTTTTATCCCTAACAAAAATCAGATTGACCTCCATAAAGAAAACGGGTTAGGAAAACCAGTTCTCGGCCTCATTTCCAAGGAGTCTGGTACAGCCAAGGGGAAAAGAGTTAAACTTTCTACTAAGCTATTATTTCCATAAATAGATTTCTCCCATCCTTCTATGGTACAAAGTATCACTCTGTACTCCCAACTCTTACAAGTCTTGCCTCTAAACTAAGCTAACCTGGGGCATGGGGTGGAGGAGGCGGAGGTAGGGGGAAAGACTGCAAGGAAGACCCCATCGGAGCCACAAGGACAGATGTAGGCAGCGTCCCACTGATATCATCTAGAAGAGAGAACAAAAGCAAGAGGTTCAGAAATGTGAGCACAGAATGAGCACAGTGAAGGCAGAGGAGAGGGAGAAGGACTATTAGGCTGCCCTCTGGGGCAGGATGGCCCAACCTTCACCCAGTCTTTTTGGACAGAGGGCAACAATCACCTTACTCTGGTTTGCTTTTGGAAAGCAGGGTAGTAAGGATATTCCTAATGCAGCCCAATAGCAGTGGGTTCAAGGCAAGATAAATGTAAATTGAATTAATATATGCACAGTATTACAGCATGCAGGTGAGACCCATTTAATTGCTTAGGGAGATGATGGGGTACTGAGAAAGAGCTAGGAAATAATTAAGTCATCATCGGAAACCCAGAAGCGTGGTCGGCCCCCAGCAAAGAACAAGTCCCTGTAGCTTACCCTCCCACTAGGCAAGAAGGAGAGGGGAAGAAACTATACCTAGGAGGCTGAGGCTTCTTCTTGGAGGAGGAGGGGGAGTTGGAGGGTGTGGAGAGGTCAGGCCCCGCTGAGAAATGTCCACATCCACAAGCGACACAGTTTCACCTGAGGGATTCATGGTGCAAGCAAGTTACAGAAGCGCCTTGCCCAAAGCTGACACAGAAAGCAAAGGGAAGCAAAGGGCAAGCAGGCAAGGCTGGGGGTCTGCTGCTCTCAGAAAGCTCAAAACCTAATGCCCCCAGGGCTGAAATCACCCCAACACCAGGAAGTCAATTTTTAAATTCTATCATTAAACCTTGGCCCTGTTAAGGGTCAAGGATTCTTTAGGACAAAACCATGGGACTGACAGTGGAAAACCATCTAATTCTGGTTCTGTCACTGACTTACAAAGTACCCTCAAACAAGAGATCTTCTTTATCCAATGGAACCCACACCATTTATTTTTTCAGAACTGTGTATCAATTTCTGCCTTAGGAAGCAAGCCAAGTGGCTTGTTATATGCCCAAACAGACATGGAAAGCAAAGGCCAGAAAACCTAAGAACTGCATGGTAAGCAGAATATAGACAGAATTCCCAATGTTAGTCCTAACTTCTTCCTAGAGGGCAGTCCATATCTTAATTTTCCAGAGTATTCACGCATAAGAGAATCTACCTGAATAAGATATCTGTTCTTAATAGCTAAGGCTACAAAGGCCGAAAGTACAATTTATATTCCTAAAAATTAACTACTTTCTTT
>NW_012118488.1:1294958-1295285 GCF_000951035.1 Colobus angolensis palliatus
TACTTTCACAGTCAGACAAAAGTCAGATAATCTAAGAGGCAGCTTCTCCTTAGGAACTTGGTGGGAGGAGGCACATGGCCTCTCTTCTTCCCAGCATGTCATGCAGTTCTGTTCCCTGCCATATATAAGACTCCTTGCCACCCAACTTGGTCTATTCCCTCTCCACTTGAGTCATGAGAGGATGAAAGGTATTTTATCAATATTAACACAAGCTGATAGCCAGGAATAGGGTTATTTCGGCAGGCCTGATCCACAGGTCAGAACTCAGAATTTCTCTAATTTAGCCCTTAGGGTATTCCTTCCAACACCTTTTTTTTTTTTTTTTTT
>NW_012118488.1:1296361-1302810 GCF_000951035.1 Colobus angolensis palliatus
CGGGAGGCAGAACTTGCAGTGAGCTGAGATCCGGCCACTGCACTCCAGCCTGGGCGACAGAGCGAGACTCCGTCTCAAAAAAAATAAAAATAAAAATAAAAAAATTAGTCAGGTATGGTGGTGCATGCCTGTAGTCCCAGCTATTCTAGAGGCTGAGGTGGGAGGATCATTTGAGTCTAGGAAGTCGAGGCTGCAGTAAGCTGAGACTGCACCACTGCACTCCAGCCTGGGAGACAAAATGAGGCCCTGTGTCAAAAATAAACAAACAAAAGTCATCAGTGGAAGTTCTAGAAAACTGGTACCAGACTCACCACACAGCTTGGTAATTGAGAGCCTGGCTGCCCAGAGCAATGCAATGGGGCCAGACAAGCATGTTTCCTGACAGGCCAGAGCAGTCTAGACTGTTGGTAGGGCACTTAACATAAAGGATGTCATTCCAGAGGGCTGAGGCTGACCTGAACCTCAAACCACAAATGTAGGTAGCGTTCCTTTTTTTTTCAGACAGAGTCTAACTCTGTCGCTCAGGCTGGAGTGCAGTGGCAAAATCTCTGCTCACTGCAACCTCAGCCTCTTGGGTTCAAGTGATTCTCCTGCCTCAGCCTCCCGAGTAGCTGGACTACAAGGTATGCAGCACCATGCCCAGCTAATTTTTTGTATTTTTAGTAGAGACGGAGATTCACACCATGTTGGCCAGGCTGGTCTGAAACTCCTGACCTCAGGTGATCCGCTCACTTCAGCCTCCCAAAGTGCTGGGATTACAAGCCTAAGCCACTGTGACCGCGACCAGCCATGTTCCTTACTTTAAGGAGGAAACAACTATTAACTAGAAAGACACGCTATCACAACATAAGATTTTTAAATTCTGGGCTTGGATAAGAACAGAGACCTCCTTCTCCACTACAGTAGATGTCTATACAGGTACCAATTCACTTGTTTTGACAGTTCACAGCAGTCTACCCAGCTGCAGGTCTCATTGGCCTGCTTAACATTTTCCTGGAAGCATCCATGCCCAAATCATATGTCTTCCAATCACCTTTTTGAGGGACATTATATCCAAAGGAGTTTGAGATTGGGATTTTTTTTTAAAGACTTCTCAGTCACAACCAATGAGAAGTACTCAGTTTCTGAGACACGGGCAGTGTGGCAAAGCCCCACTTTTCTACAGCTTATTCACGCAGGAGCTTCACATGTGACTGACGTAATAGAAGGTCTCCATCTCTGAAAAAGCTTCCTACGAAATGAGAAGGCAGTTACCCATCATCCAAAGGAGATTCTACAGCCTTCCTAGTTTAGCAACTGCGTTCCCTGCTGCAAGAGGGCAGACTTAAATTAGATACAATAAAGAACTCTAACAGCTGCAGGAACTGCAAGCCCCTAAAAAGACAAGAGCTCATGTAATCCCCTCTGCCCAAAAAAGTCTTCAAAAATAGACCAGACAATCATGGATCATTTTTATGAGATAACCCATGAACTCCCTTGGAAGCAGAGACAGAAACTGTATGACTTCTAGAGAGTCTTTTATGCACTGTGAGCCCATAAATTTGTAATTCCTAGTTTTAATTTATATGTGATGACCCTGAACTAAGCACTGCATAACTGCTAGGGCCACCCAGGTCACCCAATTACCAACAAGCAGCCTTTACCTCCAACTATAAAGCATCCAAAGTCAAGAACACATTCCATACCATAAAAATAGCCTCATCTCAAACCCACTAAGCATGGAATGAAGGAAATAACTGCAGACACGCCTACAGCTCCCTGTGACGCATCTGCAAGTGTTTCCCAACAGGTCTCAGAATACCCCTGTTTTCAGATGTCAGAAGACAGAAAGATATTACCCTTACCTGTGAACAGGGGGCTGAAGGAGACTGGAGAAAAGGCACTTTGAGTTCTTGTCAACCTGGGTTTCCTAGGGAGTGAGAAAGCAGAGAGGGAATAGAGGGGAGAAATGAACACATACGCATTTAAGTGACCACAACACTCAGTTCCAGATGCACTGAAAAATAAAGCAAACCCTAGTCATTGTCAGCAACACTCTTGTAATAAAGCATAAAATAAAGGGGAAGAAAGAAATAATTAAGGCAATTCCTTAAATAGATTTGGCTACAGAATTCACCAGCCTACAAAGCAATGAGAAATCCCTTTGGAACTCACCATACCCAGTACATTAAAAGAGTAAAACACCTTGAGTGGTAATTAGCAAGTCCATTTCAAGAGGAAGGAAGTCTGATGCAGAGCTAACTTCCATCTGGGAGCCAAGAAAAAGGCTCTTGACCTGAACAAGCACCAGCTCAGAGCAGATTTTCCCTCTGGGCTTGCCTGTAGGATAGGTCGTTCCAAAGTGAACCAGGGAACAGATTCTGACCTGAGAATAGCACTGCAAGATGCACCATGCAGTCTTCAACCTTGAAGACCTCTGATTTCTGCACAATTGCCCCAAGGCATGAGTCAAAGCCATCAGCTACTAAGTGGGCCTCCTCAGATTAGGGGCTCTGCCTAGCACCCAAGAAGAGGGCCCATTCCTCTCTCTGAGCTGCCACTCACACGGCCCTCCCCATGACTTCTTGACGCTGTTCCAGGGAACCAGTCTGAAAACCCAGATCTTTTGGTTAATATACCAAAGATCACTTCTTACCACACTTTCAAGTGGCTTTTCAGCAATAAATGAAAGAAACTCAAAAGACTCCAACGAACACATTATGGCCAGAAGTGTGTTAAACTCAAAAAACTCACCTCAGAATGACTGAACTTGTCGAGGTGACAGAAATATAATATATGCTGGCCGAGCACAGTGTCTCACGAGGTCAGGAGATCAAGACTATCCTGACTAACACAGTGAAACCCCATCTCTACTAAAAATACAAAAACTTAGCCGGGCGTGATGGTGGGCACCTGTAATCCCAGCTACCCGGGAGGTTGAGGCAGGAGAATGGCATGAATCCGGGAGGTGGAGCTTGCAGTGAGCTGAGATCGCCCCTCTGCACTCTAGCCTGGGCGAGAGTGAGACTCCGTCTCAAAAAATAAAAATAAAAATAAAAAATAAAAAATAAAAATATGCTATATGCTGGCTGGGCACGGTGGCTCACACCTGTAATCCCAGCACTTTGGGAGGTCGAGGTGGTCAAATCACAAGGTCAGGAGTTCGAGACCAGCCTGGCCAATACGGTGAAACCCCATCTCTACTAAAAATACAAAAATTAGCTGGGTGTGGTGGTGTGCACCTGTAATCCCAGCTACTCAGGAGGCTGAGGTAGGAGAACTGCTTGAGCCTGGGAGGTGAAGGTTGCAGTGAACCAAGATCACACCACTGCATTCCAGCCTGGGTGACAGAGTGAGACCCTGTCTCAAAAATAAATAAATAAATATTTATTTATTTATTTATTTTTTATTGTTAACAATAAAACAGACTTAAAGAAAATCCTACCCCAGAATTGAGCGCCTGTCTCCTAGCATTGTAGCTGGCTCACCTTCCAAAAATACTCTTACCCAAAGGTCTAAATAGAACTTAAACTCTTTTCAACTATAAATTGCACCAATAGAGAGGGGCAAAAGCAAAGAAAATCCAAAATGAAATTCTATTTTAAGTTATTTGATTTCAGAAGATGTTTATGCATTTATGTTTTAACATCGATGTCTGAGCTTCTCAGAATTCACTTCAAACAAAATTCTAAAACCATACCATGAAGATCTTATTCAGAAAGAGCTGAAACCCTGGTCCGTCTTTCTCTTGACCTAGCTTTACATTCCCTTGGCAACCTCTTCCATACTTGAGGGGTCTGATGATCACGCTCACTATGAATATTCCACCCACAGCATCCACAGGAGAGGTGGCTACATAAAAATAAGATACGGCCACATAGTTTCTTTGCTCATAAAAGTGGCTCATGACTGCAGCTTAGTTCCAACAATCCAGAGGACTGGAATGCAATGTTAATTCCACTGGACATGAACTTTAGGACTGCTGAAGAGCTTCCAAGCTGATTTTTATTTGATAACTTGTGGGTACAACATTTAACCCAGCAAGTAGAAACCTAAAGCACTGGCCTTTCAAAAGGTTCACACCTCAGCCATTTGGCCGTTTGCCTCTTTTCAAAGGAAGCTGCATTACTCTGCCATCTGCCCATGCTGGGGACGAGTCTCTTAAGTGCCAAGCACTGAAGAACGGCAGGACCCAAATGCACACATCTTGCGGAGGCCTTCTCACTTCAGCTCATCTTCTCCCCCGCCCCCGGCATTTTGAAGAAGAAAAATCATAGTTTCTAGGATCTAGAAAAAGAAAAACATCTGAATCCAGGGAGAGCTGTTCGAGAGTGCCAGAATGGTTTTTCCTGGCAAATAAGGGGGCCTCATGGCTGGATGCTTGGAAAGGTAAAAGGTCTAAAGTCTAGGAGGCTAAAAGGCTACTAATAAATTGGCATGCTTCTTTCTCTCTTTGGGAAGACAAGCCGAACTACAAACCCAAAGCAGTATCTGTCTCAAGGATCCTGAGAGCATTCTAATGGCAGTCATTCATGAAACAACCAATCTAGATGACTATAAAAAAAACAACAACAAAGCAAGGTACTGATTAACATAAAATTGAGGATGGTGGTTACCAGGGGGAGGGATAAGATGTAATTAGAAAGCAACACTCTTCAAAGGTATTGATAACATTCTATTCATTAAGTTTAGTGAAGGGTACCTATGCTTGTATTTTATTATTATTAAAAGACATACACTTTATATATCCCCTTTTGTATACATGAACCATTTGGAATGACAAAAGGCCATTCTAAGCTGACACACTATATTTTGGAGAGCAATATAATGGAATTTCAGATAATATTTTAAACTAATCCTCTATACTACATTCCCATGTTATTTATTCTTCCCCAGATCACCTCAACAAGCATTAGGGTGCAACGTTATACCCCTGTAACTTTGCCAGTAGGCCATTTTCATCTTAGCAGCAACAAAGACTGGAGGAGTAGGGTGGGATAAAACAGCATTTGGTGGGCTGTGCTTCAGGTGACACAAAAGGACAGGGCAGAAGGCCTCAGGCAAAGGTCTTTGAGACTAGCAGTCCTTTGTGTCAGCTAAGTTACTGCCTATGCTGTAGGTAACAAAAAAACAGGATGCCTCTGTCCATTTCTACCCTGCAAATTATTAACTGTACTACAACAGATTTATGGGATAAAGGAGTTAAATGCATTAGATTAGACAGAACAACAACACATAGACGTAACCATTGGCCGGTTTTCAAATTCCTTGAAACCTAAAATAAACAGTGAAATAATAATAACCTATTTGCCCACAAGTCCCCTGTACTGATGCCCTAAGACTTACACACGTCCTTTTCTAAAGTAACTTCCAAACTAGGATGTCCAAATACCAGATTTTACGGCTCCAATGCACCTCTGCCCCTGCTGAAGCACACAGTGCCAAGACAGCCAGCCTGTGCCATTTCCAACACGTCATAAGCCAGTGTCTGTTCATGTGCTACAGGCACAAAAACCATGTGTTCATTTTTAGTTCCAATACACAGACATCTGTGCAGCAAGGTCAGATCCAAAACTCCATCATAAACCCACTAAAGAACCTATAGAGGGAACTTCCAGGGAAAAGCCAAGAGGCACGGTCCAAGGTCTAAAACCTTAGAAATGATGTTGGCAGAGAGAATGTTAAGGAGTGAGAAGCATGGCACGGGACTCAAATGGACAGAGATTTTTTTTAAGCCCAGGAGTTCATTCTAAAAGAGAGCTGCCAACCGCAACCACTTCATGGAAAAAATAGTTAAAAAGATCAACATTGTGTGGACCCAAAACCCAAACATAAAATCAGAACTTCCTCAACACACCATAAAATCATTTTGCTCTCAGCATGTCATGCTATTACTCAAAAAGACCCCTTTAGACCTAAAGACCCAAGGATACAGTGAAAAAGGTTTCTCACGTCTGCCAGGTCTGTCCACGACAGCAGGGCCCCAAACAGATGCCAAAACAGCCTGCCTCTCTTTCCAGAATTCTATCTTTCCACCCCCCACCAAATAAATAGATAGGAAACCACTATAGAACCATCCTCCACTTCTCCACCTCACTACCATGAAGACGGCCAGTAATAGCCTCATCTGTTAACCTGGTAAAAAACAAACCTTGAAAAGTGAACAAGGTACCTATTTCCAACCAAGTGTGTATTACGTGATGATTCAAAATGGTCAGATCAAATTAGATCTCTCACCAAATCCAAAGGAAGGCAATCAGTTCAACATATGAGAAACAGACATGGGAACTCCACTGGTTTTCCTGAAATAGCAATGCTAGATTACACTGAGGACCACAGGCATCAAGCCCAGCTCTTTGAATTCCAACATATGTGTGTTATAAGCCCTAGCCCAGTTCCCCAGAACAGAAACCTGATTAGTTGCTGGGCCTCTTTCTTTTCTTTCTTTCCTTTCTTTCTTTCCTTCCTTT
>NW_012118488.1:1303225-1307041 GCF_000951035.1 Colobus angolensis palliatus
CTGAGAGGCGGAGGTTGCAGTGAGCCAAGATTGGGCCACTGCGCTCCAGCACGGACGACAGAGCGAGACTACGTCTCCCAAAAAAAAAAAAAAGAGAGAGAGAGAGACAGAGTCTGGCTCTGTTGCCCAGGCTGGAATGCAATGGCACATCATAGCTCACTGTGCCCTTAAACTCCTGGGCTCAAGTAATCCTCCTGCCTCTGCCTTCCAAGTATTGGGACTACAGGTGCGCACTACCACACCCAATTGGTGAACCCATTTCTTACCTTGCTTAAAAAGAGTTACCTGGCCGGGCGCGGTGGCTCAAGCCTGTAATCCCAGCATTTTGGGAGGCCGAGACGGGCGGATCACGAGGTCAGGAGATCGAGACCATCCTGGCTAACACAGTGAAACCCCGTCTCTACTAAAAAATACAAAAAACTAGCCAGGTGAGGTGGCGGGCGCCTGTAGTCCCAGCTACTCGGGAGGCTGAGGCGGGAGAATGGTGTAAACCCGGAAGGCGGAGCTTGCAGTGAGCTGAGATCCAGCCACTGCACTCCAGCCTGGGCGACAGAGCGAGACTCCGCCTCAAAAAAAAAAAAAAGAGTTACCTAAGTTGGCTGGGGGTGGTGGCTCATGCCTGTAATCCTAGCATTTTGGGAGGCCAAGGCAGGCAGATCACCTGAGGTCAGGAGTTCGGGACCAGTCTGGCCAACATGGCAAAACTCCAGCTCTACTAAAAATAAAAAATTAAAAAATTAGCCAGGCATGATTGTGTGCCCCTGTAATCCCAGCCACTGGAGAGGCTGACGCAGGAGAATCACTTGAACCCGGGAGGCGGAGGTTGCAGTAAGCCAAGATCGTACCACTGCACTCCAGCCTGGGCCACAGAGCAAGACTCCACCTCAAAACAAAAAACAAAACAAAAACAAATCTCTAAACTAACTCATACTACACTGAAGACAATATATCCATGTAGGTCCACTTACCAGACTCAAAAGCAACTAAAAGGAAGTTTTGCTTAGTGCTAAAATGTGGGAATTGTTAAACCTTCTAAAATGATTGTAAGAAGGCAGATGTTGAGAATAGCAAAGGGAATTATGCCCAGAGGTTACTGTAAAAGTCCCAAATTGTATAGCAAAGACTGTAGAAGCCCATAATTAACTCCAATCAACAATGAGGACAAAGGCATATACCCTTTGGCAAAAGACTGAAATTTCTCACCACTACCAGGTCCTACCAATCAAAACAAGAGAAAAGCTAAAAATCCAAACTCATCCTCCCACTATTGCGGACTTAGGAGGTGCAGATCCACAGAAATCACAACTACCCTGGCCAGACTCACCAAGTTTCTCACAGCTGCGAGGCTGCCAGCAAGACTGGCACATAGTAAGCTGTGGAAAAGCTCACAAGCAGCACCAAATCCTAAGCATTAAAAAATTTACCAGCTCAGTCTTATTACTTATCTTCTAAAAAGCACAAACTATTCCATCTAGATTTCTCTTCTCAACAATCTATTCTTATAAGGACAGGAACAAGACAGTCAACACTCACCCATTTTACAGATGGGGGGAAAAGGGAAGCATGAAGACAACAAATTTGGTCATCTCCCAGCTGATGTTGGAGTTTACATGGCATCTAGACTTTCACATTCTCTATACAGCATGCTGCCTCCAAACAGAAGTCAACCAAACGTTTATACACAAATACCTAGCTCTTCTCCAATTCATCAAAAAAAGCCCTTGGACCAAAAAATGTAATTCTCCAGTGCCCTGAACTAAGCTTCTTTGCAAAGCTACAGCCCAATTTGCTCTGCGGCAGAAATCTGTATTGTGCTTAGTGTGAGGGTTGGTGGCAGAGCAGCCAATGACCATTAAATTCTGCTTCCAAAGGCAAAAAACCGTATAATGTTATATGCCTTTTCCTCTTCCTAATCTGTTAGACGTAGCAGCTAATTTCACGCCACACCTCGTATTTGGCATCTCTGGAATCTCAGATGAACTCCTGGTCAACATGGAACAAAGGCAAGACAAACCACAAGAAAATTAGCAACCTATCCTATGTCATTACCCACAGCTTTAATCCCGCCCTCCCCTGCATCTGATGAAAATTTCATCTGTGTTGGTAAGTGGAGCATTGAATACAGAGCCTACCACAAAAAAGCTGTTTCAGCAGCCACACACTTTTCAAGATCTGAACTCCCAGCATGAATTCACTAGGAGGCAAAGGCAGAAACACTGGCCTACCTAAAGGGGCAACACACTGATTTCTTCAGAAAGTTTGGATTTGGCCTGATCCCCAAGACAAGTCCATGGCACAGCTGTTCGGAAAGGGCAAGAAAGCCAAATCCACCCAACATTTTCTTCTTGGAGTACCCAAGTTCCCTTGAAAACAGAAGTCCATGAATGAGTGGTTCCCAGTCAGGATCAACTGGGGAGTTTTTAAAAAATTCAAACTCTTAGGCTTTTCAAAAAGCTCCCCAAGTGATCCTAGTTCACGGTAAGGTTATCAATTTATACCTGTTCTTTAGCTTTGGTTTACGGCTGCCAGTATGTCTCAAGAATCCATCACGTAAACCACAACAAAACCAATTCCAATCTTTCTGAGAACCCACTCAAAGAAGTACGAACCACAATGGCAGTTACAACAAGGTAACTCATTTCACTGACACCAAAGTTGACAGCTTTGTAAACCAACGCTACAGATCTAACACTGGATGCCAAAGATCAGTCCACCCCTCAGAAATGCAGGAAAAAAACTCAATGTCTATGTTTGGAATTTTCATCAACTGGCCTAGAACTCATGTACCTGTCTCTACCTTGTCTATGTCTTACTGGTACTTAGAATTCTCAAATGGCCTTGAGAGAGCACAAAACTATTTTCTCGAGACAGGCTCTCACTCTGTCACGCAAACTGGAGTACAGTGGCATGATCACTATTCACTGCAACCTCCACCTCCTGGGCTCAAGTGATCCTCCTGCCTCAGCCTCCCGAGTAGCTGAGACCACTCCCGGCTAATTTTTTATTAATTTTTTGTAGAGATGAGGGGCTTTTTTTTTTTTTTTTGGTAGAGATGGAGTTTCGCATGTTGCCCAGGCTGGTCTCAAACTCCTGAGCTCAGGTTATCCGCCATCCTCAGCCTCCAAAGTGCTGGGATTACAGGTGTGAGCCACTGTGCCCGGTCTATTTTCTATTCTCACAGACAGTGGTCAGCACCCAAATTTGATATGCCAAGTTCATCTAAGGGAACAACCAGGAAAACATTAAAACTTTGAACAGATGTCCAATTGATTGCTGGCCTACAATTGCATTTGAAGATTCTCCTGTCATTTGCATGCACGAGTGTGAAGGGGGGTGCGGTGCTGGTACACAGAATAAGCAAGGCGGTCAAGATGCAACACCAGCTTTTTGCCCCAAAGGCCAAACATTTCCAGCAATCTCCATTCCAGGGATAATGGCACACAGCCGCCTTGGAAAAACTTAAAAAGCTATGCCAGGGTGGGGATGGGGGGATGGTCTGAAACCATCTTCCAACAAGAGATGCAAACCAGCTGAGAAGTGTCATGGAGTGTGCACTCTTTAAGAGTGAAAGCTGTTTCCACAATTAGCTCTGACCTTAAGCGAGATGTTATCACCTTTGGTACCAAGTCTCTGCCTCCTCCTGAAGACCCTATCTTAAGAACTGTAGCAATAGATAAAAAGGGAAACCTAACAAGAAAAGGAAGTTTGTCGGCCAGCCCCCCGCCGGTCTCACCTCCCTGCGTCCAGCTCCCGGCCCGCAGAACCTCCCATGTCTGTCAGGCTCGCAGCTGAAGCAGCCAGCTCTCCAGAAGGCCT
>NW_012118488.1:1308046-1311686 GCF_000951035.1 Colobus angolensis palliatus
AGCCCAGGCCGCGCTCTGCCACCGCCGAGCACCGCCCCCCAAGGCGACGTCACTTCCGGAAGGGCTTAGCCACGCCACTTTCCCCACGGCGTGCTCGCGCTGGCCTCCACGGCGAGTGACGTCGCGCGCGCCCCCGGCCGCTATTGGCGGTGAACTGTCTGTCGGCTAGCGTTCGTCTCCTTTCCCAGCCCTTGCTTTTCACTTCCTGGGCTCCCAGGCCCAGGCCATCCCATTCGGTAGAATGGAGAGGCCTTGGAAACCATGGTCTGGTCCTGGGAGAGAGCCGCTGGCCTTGGAAGCACATATGGTTCTCCCATCTATGCCGCTTTGCGATGTGTGACCTTGGCTGAGTCATTTCATCATTAATCTGTATCTCCCTCCTGGCACCCAGTGAATGTTTGTGGAATCACTACATGAATCGTGTTCTAGACCCAGTGCTGTACTAATAAATGTGTAACAGCCAGCTCTCTGGGGGGAGAAAGGGAATGTATGCACATATATAGGTACATAAATTTGTCGTTAAGTTTTACTGACATAAAGGATGTGTAGTTCACAATTTACAAATAATAGCAAATTGGCAAATTCCATGTAACTCTTTCTCACAGAATGCTTTCATTGATTTTTGCCAAACTCTGATATAGGTAGACAAACTGATTGCAGTTGACCAAGGAGTGTAATTGTAAACGTGAATGTTGGTTGATACAAGTGAAAAAGACAAAACTTAACCAGATTGTCAATGATAGGAGCAACTTCTTTGCTGAGTCAGAAAACGGTTTCAAATACTGGAAGAATATTTACTCAATTTTTGTACTATTCATAATGTAATGGCTACAGACAACACATTAAGTTTTTGTTGTTGTTGTTGAAATGGAGTCTTGCTTTGTTGCCCAGGCTGGAGTGCAATGGCGCGATCTTGGCTCACTGCAACCTCTGCCTCCCAGGTTCAAGCAATTCTCCTGTCTCGCTCCAGGTAATTTTTTGTATTCTTAGCAGAGACAGGGTTTCACCATGTTGGCCAAGGTCAGGTTTTGAACTCCTGACCTCAGGTGATCCACCCGCCTCAGCCTCCCAAAATGCTGGGATTACAGGCATGAGCCACCGTGCCCGGCCTTCTTATCTGTTATATAGGGATAAGGATTGCAGTTTTGCTTACTTGCAGGCATGTTGTGAGGATCAAATAAGATCAAGCTTTTTATGTGGAGGAGGTGAGACTGGAGGCAGGGAGCCCACTGAAATAGTCCCAGTGGGAGATATTGAGAAATACAAGGGAAAAGGAGGAAGGATTAGCCGCAGAACTCAGTGACTTCAATACCTGAGGGTGCATTGAAGGGAAGAGGGTGGAGGGCTGAGTCCTGCAACCAGAGGGACCTTTTCAGAATGGAAGTGTGTTCATAGCCTGTGATTATAATGGTTCATGGTTTCCCAATATTCTTAGGCTAATGTGTGATCTTGCGATCTGACCCCTGTGTGATCCAACTCCTGCCTCTCTAGCCACATCCCCCGCTAAGCTCCACCTTGTTTCTCTTCCCTGCATCCCCATCAGCCTTGCGGCAGGCTCCCACACATGTGGGCATTGCATAAGCTATTCCCTTTTCTTGCAAGACTTTTCTCTTTTTGCTTAGTAAACTCCTACTCATCCTTCAGATTGAACTCACTCCTCACTACCTTAGGGAAATCTCCCTGCCTGGGCACTTCCTCCTCCCCAGGCTCTGAGATCATTCCTTTGTTGCACTTACTTGCACAGGTGTAATTTGCAATCTGTCTGTGAGGTCAGTTGATTAAAAGCAGTCCTCCCTACTAAATTGTAAATTCTATGAGGGCAGAAGCCATGTTTGCTTTTTGCCCCTTGTGGACTCTCCAGTGCCAAGGACAGTGCCTGGAATTGTTGTTCAACCTTAAGCCCTGTAAGAGGCTCCTGAGACAAATTTTGCACAACAGAATTATCTTTCCTCACACATAAAGAGACAAACTGAAACTCAGTGAGTTATTTAGCTAGAGTCACTCAGTTCAAAAGGATGCAGTGAAAATCAAAACCAGCTCTGACTCCAGAGAGTTCATTCTCTTCCCCTGGCTGCCTCTCAGGTGTCACTCAGGTTTCTGAAGAAAAGAAGAGTGATTGGCTGCGCGCGGTGGCTCAAGCCTGTAATCCCAGCACTTTGGGAGGCCGAGACGGGCGGATCATGAGGTCAGAAGATCGAGACCATTCTGGCTAACACGGTGAAACCCCGTCTCTACTAAAAAATACAAAAAAAAATCTAGCCGGGCGAGGTGGCGGCGCCTCTAGTCCCAGCTACTCGGGAGGCTGAGGCAGGAGAATGGCGTAAACCCAGGAGGCGTAGCTTGCAGTGAGCTGAGATCCGGCCACTGCGCTCCAGCCTGGGCGACAGAGCGAGACTCCGTCTCAAAAAAAAAAAAAAAAAAGAAAAGAAGGGTGATTGAGAGGGGCATGTTTACTCGCGTCTGTAATTCCAGCACTTTGGGAGGCCAAGGCAGGTCGTGGATCACTTGAAGCCAGGAGTTTAAGGCCAGCCTGGGCAACATAGCAACACTCTGTCTCTACAAAAAAATTTAAAATTAGCCAGGCATGGTGGTGTGCCCAAATGTGGTCTCAGCCACTCAGGAGGCTGAGGCAGGAGGATTGCTTGAACCCAGGAGGTGGAGACTGCAGTGAGCTAACACCACTGCACTCCAGCCTGGGTGACAGAGCAAGACCTTGTCTCTATATAGATAAATGAATAAAAGAAGAGAAATTGCTATAGAATCACACAACACCTGAGGCCTAAGAAGACTACCCAAGATCCCTAGCTTTCTCTCTGAGAAATTCTCTGGCCTCAGAGCCCATTACAAGCCGATTACAGGCAAAGTCCGTGGCTCCTTATCGCCCTCTGCTGTCCAGCTGCTTTCCTGGCTGCAGGAGAAGCGGACTATGTCGGTTATCTGGAGTATCTCTACTTGCACAGAGTGCACAGAGGTACAGGGGAACACACACGAGCTCTTTCCAAGGCAGGGCAAGCCATGGGGTAGACTTTTCCCATTTCCATAATTTTCCTTTTCTGTAGCCCAGATCCTGGAAAAAACACTGAAAGTTAAATTCCAAGCAAAGAAAGTGTATCTTTGCATTTGTATGACTTGAATTTGTGTTGGGTTTTTTGGTTGAGACAGAGTTTCATTCTTCTTTTGTTGTTGTTTAGATGGAATTTTGCTCTTGTTCACCAGGTTGGAGTGCAATGGCGCTATCTTGGCTCACTGCAACCTCCGCCTCCCAGGTTTAAGCAATTCTCCTGCCTCAGTCTCCCGAGTAGCTGGGATTACAGGCATGTGACACCACACCCAGCTAATTTTGTATTTTTAGTACAGACAGGGTTTCTCCGTGTTGGTCAGCCTCGTCTCGAACTCCTGAGCTCATTGATCCGCCTGCCTCAGCCTCCCAAAGTGCTGGGATTACAGGCGTCAGCCACCGCACCCTGCCAAATTTGTGTTTATTAGGCTGCCTTTATGTCTAAATATACCTCTTTCACTGAGCACTATAAAAGTGGTCCTCAGGCCGGGCGCGGTGGCTCAAGCCTGTAATCCCAGCACTTTGGGAGGCGGAAACGGGCGGATCACGAGGTCAGGAGATCGAGACCATCCTGGCTAACAC
>NW_012118488.1:1319732-1320645 GCF_000951035.1 Colobus angolensis palliatus
GAGTAGCTGGGACTACAGGCGCCCGCCACCACGCCTGGCTAATTTTTTTGTATTTTTAGTAGAGACGGGGTCTCGTTGTGTTAGCCAGATGGTCTCGATCTCCTGACCTCATGATCCGCCCGCCTCAACCTCCCAAAGTGCTAGGATTACAGGTGTGAGCCACCGTGCCCAGCTTTTTTTTTTTTCTAATTAGCCAGGTGTGGTGGCACATGCCTGTAGCCCCAGCTACTCAGGAGGTTGATGTGGGAGGCTCACTTGAACCTGGGAGGCAGAGGCTGTAGTAAGCCATGATCTTACCACTGCCCTTCAGCCTGGCGATAGAGCAAGACCCTGCCTCAAAACAAAAAAAAATGATAAAGAATCTAAGGAATTTCTGAGATTCATTTGGTCATTCAACAATGGGCTAGGTTTGGGGATGCAGTAATAAATGAGACAGACACAATCCCTGCCCCTCTGGACTTTGTGGTTGGTCTAGCTAGTCTTAATCATGCCACTTTCTGAATATATGAGCAAACGCAAATAATTAAACATCTCCGAACCTGTGTTTCATTTGTAAAAATGGGTCAGTAATAATCCCCCCTTGACATGGCTATTGTGGAGAATTAAATGAAAACTTACATGTAAAGGTACTTAATAAATTCTGCAGTGCTATACAAATGTTAGTTAATACATTTTTTCCCAAGAAGCTTTTCATGATAATAACTTAATACATTTTTTCCCAAGAAGTTTTTCACGATAATAAGTTACTATTGTCTTCACCCAGTGTTTTTTTTTTGACCCTCAACTAACAGTAACCAGTAATAGATACCAAGAAATGGAATAAATCACTCTCAGAAGGGCCAAAGAAAGAGCTATGGATGTGCAATACAGGTTTCTGCTCCCAGCAGTACCACTAACTGGCTGGTTGACCTCA
>NW_012118488.1:1322190-1327417 GCF_000951035.1 Colobus angolensis palliatus
AAAAAAAAGAAGTGGAGGCAAAACTGTGTTCACTGTCTTCTCCATGCCCACCTCTCTCCCGCCACCATTGCCGCTGTGCTTGTCGACTGCCTTTGTGGTTCAGAAAGAGGCCTGAGTTGTGGGGACGGACACCTGAGTTGTGGAGGCTCCAGCTCTGTCACAAACAACAACACTGTGGTTCTAGGGAAGTCCCTTGACCCCTCTGCAAGGAGGCTTTGTTATATTCCCTGAGGCTGAGTAATGGTGATGGTGGTGGTTTGGGTGGGCAATGTAGGGGAGTCAGAGCTCTGGGTGTATGTAAGTCTCTGAGTGAGCTGCTTTGTGACCTTGGGTGAGTCTCAGTGTCTGCATCTGTGAAATGGGGATAAGAATATTCACCTTACATGGCTGTGGGGAAGATTCATTCAGATAAAGCACATGAAAAGCACTTTATAAGCTGCCTCAGTCTGTACAAAGACCGATTACGGTACTATTAGGCTGTCTTTCCTACCCTCGGCATCCCCATTCTCAAATCCCAGCTCAGCAGCTTGGGGTCACGGGGGTGCAGGCAGCCAGAGCAGACTGCCAGGAGATGCAGCTTGGCCCCTTAGTGTGCCTGTTGCAATTGCTGCCAGGAGCTTGAGTGGAGCAGAGGGGTGGAGAGAGGGGCACAAGCTCATCTGCGGTTGCTATGACGCCCCATCCTGGATTTGCCCATCTCTCCTAATGGAGCAAAGGGCAGGCAGAGGGAGGGAGAGAGGGAGAAAGAGCACAACTGGTGCCTTCGTCTCCCCTTCCCTCCCATCTCTCTTTGGAGCAGATGTGGGTGGGGGATGGAGGGAGCCTGGATACTGGATAGGAGGGGAGGAAAGAGTTGGGTGCCAGGATTAAGAGGTTTGAGACAGTGGGCCGCACTGAGAGAAGAGGGGGCAGGGCCCTCATACCTACATCCAGAAGCCAGCTGGTGACGTTAGAGAGAAGAAAAAAGCAGGCGAGCCAGCACCAGCGTGAGAGGGAGAGGGAGAGAGGAAAAGGGAACGCCAGCATAGGAAGCGTGGAGGCAGACAGCCCCCAGACTGCAGCCAGCCTCTGCCTGGGCTCTCCTGAGCCTGGATCCCAGGGTCCTGAGAGCTGCCCCAAGGATGGGCACCAGGGGAGTGGTCATGCCCCCTGCTGTGTGGGGGCTGCTGGGCTGCTGTTTCATCTGTGACTGGGCTCTGGGGGGTCCGCGGCCCCTCCGCTCTCTGCCCCCTCTGTCTTCCCAAGTCAAGCCAGGATCTGTGCCCATGCGGGTACCCCCAGAGGGGGCCGAGGCCGCCCTCACCTATCTCTACTCTGGAGATGCCCAGCAGCTGTCACAGGCGAATTGCAGTGAGCGCTATGAAGCGCGTGGGGCAGGAGCCATGCCAGGGCTCCCCCCAATCCTACAGGGAGCAGCGGGGACCCTTGCCCAGGCCGCCAATTTTCTTAACATGCTGCTGCAAGCCAACGACATCCGTGAGTCCAGTGTGGAGGAGGATGTGGAATGGTACCAGGCACTGGTCCGCAGTGTGGCCGAGGGGGACCCAAGAGTGTACAGGGCTTTGCTGACCTTTAACCCTCCACCAGGGGCCAGCCACCTACAGCTGGCCCTGCGGGCCACTCGGACTGGGGAGGAAACCATCCTTCAGGACTTGTCTGGGAACTGGGTGCAGGAGAACCCACCTGGGGACCTGGACACCCCTGCCCTGAAGAAGCGGGTGTTGACCAATGACCTAGGGAGCCTCGGCAGCCCCAAGTGGCCACGGGCAGATGGATATGTGGGGGACACACAGCAGGTGAGGCTGTCTCCTCCTTTCCTGGAATGCCAGGAGGGACAGCTCCGACCTGGCTGGCTGATCACACTCTCTGCCACTTTCTATGGACTCAAGCCAGACCTAAGCCCAGAGGTCAGGTAAGTGGGTTTGTGCAGGATCTGATGTGTGTGTGGGGATGTAGGAGAAGGAAGTACAGGTCCCCTCAGCTGTGCATGGGCCATTTGACACAAACATGTGCATGCCTGGAGGGGCACACAGATGTGGGTATTTGTACTCAGCTGTGTGTACTCAGTCGGCTCTGGGAGTCTGTAACTATCTATTAACACATACAGGTATGAGTGTACATGTGTATAAATCAATCCATATTTATCTGAGTTTATGTGCTTGAGCACATGCAGGAATGTCTGTGAGCCTATGCATATACAAATAGGTATACATATGTAGCATACATCTATATGCAGGTATACACATGTGTGTAGAGATATGTCAGTATAGCCTGGTGTGGTGGCTCATGCCTGTAATCCCAGCACTTTGGGAGGCCGAGGCGGGTGGATCACCTGGAGGTCGGGAGTTCGAGACTGGACTGACCAACATGGAGAAACCCCGTCTCTACTAAAAATACAAAATTAGGCAGATGTGGTGGTGCATGCCTGTAATCCCAGCTACTTGGGAGGCTGAGGCAGGAGAATTGCTTGAACCTGAACTCAGGAGGTAGAAGTTGCGGTGAGCTGACATCGCACCATTGCACTCAGTCTGGGCAACAAGAGCAAAACTCTGTCTCAAAAAAAAAAAAAAAAAAAAAAAGAGATGTGACAGTATAGACAGGCAGAGGTCTTGGCCCCCCAGGCCTGAGGAGGGAGTGTAAGAGGTAGGAGAGGTCTTGGTGTGGATGACAGTGACAATCTATGCACCTGGCTTGTCAGAGGAGAGCCGGGTGGGCACTCCAGGGGTTCAACCTGCTGCCCTCTAGCAATTGAGAGCTGTACAATAAGGCTTCCCAGGAGAAGGAAAACTTTTCTTTTTTTGGAGACAGAGTCTCACTCTATCACCCAGGCTGTAGTGCAGTGGTGCAACCTCAGCTCACTGCACCCGCAGCCTCCCAGGTTCAGATGACTCTCCTGCCTCAGCCTCCTGAGTAGCTGGGATTACATGTGCACACCATCACGCCTAGTTAATTTTGCATTTTTAGTAGAGATGGGGTTTCACCATGTTGGCCAGTCTGGTCTCGAACTCCTGACCTCAGGTGATCTGCCTGCCTCAGCCTCCCAAAGTGCTGGGATTACAGGCGTGAGCCACCACACCCAGCGGAAAGAAAACTCTTGAGGGGGCTTGGAATCAAAGCTCTTTCTGCCAAGGAGCTGGCTGAGTCCCCAGGGCCAACTCTTTACACCAAGCAGGCCCTACTATCCTGCCAAGGAGAAGCTTGTGATTCTCCTCCAGTAACTTACCTCCTCCCTCAACCACAGGAAAGAAGGATTGAGGGTCCTATTGGGATGGGAGCAGCAACTGAGCCCAGGACTGCAGGGCATTCAACAGTCAACACTGCTTCTCCAGCTCTGTGTCCCCATTCATTGTTCCCAGCAGGATTCCCCTCCTGCCAGCAGGCAGCCTGGCTCCTTGCCAGCTCAGCCCAGAGCAGAGGCTGGGGAGCTGCTGGTCCAGGCAGTGCCAGGTCAGGGCTCCTCAATTCCGTGTCTCCTTTGCTGTGATCAATTCAGACCTGGCTTGGGCAGAGAGAGGAGATGGTTAATAGCTGAGCTGATCTCTGTGTGTGTGCATGTGTACATGCATGAGGAAGTGTGAAAATCCTCTTCAGAGATCATCATGGCTCCTGCCATGTCTTGACATGTGCCCTCTCTCTATTCCTTGATAGAAACCAGGAAATGATAGGATATCAAAAAGCTGAGGGGTGGAGAGAACAACCTGGTAGAAAGAAAATTGTTATCCACAGAGACAGTGAACATTCATAATACTGGAGAAATGGAATGCACACATGCCCTTCGCACATACTGCAGGTGCTGGGCTAAAGTTTGCAAAGGCTGCATTGTCCCCAGATCTAGTGCCTGTACGGGCAGAAAAGTGTGATCCCTTTCCTCACTCATCATAAGGGTCACAACACTCCTATAACAAAAGACAGATTAACAAGAGAAAGGCATGACGAACTTATTTAATCAAAGTTTTTTTTTCTTTTTTCTTTTTCTTTTGTTTGAGATGGAGTCTTACTCTATTGGCAGCCTGGAGTGCAGTGGCACGATCTCGGCTCACTGCAACCTCCGCCTCCCGGATTCAAGCAATTCTCTGGCCTCAACCTCCTGAGTATCTGGGACTACAAGTGCATGCCATCACGCCTGGCTAATTTTTGTATTTTCAGTACAGACGGGGTTTCAGCATGTTGGCCAGGATGGTCTCGATCTCTTGACCTCATGATCCACCCACCTCGGCCTCCCAAAGTGCTGGGATTACAGGGGTGAGCCACCGCTCCCGGCCGTTTTTTGTTTTGTTTTGTTTTGTTTTTTTTGAGATTGCCTCTCGGTCTGTCACCAGGCTGAAGTGCAGTGGCGCAATCTTGGCTCACTGTAACCTCTGCCTCCTGGGTTCAAGTGATTCTCCTGCCTCAACCTCCCGAGTAGCTGGGATTACAGGCATGAGCTACCACGCCCGGCTAATTTTTGTATTTTTAGTAGAGACAGGCTTTCTCCATGTTGTCCAGGCGGGTCTCGAACTCCTGGCCTCAGGTTATTTACCCACTTTGGCCTCCCAAAGTGCTGGGATTACAGGTGTGAGCCACTGCACCCCGCCTATTTAGGCAAAGTTTTACATGACACAGGAGCCTTCAGAAATGAAGACCCAGTGGCAGAGGCTCAGTGGCTTACACATATAATCCCAGCACTTTGGGAGGCCCAGGTGGGAGGATGGCTTGAGTCCAGGAGTTCAAGACCAGCCTGAACAATATAACCAAAATTTGTCTCCACTAAAAATAATTTTTAAAAACTAGCCAGGCATGGTGGCACAAGCCTGTAGTCCCAGCTACTTGGGAGGCTGAGGTGGGAGAATCAGTTGAGCCAAGGAGGTGGAGGTTGCAGTGAGCTATGATCATGCCACTGCACTCCAGCCTGGGCAACAGAACAAGACTCTAAGAAAAAAGAATTGTTGTTTGCAGAGGTCAACTGGAAAGCAAGGGACATTTTTGGCAACCACCACTCATCCGTTCCTACATACACTCAATGATCTTGGACATCAAAAGTTCAAGACATTGGGGGTTTGGAGGGGGTTCGAAGGGAAGAAGCCAAGAGATGGCCTGTGCCTGCGGGGCCAGATTGCCTCGTGAAGCAGGAAGCCCACCATCGATGGAAAAGTGATAGGTGGGCAGGCAGGAGCTTTGTTCTGTGGCTTTCCCAAGAATCCATGCCCTTCTGGATCCAAGGAGGCTGGCTCAGACAGCACTGACTCGG
>NW_012118488.1:1327857-1346591 GCF_000951035.1 Colobus angolensis palliatus
AAGCATGGTCAGCCCTGTAGAACTGTGATTGGACAAAAAAGGCTATGATCTAATGGTGGTAGACTAAGTAGGGAAACTTCAGCTTCTTCTTGGCCTGTCTATGTAGCATACTTCCTCCCAGGTAGAAGGCAGGATCCCTCTGGAATGAGGGTCATATGACCTACTTACTATCAGTCGAGGCAGGCCAGAGAATTTCTTTATGACCAGCTCCTACACAGAAAGGTAGGGGAAGATGAGAGTAGTATTTCTTGGTTTTACATCTCGCTCTGGGGGAGGGAGATTCTAGTGTCTATGACCTGCCTTGGGGAAGGGGAATTCTGGTTTCTAGAACTCACTTCAGCAGAGAGAAAGAGGGATGGGAGACAAGAGGGAAGGAGAAGGTCGGAGATACCTTACTTCTGAGCCCTTCTAATCTCCTTTAGTTCAAAGTCCTCAGCATGCCAAAGTGCCATAATTTGGAGCATCGTTTTCTGGGCCCCAACAATGCCCAGGGACATGCGTCCACTTTGGCATCCATCACTGTGCCCCTAATTGCCAATTCACTGCCGTAGGGGGCAGGTGCAGATGGACGTAGATCTCCAGAGTGTGGACATCAATCAGTGTGCAAGTGGCCCAGGCTGGTACTCTAACACACACCTCTGTGATCTCAACAGCACCCAGGTAAGGATGAGGAGAATGAGGGGGGGCGCTACTAGAGTCCTGCCTCCCTCCCCTTTTCCCATCACTGCCACCACGCAGCTCCCAGGAGCAGCAGACAAAGCTACCCCAGCATCTCAGGGCTAAGGGGAGTTCCTAGTGATTGGCAGAGGTGAGATATCAGGCTTTTAAAAAGTCAGGTTACCTACAGCCTGCCCTCCCTTCCCCTGTTCCCCCTACTCTTGCCCTCACTCCTTTGAAATTTCAGTGTTCCTTCGTGTCTGCTCTCCTTTCTGGTACTCAGTGCTCCAGGATCCCTCCCCAGGGTGACTTCCTGAGCCTCAGTTAAATATCTCCTTTCCTTCCCCGGGAACACATTCTTCACGTAACACAGCTCTGGGCTCCCCTTGGCCCACAAAGGATATTCCATTGGTCTGTCTACAAAAGGATATTCCATATTGCTGAAATAAATGGAACTGCTGGTTGGGGTGTAGGAGGAATCTAACCAACCAAGGAGTTCAAAGAGGCCTGGGACCGGTGAATGTGATGGAACCTGGGCCAGATGCAGGTCAATTCAAAGCTATGGGTGCAGGTGACTCACAATGATGGAGAGCACTGGCTGATAATCATGCAAACCCAGTACTGGGAAACTGGGAGGCCAGTGAATTCACCCACTCCATGGTTACAATCACTGCATGCTTGTTCCTGAGCTGAGCCCAAGCCAGGGTGAGCCCTGTGACCTGCTGGGGCTGGCAGGCCTATTGTCCTGTGTACACAGGTGGTCCTACTGCTCTTCAGGGAACATGTGTCTGCAGCTAGAGATGGAGGGATGGAAAAGGACGCCCACCATCCAGTTCACTGTTTAACACAGACACATGCACTTCTCTGGGTGCGCGTTTGTCTAATTGTGCAGACTGTGGCAGAACAGAGTGCAGTCTGGTGGTCCAAGCAAGAGGGGAAGTTGGGCCACAGCTTCACAAGCACCACACACTAACCCTACTAGGTGAGGTCAGGGGCTCGATATAGAATCTTCCAAGGTTAACCCCTTCCTTTGCGTCACTGATGTCTGTTTCCAGCCACTCCCTACAACAGATCTGACCTCATTTGCTCATACTCCCTGCCTGGCTCTGAGGTCTGCTCTGTCCCCTGCCAGGCAAACATCAATAGGAGGAGGTGGAATAAAGGCTGGCCTTGGCATCCCACCAGCCTGGCATTAGCCTGGCATTAAGGCTGGGAAAAACAGTCCTGTGCCAAAGCCAGATGGTCCCTGATGAAGGAAGCTGCTCCTCTGTGGGGGCCTTTCCAGTCTATTTGTGTGCCAAAGATGGAAGCTGATGGGGACCCTTTGAAGTAGGATGTAGGCACACAAGGTGTGGCTGGGCTCAGAACTTTCCCTACTTCCATCTCCTGCAGTACCTTGCCCTAGCAAGAGCTGGGCACTAGGAAATGGGTCTTATGAGGATCCTGTCACTGCCAGTCTGAACAAAAGGGTGATTTCTCCCTGTACTCTTTGCTTAGGGTCTCTTTGGGAAGACAGGAAACAGCAGGGGTCAGGTAGGGTTTCCACAGAGGGAAGGCTTCCCAAGAACTAGAGAGGGCTTCTGGAGGGATTCCCTAGTGTGGACACAAGTCCCATGGATAGGGAGGTAGATGGACCCTCCATCTCTCCCAGGAGGGAAATTTCTTCCAGAGAAAGCCCCACATCAACACAGACTATGTTTGTCGTCCCCACAGTGTGTCCCCCTGGAGAGTCAGGGCTTTGTTCTTGGCCGCTACCTCTGCCGCTGCCGACCTGGATTCTACGGGGCAAGCCCCTCTGGGGGTACGTAAGTGTGATGGGGGCCAGACGTGCATTTTACAGGAGAGGCTGGTTGGGTGGGTACATCTGGGGAAGAAAGCCAGATTGGGGTGAGACACTGGGAGGGAACTTGTGGGGCAAGGGCAGAAGGTTGAGAGAGGCAGGAAAGGCAAGCAAGTTGCAGTGTGGGGGTGTCTGCACCTTCTGAGTATGAGCCTATAACATGCAAATATGATGCAAGTTGACCGCTCAAGGAGCCCTAGCCTGGTGTCACCTCTTCCTGGTACTCTTCCATCCTATGTCCCTGGAGCACCAGATCACAGGAGAACAGGGAGAGGGCTGTGGTGACTATCAGGAGAAAAGGCTGGGATGTCAGGATGCTCTAACCAGGCCCCTCTCCCTGCACCCATTTTATTCTTTATAGGGTTAGAGGAGAGTGCTTTCCAGACTACCGGGCAATTCGGGTCCCCAGAAGGCAGATCTGGGAGACTGCTGCAGTGCCTGCCATGTCCTGAGGGCTGCACCAGCTGCATGGATGCCACACCATGCCTGGTGGAAGAGGCCGTGGCTCTGCGGGCTGCCGTGCTGGCCTGCCAGGCCTGCTGCATGCTGGCCATCTTCCTGAGCATGCTGGTCTCCTACCGCTGCCGCCGGAACAAGGCAAGGAAGGCCCTACACCTCCTGCACACATGTCCGACCCGTCTCAACAGGAGACCTGAGACTACCTAAGACCAGAATTTAGGAGAAATTGGCCGGGCGCGGTGGCTCAAGCCTGTAATCCCAGCACTTTGGGAGGCCGAGACGGGCGGATCACGAGGTCAGGAGATCAAGACCATCCTGGCTAACATGGTGAAACCCCGTCTTTACAAAAAAATACAAAAAACTAGCTGGGCGAGGTGGCGGGTGCCTGTAGTCCCAGCTACTCGGGCGGCTGAGGCAGGAGAATGGCGTGAACCCGGGAGGCGGAGCTTGCAGTGAGCTGAGATCCGGCCACTGCACTCCAGCCTGGACGACAGAGCGAGACTCCGTCTCAAAAAAGAAAAAAAAAAAAAAAAAAAGAATTTAGGAGAAATTGGTTCTAATCTTGATTCTAAATCTAACTCACTATGTAGCATGATGCAAATGATTTCTCCGCCTTGGACCTGCTTCCTCATCTGTAAAATAAGGGCATTGAACTTGATTCAATAAATGCTAGTTGAGTATCTACTCTAAGCAAAACACTGCCTAGGCTCGAGAGGAAGTGATCTGGGCCCGCGTGGAGCTCCCAGTTTAGTGGAGAAAGCAGACATGTAAATAAAATGACAGCACAGTGAGATGGGGGCAAGGATGGAGGTGTCTGTCAGCTGCCGTGGGAGCTTATAGAAAGTCATTCTGGGCCGGGCGCGGTGGCTCAAGCCTGTAATCCCAGCACTTTGGGAGGCCGAGACGGGCGGATCACGAGGTCAGGAGATCGAGACCATCCTGGCTAACACAGTGAAACCCCGTCTCTACTAAAAAACACAAAAAACTAGCCGGGCGAGGTGGCGGCACCTGTAGTCCCAGCTACTTGGGAGGCTGAGGCAGGAGAATGGCATAAACCCGGGAGGCGGAGCTTGCAGTGAGCTGAGATCCGGCCACAGCACTCCAGCCTGGGCGACAGAGCGAGACTCCATCTCAAAAAAAAAAAAGAAAGTCATTCTGCCTGAGATGGCATGGGAAAGACTTTCTGGATGTGACATGAGCCAGGCTTGAAGGTTAACTGGACACTTACTGGGCCAAGAAGGGATACCCTATTCTAGACAAGGGAGCAGCCTGATCCAATGCTTGAGGAATGAATAAGATCCCTTCCAGCTCCAGCAGCCTCTGATTTGAGCCTAGGTCTGCAGCAAGGCCCTAAGTGGGACTGGGAGGAACACAGGGGATGATGTGAAACCTTGGCCTTAGCCATGTTTAGTGCCAGTGGAGCTGAGCCTGGGGTGACAGGGGGCATGGCTATGGGTAGAGAGGGCAGAGCCAGTGTTACAGGGTGAAGCCTTAGCTCAGGGCCACTGAGTTACCCTTCACATAGGCTTGAGAGCCTCTAGAACCATCGTCCAGACTCTGCTCACATGCCTCTCTCCTTGCTTCACAGAGGATCTGGGCATCTGGAGTGGTCCTGCTGGAAACTGTCCTTTTTGGATTCCTGCTGCTTTACTTTCCTGTGAGTCTGTGGCCAGAGGCTGGCCCCACCTTCCAGCATCCCCCACAGCCAAAACCTGGTACCCTCCAAGCCCCACAACCCTTCCTCTTCTCTGCCCTCTGGAGGGGATTCAGAAACCACAGATTTCCCCTACTCATACCCACAAATGACAAGCTCTATGAGCTCTGGAGCCCCAGGCTTAAAAGAGCTCTGTGACTTGCAGTGTGATTTAGGGCAAGTTACCTAACCTCTTTGACACTTCAGCTGCTCCTCTGCAGAATGAAGGTGGTGATGGCTCTATTGCAGGGGTGTTGGGAGGATCCACAGTGTGCTTAGCATAGGCCTGGCCCACAGCAGAAGCACAGTGGAAAGCAGAGATTTTTGTCCCTTCCCACCAGGTCTTCATCCTATACTTCAAGCCCAGTGTTTTCCGCTGCATCGCTCTTCGCTGGGTGCGGCTGCTGGGTTTTGCCATTGTCTACGGCACCATCATACTCAAGCTTTACAGGTACAGCCTGGGACAGACTTTGCCCTCACGATGCTCATCCCAGACCACCCCAGCTCACTCATGGAATGGTGTTTTTCAAAGCCAGACCCTTGCCAGCCCCACTCCCCTGTACCCCTAAGGCCAACCCCCATCACCATAGCCTTGTCCTCCATGTTACTTTTTGCGGGGGTAGCAAGAGGCAGCAAATCACAAAAAGGATGGAAGGACAAGTACCTGTGTGGAGGAGAGGGCAGCAATGGACAGAGACCAGGGCGCTGGTGCCCTCTTCGCAGTCCACCCAGGTCTCTGCCATCCACCCTGTGTATTCTAACCCTCGCAGAGTGCTGCAGCTCTTTCTATCTCGAACGGCCCAGCGGAACGCCCTTCTGAGCAGCGGGCGGCTGCTGCGGCGCCTGGGGCTGCTCCTGCTACCTGTGCTGGGCTTCCTGGCTGTGTGGACCGTGGGTGCCCTGGAGCGAGGCATCCAGCACGCACCTCTGGTGATCCGAAGCCACACTCCCACTGGCCGCCATTTCTACCTCTGTCACCATGACCGCTGGGACTACATCATGGTTGTGGGTGAGCTGCTTCTGCTGAGCCCAGCCTTCCGCTGGTCCCTGACTCTGTGCCTCAGGGATTCTCTTGCTCTGGTTCTCCTGTCTTTTCCCCAGACCCCTGGCCCAGGCTCCCCCCAGCACATCCTTCAGAGAAAGGGGTGGGATGGCTGCTGAGGCAGTGCCGGCTCTCTCCCTCCCTGCAGCTGAGCTGCTGCTGCTGTGCTGGGGCAGCTTCCTCTGCTACGCCACACGGGCTGTGCTCTCGGCCTTCCACGAGCCACGCTACATGGGCATCGCCCTGCACAATGAGCTGCTGCTTTCCACTGCCTTCCATACGGTGAGGTAAGGACGGACCCACCTACCCACACCCCCTTCCACTCTAACACCACTTCTCACCTCTCACAGGTGAGGTGCCCCCATCCCATGCCATCCTGGTGACACTGCTATGCCTCAGCACGTTGAGGAAGGCCCCCACTTCTGGTTTTCTCCCTACCCCCCAGATGTTCCTTCTGTACTCCATGCCTGGCCCAGGTGAGGTGGCCCCCAACACACAAGAGAAGGAAGAGGACCTTCCTCCTAACTCCTCACCCCTCCCAAAGCACCTCTCCAGCACCCCAACATACCCCTTTCCACGCGTGCTCAGTCCTCCCTGCCTTCTACCCTTACTCCTCAGCCATAAGAGCAGCAGTTTGTCCATAAGGACCAGGCCCTGTGGTGGAGGCAGTTAACCCACAGAGTGGGCCTAAGAGTCTGGAGCACAGGTCCGTGCTATACACAGCCAAAGAAAGTGAGCTGGAGTAGTCTGGGAGGGCTTCTTGGAGGTGGGGATTAACAGGATTAAGGTGGGACCTAAATCCTGGAGAGGGCAGGAGAGGACAGAATGCCCCCTCATCCTAAGGGTATCAGGGCTGGGGCTGGGGTGAAACGCAGTGAGAAGGCGAAGTGGAAGAGACCATTCCCACCTGTAGTAATGACCTGCGCCCCCATCCTGCCCCAGGTTTGTGCTGGTTCCCTCCCTGCACCCGGACTGGACCCTCCTCCTCTTCTTCTTCCACACCCACAGCACAGTCACCACCACGCTGGCTCTGATCTTCATCCCTAAGGTGAGGCCCTCCCCTCCTGCCTGTGAGGTGGATGCCAGCCCCTCTGTCTGGGGCACTGTGGAGCTGTTGTCCCGCAGCGCCCTCTGCAGGCCAGGGTGAGGACGACAGAAGTTGCTGGGTGAGTGAGCAGAGTGCCAGGCGCCCTAAGCTAGGAGCCGGCTTGAGTGGAGACACTCTCTGCTTCCAGTTCCTGGGCAAGGGAAAGAAGAGCCAGGGCTGGAGGGGCTCCCTCCCGCAGCTGGAAGGTTAGCACACTCTGAAAATCTACTCAGAAGCAGGTACACAGGGAGAGGTGGGAGAGCTGAAGGACCCGACTAGGAATTGCAGGGTCAGGGGCTTGGAACCACCCTGCTCTCTGAGCTAAAGAAGGTCAGCGAGGATGAGGGGAGTAAAACTCTAAAGATCCCCAGAATTCCAAATCAGAGAAGGGGGTGAAGCATCACAAAGTAAGGACGCATTCCACAGGGCTGGTGAGTGCAGGCGTGGACAGGGAGCCAGGGTGAGTCTTTTTCCCACTCATATGCTCCCCTGCCAGTTCTGGAAGCTGGGGGCTCCTCCCCGAGAGGAGATGGTGGATGAGGTGTGCGAGGACGAGCTGGACCTGCAGCACTCAGGCTCTTACCTCGGCAGCAGCATCGCCTCAGCCTGGAGCGAGCGCAGCCTGGACCCTGGAGACATTCGGGTATGTGCCACCCTCCCTGCCTCCTTTCAATGCTAGCTTTTAGCAATGGGGCAGAGGAAGGACTGGGCCCTGCCACCTGGGCTATGTGCCACTGCAAGTCCTCTTCCCTCCAAGACCTGCCCTCTCCCTTCTCCACCTCTGGCCTAAACTGATTCCCCTGACTCTATTCAAAGGAGGCCACACACACCCAAGTGGGAAGACCCCAAAGCTCCAGAATGAGATCCTGGAGGCTCAGGCCATGTGGCAAGCTAGAGGCAGGGCTGAGAGTGGAGCTCTACTCCCTCGCACCCTCCACTCTAACTCACAGGGGCATCAGGTCGGGGGCAGACTAAGAAATCCCTCAGCTGGCCAGGCACAGTAGTTCATGCCTGTGATCCCAGCATTTTGGGAGGTCGAGGCAGGCGGATCACTTGAGGTCAGGAGTTCAAGACCAACCTGACCAACATGGCAAAATCTCGTCTCTATTAAAAATACAAAAATTAGTCGGGCATGGTGGTGCATGTCTGTGGTCCCAGCTACTCAGGGGGCAGGATCACTGGAGCCTGCTAAGTTGAGGTTGCAGTGAGCTGAGATTACACCACTGCACTCCAGCCTGGGTGACAGAGCAAGACTCCGTCTCAAAAAAAAAAAAAAAAAATCCTCAGCCCCCAGGAAAGCAGGCTGGTTGGTGCCTAGGGCACCTAGGGCCAGCTGTGGGGGTGGGTAGTTCAGGTGGCCACCAGGATCCCCTTTCCCTGGACCTGACAGGTCTTAGAGAGAGGAAGTTCTTCCTGGGTCTACACTGGAAGAGCATGCTAATTTTAATTTCTGTGCTCAAGGGTATCATTATAGTCACCAGAACCCTAACAAGAGGCTCAGTGGGTAAGATACAAGGAGAGTTGATAATCTAAGCCCATTGTTTTATACAATCCAGAGTCTAGGAACCACTGTGGTGAACCCCTCCACCTCTACTGGGGCCCTCTTCACACCTGACTTGTTTACAGGCTCACAAAGCAGAGTCCTCCACATCTTCCGAGTCCTTCCTTGTCCCAGCTGCCTCTGCCTGTTTCCCCCTTGTGTCCTCACCCTCTAAGCTCTGCCTGCCCTGCATCCTGAGACCGCAATCCAGCTGAAGGGCCAGGGAATATGGAGGGACAGCTCCACCTCGACCCTCCACTTTCTGGAACACAAGCCAATCTGTGGCTCCTATGCTGGGTCTGGGGAGAAACCCAGAACAGAAGACTTTTAAAGCCCTGTTCCATCACTTACACCTGAACACTGCACATTTCATACCCACTAGTCTCATCAAGCTCATATAATGCTCTTAAGGAAGTTAACAGTGGTCACCCAGGTAACATTGCTTTACAGAAGATCCAGAGGCTCAGAGGGAGGGGTCATGAAAACAGCCTCCAGGCACACAGCATATTGAGTGTCCCCAGGCTACTGACTTCCCACCAGACCACAATGCCCCAGAGAAGGGGGTACATCTGAGCCCTCTGAGCTGACTGGATCTGGCTGGGACTCAGGTTGGCAACTGGTCTCACAGGAACAAAGAGGTGAATTCTGAGAGTTTTAGAAGCAGGGATGAGATACAGCTTGATGGAAAGAGATCCCTCAGGGAAAAGGTCTAATTAAGGGCAGACTAACAGACAGCCAGAGGATGGAGAGAGCTCACCTGCAGCCCTGCTTTCCTTCCTGCTGCCCCACAGGACGAGCTGAAGAAGCTCTATGCCCAGCTAGAGGTCCATAAAACCAAGGAAATGGCTGCAAACAACCCCCACCTGCCCAAAAAGCGGGGCAGCTCACGCCAGGGGCTGGGCCGCTCCTTCGTGAGGTACCTGGCGGAATTCCCCGAGGCCCTGGCCAGGCAGCACTCCCGGGACTCAGGCTCCCCGGGCCATGGCAGCCTGCCCGGCTCCTCCCGCCGTCGGCTCCTCAGCTCCAGCCTCCAGGAACCAGAGGGGACACCGGCTCTGCGCAAGTCCCGCAGCACCTATGACCAGCGCAGGGAGCAGGAACCGCCTCTTCTTGACTCACTGCTGAGGAGGAAACTGGCCAAGAAGGCCTCTCGAACAGAGAGCCGGGAGTCGGTGGAGGGGCCCCCTGCCCTGGGCTTCAGGTCAGCCAGCGCCCACAACCTGACGGTGGGAGAGAGGCTACCCAGAGCCCGGCCCGCCTCTCTGCAGAAGTCGCTCAGTGTGGCTGGCTCCAGGGAAAAGGCCTTGCTCATGGCCAGCCAGGCCTACCTGGAGGAGACCTACCGGCAAGCAAAAGAGCGGGAGGAGCGGAAGAAGGCCGAGGCGGCCATGGCCAGACTGGTGCGGAGGCCATCGGCCAGGAGGCTGGAGCGGCCTCGAGGGCCCCCCCTGTCAGCTCCACCTTCCCCTGCCAAGAGCAGCAGCATGGACAGCTCTCATGCCTCTGTGAGGCTTCATGAGGAGGCTGGGAGAAGGCTGCCTCACCCACCCATCCGGCACCAGGTCTCCACCCCCACCTTGACCCTGTCTGGGACCTGCCTGGGAGAGCCAAGGATGCTATCTCCCACCTCCACCTTGGCTCCAGCTCTGCTGCCGGCTCTAGCTCCATCCCCAGTCCCTGCCCCGGCACCAGTCCCAGTACCCCCTCAAAGCCCCAACTTACTCACCTACATCTGCCCCTGGGAGAACGCAGAACTGCCTGTCAAGAAAGAAAATGTGCCCCAGGAAGGCCCCTCAGGGCCAGAACAAGGCCACCACTCCCCTGCCCCAGCTCGAGCCAGGCTCTGGAGGGCCCTCTCTGTCGCAGTAGAGAAAAGCAAGGCTGGGGAGAATGAGATGGACGCAGAGGACGCACATCACCAGAGGGAAGCTAACGATGCAGACGAAGACAGGCCCAAGATCTTCCCTAAATCCCACAGCCTCAAGGCCCCTGTTCAGCAGGGTTCCATGCGCAGCCTGGGGCTGGCGATTAAAGCTCTGACCCGTTCTCGGAGCACCTACAGAGAGAAGGAGAGAGTGGAGGAGAGTCCCAAGGGGCAGAACAGCGGGACTGTGGGAGAGAGTGTGGGGGCACCGTCCCGATCGCCCAGGCTAGGCCGGCCCAAGGCAGTGAGTAAGCAGGCTGCTCTTGCCGCCTGCGATGATGAGGAGTCCCTCCAGAACCAACAGAATGCTCACACCAGCAGGATGCTCCAAGTCTGTCAACAGGAGGGCAGCAGGGAACAAGAAGACAGAGGCAGGACATCCCAGGGTCTAGGGGAGCAGAAAGCTGAGAGAACAGGTAAAACAGGGCTTGCCGCGCTGAGGCAAGTTTCCAGGGACAAAAATGTCAAGCAATTAAAGGACGCCCCTGTTGGGTGGCAGGAACTGCCCAAAGTTGGAGTCCAGTCCCTGGGCAGTGTTGACTACAGGGTGGCAGAGGTATGCCCCTGGGAGGTCACTGAATCAGAAACACGTCAGCCAGACAGTGGCAACAAGGCCGAAATCTGCCCCTGGGAGATGAGTGAAGGAGCCCCTGAGTCGAGGGCACTAAGACAAGACCCAGGTGACTCCAAAGAAAAGAGCGGGGAGGCCCAGGGAAAATCGGAGCCCACGGATGTGGTTCCCATCACGCGGAAAAAGCCAGATAGGCTGGTGAGGGAGCAGGAAGCAGTGTGTCCCTGGGAGAGTGCCGATCGAGGAGGTCTGTGCCCTGGGTCAGCTCCTCAGGACCCTGGCAGAATCAGAGACAAATCTGAGGGTGGGGGCAGTGTGGAGGCCAGGAAGGTGGAGAAGCCTGGGTGGGAAGCTGCTGGCTCAGAAGCTCATACACCTGACATCGCCAAGGCAGAGCTGTGTCCCTGGGAGGCAAGTGAAGGAGGCAAGGATGGGAAACCAGCCCTAGAGGTAGTGAAGGATCTCCCTCAGGAAAAGCAGAAAACCAGGAAAGCAACCTTTTGGAAAGAACAGAAACCGGGCGGAGACTTGGAGTCTCTTTGTCCATGGGAGAGTACAGATTTCCGGGGCCCCTCAGCAGTCTCAATTCAGGCCCCAGGAAGTTCAGAGTGTTCAGGGAGTTTGGGCAGTGGCATTGCTGAAGTGTGTCCGTGGGAGGCAGGAGATACTCCTGCTATCCGGAAAGCAGAGATCTGTCCCTGGGAGCTGGATGATAACGTGATGGGGCAGGAAATGCTGAGTCTGGGGACAGGTGGAGAATCTCTCCAAGAAAAGGAAAAAGCCTCCAGAAAAGGAAGCTTTGGAGAGATGGGGGAACACACTGTGAAAGCAGTGCAGAAATTAAGTCAACAGCAGGAGTCAGTGTGTCCCAGGGAGAGCACGGCCCCTGGGCACTCCAGCCCATGTCCAGACAATTCCTCATCCAAAGCTGGTGGCCAATTCCTACGCAGTGGAGGAAGCAGAGCAACACAGGCGTGTCCACAGGAAGATCTCAGGCCGGAGGCACAGGAAGCAACACCTGCCAAAGCAGGAATCTGTCCCTGGGAGGTAAATGAAAGAACAAGAGAGGAATGGACATCAGCACAGGCACCAAGAAGAGGAGAATCTCAAAAGGACAAGGAGAAAATGCCTGGAAAATCAGAAATCAAAGATGTTACAGCTTGGGAAAAGCCTGAGGGGCAGATCCAAAAGCAAGAAGCAGTCAGCCCCTGGGAGAGTGTGAACCCTGGCAGCTTCTCCCCACAACCACGTCCTCAAGACACAGAGAGACCCCAAACCCTTCTCCAGATGTCAGGCAGTGTGGGAAGCAAAGCTGCCGACATTTGCCCTTTGGATGTGGAGGAAACCCTGACTGCTGGGAAGGCAGAAATCTGTCCCTGGGAGGTGGATGCTGGAGCGGGGGAGGAAAGAGCTTTCGGAGCTGAGGTCATCAGGATATCTCCAAACGATACAGGAAAGGTTTCTGCAGATCTTGGACCCAGGGAGACAGCTGTTACCGTTCCAAAGAAGCCACAGAAGCCAACCCCAGAGTGGGAGGTGGCTTGTCCCTGGGGGAGTGTGGGTCCAGATACTCTGGATGCTGATGGACCAAAAGCTGGGTTCCAGGAACTGGACCATATGGGGTGCAGGCCAGGTGAGGTGTGTCCCTGGGAAGCACAGGAAGCTGCTACCAGTGAAAAAGCCAAGATGTGTCCCTGGGAGGTGAATGAAGGAACTACTGGGAAGGGATTGGACCAAGAGACAGGGAGTGAATCAGCAGAGCAGAGGGAGAAAGCTCTAGAAAAGGGGAGACTCACTTCCCTGGGAGAAGACGCATCAAAACGGATGGCAAAACTGTGTCAAGAGCAGGAAGCTATTTGTCTTTGGGAGAACAAGAACCCGAGGGAATCCCCTGCTCAGGCCCCCAAGATCTCAGATTTGCCCAGCAGCATGAGAAGTGAAGTGGCAGAGGGACATTCCTTGGAAGCAACAGAGAAGGCGGACCTGAGACAAGACCCAAAGACAAGTTCCTTCCCAGAACACATAACCCAAGAAAAAGCTCCAGCTCCAAACGCAGAAGAATTCACCACCGAAGATGGGGAAAAAACAAGCCATGAGCTACAATCTGTCTATACATGGGCGACCACTGCCCCAGCAGTTTCCTTCTCCCACCCAGACAGACAGCGCCCTGACCAAGCTAAAGCCAGTTCCCAGAGACTGGTCAGCACTGGGGGCAGGGCCGCTGATGTGTGTCCATGGGATGTTCCTGATGCAGGTGTGTATAAACCTGACAGAAGTGCCAAGGCCGAGACCTGTCCCTGGGAAGTTACTGAAAGAATCCCTGTCAAAGGGGTGTCAAGGCAGGATGGAAAAGGGGACTCTCAAGAAGAGAAAGGCAGAGCCCCAGAAAAATCAGAGCCCAAAGGTGTGCCAGTTCAGAAACAGCCAGAGATGGCAGACTTCAGGCAACAGGAGGCTGTGTGTCCCTGGGAGAGTCAACATGGCAAAGATCTGTCCCCACAGCCAGCCCCAGATGCTTCTGACAGCAACAGAGGAAGTTCTGAGGCAGCAGGCAGTGTGGAGAACAAGATAGTGGAAGTGTGTCTGTGGGAAGCGGAAGAGGCTCCCTCTGCCAAGAAAGCAGAGATCAGCCCTTGGGAGGTGGGTGGAGGAGCAGCAGAGGAAAGGGAACTGGAACGAGAATCACAAGGGCAAGGAGAGATGTTCCTTCAGAAGGCAGGACCTGGAGGGACTGAAGAACACTTCTCAAAAGCAGCAGCAAAGCCCAGAGAGCAGGAGGTAGTCTGCCTTGGGGAAGGCACAGGCTCAGGAGGGCTCTTGCCCCAGTCAGGTGCCCTGGACCCAGAACTCAAAGTCAGCCCCGAAGGAGCAGGCAGCATGGGGAGCAGGATGGCAGAGCTGTGCCAATGGGAAATCACAGATCCAGAAGGAAATAAAATAAAGGGTACCATGGCAGACATCTGTCCTGGGGAGGAAACTGGAGTCCCACCTGAGGAATCTGGCCTCCTGGCTTTAACAGCAACTCAGAGAGAATTTTTCCCCACAGCTCCTGAAAAACCACTATGCCTTTCAGTCCATGGGCCTCTGGATCACTTCTTTCCAGAAAGCAAAATCCCCTGCCCCAAGGTAAGCAGGCCAGCCAGTACTTTCACTCTTGAAGGTGTCAGAGAACTACAAGGACCTTCAGGGCTTGAGCCAAGGACAAGCTTAGCCCCAGAGCCAAGTCTTCAGGAAGCTGAGACTCAGTCTTCCTCCTTAACTGAAGACTCAGGCCAAGTGGCTTTTGAAGCTCAGTATGAAGAATTCACCCCTCCAACTGTCTATCCTTGGGATTGGGAGTAACAGCCTTATTAGGTGAGGTCAAACACAGAGCTAGCTTTCAGGAGCCAAGGCTCTCTCCAAGTCCAAGTGTTCCCAAAGAGCTGAATCAAAGACAGCTTGGCCACTTCCCCTCCTTGAGAAGACCAGAAGTCAACTCATCCCAAAGACAAACTGTATGAAAAGGATACAGCTTGAACCCCAATGGGAAGACCCATCCTCTCTTTACTTCTAACTTTTCTTCCTGTTCGAGGAAACAAAGACTGGACGCTCTGCTTCCAAGGACTCCTCCCATCCACCTACAGTACTCACAACACAAACCACCCAAGTCTGGACACTCACCCACAAAGCCAGTGTTAGGGACGAAAGAAGTCAGCTGTGCCCAGCCTGCCTTCTCTCACAGGGAGACCCAATTCTCTGAAGTCTACAACGGAGCATTTTTTGAGAAGAAACTAAACCATACAAAGTGTTGGCAACATAGGGATGGTGGACCATAGAAGGCTATAAAGGCCACCATAGGAAGCTGAAGAGCCATTTAATTGAAGCTGAAAGATAAATTGGGGGAAAAGCTAAAATGACTCAAAATAGGTGCCTGAAAATGCATTAAGGACCTTGTCATTTTGGCTTTGAATCTCCTGTTTCTGCTTTATTGCTTCTCATACCTGCCTTGCTTGACTGCTGAAGCAGAAACAACCAGGCACGCTGACATCCTTATCAACATCTGGCATCCAAAGCAACGTGAGAGAGAAAGAACACAGAAGAAAAGCAATCTCCCCAGGTCCTCCCCACAGTCAAGGGAGCTCTTCCTTCTAGACATCCTTGTGTGATCTTGCTAGTTTTTTAGGGGGTCTCCCCCTCTTCCTGCCCCAGCTCTCACAAGTCTCCAGAGCTTGCCTCACTGGCTCATTTGTCTCCCCCTAGCTTTTCAGCACTGCCATCAACAGGACGGCTCTCTTTTGTCAAAGCAACTGGAGTCAAGGGGAATCTCTGGTTCTGATGCAAGACCCACCCCCCGCCACCCCCACCTCTCCCTGCCCAGGAATCACTTGCTCAGTAACAAGAGGCCACATCAATCTCCTTCCAGAGGAGCTCAGGAAAGGCGGTCCTGTACACAGCCAGCACTCTAATTCTTCTGCCCTCTGAAAGAGGAGTGCTATGGGGCAGGTTAGAAGCCTGAGGGGCGGGAAAAGGGCACTGTTGAAGACAAAGCCTTCTTTCTTAGGGAGCTCTTTCTTGGCTCGGCTCTCTGGTCTCCTCAGTTCAGGCTACCCTTGCTTAAGCAGTACTAGATTACAAAGTGCTGAGATTAGATGATAATACCAGAGGAAAATGAGGAAGGAGAAAAATATACAAAGTGCTGAGATTAGATGATAATACCAGAGGAAAATGAGGAAGGAGAAAAACATACAAAGTCCCAAGATTGGCAAAGGGAGGTGGGAGAGCAGGGAAGGGGCAGCTAGAGATGGCAGAGCTGGACAGGGGCACTAAAGATGGCAGTAAGTCACACCCTCTAACAGTACAACAGTACAGACACTGATGTCATTCACGGGGAGAAAAAGATGACACAGGGAGACCAAATACTCAAAGGGAAAACAAGCCGTTAACATCTAGTCTGCATATAAATATGCTGGGTGGTTATGGGACTTCACAGAGAAAGTAACAAACTACTCCATTTCTAAAAGGGAACAGAGGAATGGAGTAACCTACTCTCCTTTGGGGGCCAGATGTCCTCATTCCCTTATCTAGGGCCCTTATTCTGGGCTTTTAGAGCAGTAATTTAAGTGTGGTGTTGTTCTGGGCTCTGGCTAGTTAGCCTTACAGTTTCTGAGCTAAAGTGGATTTCGCTGTGCACCCTGAAACAATCCTGTTGGGTCTGGTCTAGCTGGAAACAGCAAAGTGGGTTTGCCGCCAAACCCACTCTTGTGAAATAAACCATGGGGAGCGGAAATAAACAGTGCTTTTTCTTGACACTGCAGTTGGCTCTAGCTTATTCATAATGATGATTATCTTTTTTAACATTTTTAAACAGTAACAGAAGATAGATAAGGAAAGAACAATGCCTGCTCCAAAGCTCAAGGTAGTAACACTGCAGCCTTGGGACTTTGGGTTATCTGGCTAATGCTCTGCCAGTGCCCAGGTCAGTGCTGACGCTGCAGATGGTCTCTGCCTGGTCCTTCTAGTGAGCCCCTCACATCTGGAGGCCATTTGCTCAGCTGGATTTAATCCCAAGGGGAAATGGAAATTGCACTCATCCTCTGGCTCTCTGGTGGCAGCTACTGCTTAGCTGCTCTTTAGGATTATCTAGAGAACCCCGAGATATCCAGGGGAATGGGATGAAAGTTTATTTGAAGCATTGTTTTTACATATTCAAAGGAATCAATGTATCATTTGCCCACTGTGCTTTTTTTTTCATTTCTTTGCTTCCTTACCCTGCAAGGATTATTTCCCCTTCCTCCATATTCCCTGGCAGTGGGTCCTGCTCAAAGTACATCCCTTCTCATTTTGCCTTAATCCAGGGCTCAAGCGAATAGGATATGATCAAACTTCACTTGGGCAGTAATTAAAGTGATGTACACTTTAAGCCAAAAAGGTTGGGACTAAGTAGCATGATGAGAGTGGTTGATGAGAGACACCAGGGCTGTCTCTTCCCTAAGCATATATATCTTTGTTTCCACAGTTAACACTTAACAGGCCGAGCATGGTGACTCACACCTATAATCCCAGCACTTTGGGAGGCCAAGGCAGGTGGATCACCTGAGGTCAGGAGTTCGTGACCACCCTGGCCAACAAGGTGAAACCCCGTCTCTACTCAAAATACAAAATTAGCCAGGTGTGGTGGCGCATGCCTGTAATCCCAGGTACTTTGGGAGACTGAGGCAGGAGAATCGCTTGAACCTGGGAGGCAGAGGCTGCAGTGAGCTGAGATCGCACCATTGCACTCCAGCTGGGACAACAAGAGCAAAACTCCGTCTCAAAAAAAAACACAAAAAAACATTTAACAGTTGCTGTGAAAACATCAGTCTTCCTTAGTGAAGCCTGGTTTGCTGCTTTGCTGAGGTAGTAGCTTTACAGAGACTGGAGAATTAGGTTATTTATCCTTGACCAGATTCTAGTTTCTTTGGACTCTACTCTCAGGACAAGGTCAGTATGGATTAATCTTTACTTTAAGTGACAGATTTCTTCAAAGAAAATTCTAAGCTTGAGAAAGAGAAGTATGAGAATTTAGGCCCTATTTTTCTTTTTTTTTCTTTTTTTTTTTTTTTGAGACGGAGTCTCGCTCTGTCGCCTGGGCTGGAGTGAGTGGCCGGATCTCAGCTCACTGCAAGCTCTGCCTCCCGGGTTCCCGCCATTCTCCTGCCTCAGCCTCCCGAGTAGCTGGGACCACAGGCGCCGCCACCATGCCCGGCTAATTTTTGTATTTTTTTTAATAGAGATGGGGTTTCACCGTGTTAGCCAGGATGGTCTCGATCTCCTGACTTTGTGATCCGCCCGTCTCGGCCTCCCAAAGTGCTGGGATTACAGGCTTGAGCCACCGTGCCCAGCCCAGGCCCTATTTTTCAAGAGGAGCCCACGCTGGACTGATAAAAGCAACAGTACTACCAACATGGAGAAACCCCGTCTCTACTAAAAATACAAAATTAGGCCATGTGCGGTAGCTCAGACCTGTAATCCCAGCACTTTGGGAGGCTGAGGCGGGCGGATCACAAGGTCAGAAGATTGAGACCATCCTGGCTAACACGGTGAAACCCTGTCTCTACTAAAAATACAAAAAATTAGCTGGGGGGTGCTGGCGCGTGCCTGTAGTCCCAGCTACTTGGGAGGCTGAGGCAGGAGAATAGCTTGAATCTGGGAGGTGGAGCTTGCAGTGAGCCGAGATCGTGCCACTGCACTCCAGCCTGGACGACAGAATAAGACTTCGTCTCTAAAAAACAAAACAAAACAAAGTGATTTCTCTTGTCATGCTCAGATGCCCTAGGACACATGGGCATGTGAGGTCCCACACCCTTCTAACATCCCATCTGGAGCTAAGGAACAAGGAGGGGCTGGCCTATTTTCCTCTGCACATGTTCATACTCTTGTACACTCATCTTCAATACTGGGCTGGAAAGAACAGTCCCCATCTCCAAGTGGTGCTAGAAATCAGGGAATCAAGTACTGCAGATAAATTTTCCAAATGTAACAATCTCTCCATGGTCCCTCCCTCCCCCAGCGCTTCCTGATACAGCCAATAATTAAGAACACAATCAAAGGCTGAGAAACAAATTATTTTTTTGGATTTGTATTTTTCCATAAAATACAAATGCTGATTCATCAGTGAGTCAGTAAATGAAAAAGGGTCTCAAGTATCTTATAAACACTAAGTATTCTTTCCCAGTCTGGATTTCCTTAAAGTCACATCACTCACAAGCAGGCTTATCTTCCACTTCTGCCATTTGAAGGCTGGTCTATGCCCAGCCTGAACCAGGGGAAATGTACAGAACTCACCAAAATTTTACCAACACTCTGATAGCGTTTTATTTCAAACTCTGATCCCTGCCCTGTGATTACAAAGAGGATGCTGCTGGTTCTCTCTCACAGTCCCTGCTGTGGAAAAAACTGGTAT
>NW_012118488.1:1347365-1352255 GCF_000951035.1 Colobus angolensis palliatus
GAAGAGTGTACATGGCCATGTTATACCTGCCACCTGCTAGGGCCCAGCCATCAGCCATGGTTGCTGAGGATGAGACTACTGAAAAGACCTGAGCATGATGGGAGAGAACAAAGGTAGTTCTTTTTATAGCATGATGGGAATGGGAGACTTCAAAGCTTCCAGCAGCCTCATCACCCAGGCTTCACCCAAGAAGTCATTTTTGTCATCAGGCTAGCTGAGGCTTCTGGGCCTCTCCTTGTGCCTCTTCATATTCTTCTTCCGGTTTCAGCTGAGGGCCAGGGATCATCACCGTCTGAAAGAGTAGGATGCCAAGTTACCCACCAACCAAGGCCATGGCTAACCCAGAAGAACTTCATCCCCTTCTCCCACCCATCCATCCACCCACCCACCAAGCCTTCCCTTCCCCGGTGGTGAATCACCCCCTCTTGCCACTAGGGGGAGCCCAACAGAGTGGCTTAGGAGACCCCAAGTACTGCCTCAGCTCTCTTAAACCACGCAAGCCACCTTACCTTAAGGATGGGCTGCTTAGGGGGTGCCCATGGGGGAACGATCTTGCTATGCATTCTCCAGCTTCCATATGGGTTTGTCAACTGCTTTTCGAATACAACATACTCCAGGACATCCTTGGGTACATCTTCCTGTCCATACATCAACCGGCCAAACCGGTCATAGATGGCCAGAGTCTGCAAGGATAAAAGCAAATCTGGCCTCTTAGTTTTTTTGGTGTGTGAGTGTGAGTTGTTTGTTTTTTTGCCCCCCAATCTTTTTTTTTTTTTTTTTGAGACGGAGTCTAGCTCTGTCGCCCAGGCTGGAGTGCAGTGGCCCGATCTCAGCTCACTGCAAGCTCCGCCTCCTGGGTTCATGCCATTCTCCTGCCTCAGCCTCCCAGGTAGCTGGGACTACAGGCGCCCGCCACCTCGCCCGGCTAATTTTTTGTATTTTTTAGTAGAGACGGGGTTTCACCATGTTAGCCAGGATGGTCTCGATCTCCTGACCTCGTGATCCGCCGGTCTCGGCCTCCCAAAGTGCTGGGATTACAGGCTTGAGCCACCGTGCCCGGCCTCTTTTTTTTTTTTTTGAGATGGAGTCTCACTCTGCTGCCTTGGCTGGAGTGCAGTGGTACGATATTGTCTCACTGCAACCTCCGCCTCCTAGGTTCAAGTGATTCTCCTGCCTCAACCTCCTGAGTAAGTGAGAGTACAGACACACACTATCATGCCTGGCCAATTTTTCTATTTTTAGTATACATGGGGTTTTGCCATGTTGGCCAGGCTGGTCTTAAACTCCTGACCTTGTGGTCTGCCCGCTGTGGTCTCCCAAAGTGCTGGGATTACAGGTGTGAGTTACTGTGCCCAGCCAGAAAAAATCTTAATGGGTAGAAAAAAAATTATCTTGGAATTCTGAATCTAGGACTATCTGATCAACTACTGACACTTTACTCTTACAGGTTCTTTGACAGGGGGCAGGGATAGAGGAAGTCAAGACCAAGAAGGAGTGGGGCACAATGGCTCATGCCTATAGTCCCAGCACTTTGGGAGGCTGAGGTGGGCAGATCACTTGAGCCCAGGAGTCTGAGACCAGCTTGGGCAAAATGACAAGACTGGTCTCTACAAAAAATACTAAAATTAGCCAGGCGTGGTGGCATGCCCCTATAGTCCCAGCTACTTGGAGGCTGAGGTGGGAGGATTGCTTCAGCCCAGGAGGTTGAGGCTGCAGTGAGCCATAATCACATCACTGCACTCCAGCCTGGGTGACAGAATGAGACCCTATCTTGGAGGAAAAAAAAAAACACAGGAAGGGTGGGAGAGAATATCCTCACACATGTCTTAGTAGAGCCAACACGTAACAGTGGGAAGGCGACAGCAGCACAGCAAGGAAGACAGATCACAGTGTACCTTTTGCTACTATTTACAGTCCTGGGCAACCACACCCAGCACTCCAGAGGGAGGTGCCCAAGTTCAGTGTGAAGAAAAGCTGGGAGGAAGGCAGACTAGTGCCTCTACCTGCCGGGTGTGCATGCGTACGGTGACCTGGCCGTACACGTTGCCCTGATTCATCATACTTGAACAGCGAACTTGAACAACATGGGAGGGCTCTAAAGATTCCACGAAGCTCCAGCGGACGGTCTTATATTTGATGTCCCAGGTCATGTCCTAAGGGCAGAGGAGAACAAGTTCAACTGGATTTTTCCCTCCCTTTAAGGAAGCTGGTGCTGCCACACTGCTCTTACTTCCTGCAAGACTACAGCCAACAGGCAGCACATTTCCCACCACATACTCTCTTGTGCCTGTTCTCTCTCGCACCTTCCTAAGTTTTGATTAAGCTATTGGTCAAGTTCACCTGACAACTCTCTCTTTATCTAAATCACAACTTCAGACCCACCTTCCTCTTTGAGCACCCTTCCCCAAATCAATGAAAACCACATTCCAAACTGCCAGCATGCCCAATATACCATCATCCCTCCCATACACTTTCATAATCTGGCAATTATTGCATGTACTTGTGTTGACTGCATATATATATATTTTTCCCACTCACCTATTAACAATGAAAAGTGGGAATTTTACAGGACTTAAGGGCTAAACTGCTAGGACTGGGGAAGACTTATAGAAACTGAAATTCTACTGATAGAAACTCAAGGTTCTTTTTTTTTTTTTTTGAGATGGGAGTCTCGCTCTGTTGCCAAAGCTGAAGCACAGTGGCGCGATCTCGGCTCACTGCAAGCTCCACCTCCCAGCTTCACACCATTTTCTTGCCTCAGCCTCCCAAGGAGCTGGGACTACAGGCACCCGCCACCATGCCCCGCTAATTTATTTGTATTTTCAGTACAGATGGGGTTTCACCATGTTAGCCAGGATGGTCTTGATCTCCTGACCTTGTGATCAACCCACCTCAGCCTCCCAAAGTGCTGGGATTACAGGCGTGAGCCACTGCACCCAGCCCCAAGTTCTTATTCTTGAATCTCTAACTGAACCACAAAGTTCTTTATCCTTGGGGGTCCCTCCAAGTGCCTCACACTGCTGTTACCACTCAATATAAGCCTCATGAACTCTGGTTAAATCCTTCATGATAGTGCAGGCATATGGAGATGTGGCCTCATATAGCCCATATCCAAGCCTCAGGATGCTCCTGCAGTGTCATGACTGCTGGCTGAGGGACCTCTTTTATTCACCAGGGCCCTTACCAGAGTCCGTGTCAAGACATCATCATTCAGCTACAAGCAATGAAACTTCAGCTTGTACCTTAAACTTCCTACACTCTCAAAACTGATCCTTCTTAAGAGAAACCAGGCAGGGCACGGCGGGGCTCATGCCTGTAATCCCAGCACTTTGGGAGGCCAAGGTCAGTGGATCACCTGAGGTCGGGAGTTTGAGACCAGCCTGACCAACATGGAGAAACCCCGTCTCTACTAAAAATACAAAATTAGGCCATGTGCGGTAGCTCAGACCTGTAATCCCAGCACTTTGGGAGGCTGAGGTGGGCGGATCACAAGGTCAGAAGATTGAGACCATCCTGGCTAACACGGTGAAACCCTGTCTCTACTAAAAATACAAAAAATTAGCTGGGTGTGGTGGCGGGTGCCTGTAGTCCCAGCTAGTCAGGAGGCTGAGGCAGGAGAAAGGCATGAACCCAGGAGGCGGAGCTTGCAGTGAGCCCAGATCTCGCCACTCCACTCCAGCCTGGGCGACAGAGCAAGACTCTGTCTCAAAATAAATAAATAAATAAATCATTAGGCGGGCATGGTGGCGGGTGCCTGTAATCCCAGCTACTTGGGAGGCTGAGGCAGAAGAATCGTTTGAACCCGGGAAGTGGAGGTTGCAGTGAGCCAAGATCGCACCATTGCACTCCAGCCTGGGCAACAAGAGTGAAAATCTGTCTCAAAAAAAAAAAAAGAAAAGAAAAGAAAAACCAGAGACGATGTCTAGAATCTGTCCACTCAGTCACCCCACAGTTCTAAGGAGGATGAGAACTTACTGGAAAACAGTGTTCAGTTACCAAGGTATGAAGTCGGTCATGGTCTGAGCTACAAAAGAAAACAATAAATATCATTGACTACTGCTCTTATAATACCCTGTATGAAGACTGAAAATGGAAAACAATTCATTTTTATAAATGTTTTCAGCAAATCTTGTATAAGCCAGGTATATAATATGCTAAATTCTAGGGGCACAAAGACAAACAATAATGTGATTTACCAGAAAACCCTGAGATCTAGTAGCAGAATAAAATTATATTACAAAAAAAAAAATTTTTTTTTAAATTAAATTTAAATCTAAGGAGCAGGAGGAAATTTCTCTAAAATTACCATATATCCTTAAGATGGGTACCCTCATTGGGACATAGGACCTGATTTTTGCTCTAAGCTGGTATGAGCAACAAAGTTCAACACAAGTAACAATCAATAGCTTGATTTTATCTCCTCTTGCCTCTGACCTAGCATCAGTACCATCTGGCTTGGCCTTATATCTTTTTTTTTTTTTTTTTTTTTTGGAGTCAGAGTCTCGCTCTGTCGCCAGGCTGGAGTGCAGTGGCGTGATCTCGGCTCACTGCAACCTCCACCTCCCGGGTTCAAGCGATTCTCCTGCCTCAGCCTCCTGAGTAGCTGGGACTACAGGCGCATGCCATGACGCCCACCTAATTTTTGTATTTTTAGTAAAGATGGGGTTTCACCATGTTGTTGGCCTTGTATCTTATAATCTCATCTTTGAACCTAGTCAAAGATAATCATGTCTTTCCTGGTCCTATTATCTCTCCTCTATCTTGCTGCTGCCAGAGTGGCCAAGTTATGCTGACTCTATACAGTAATAGTTAGAAAAACACAAAACAGCCAGGCGCAGTGGCTCACGCCTGTAATTCCAGCACTTTGGGAGGCCGAGACGGGTGGATCAC
>NW_012118488.1:1356090-1359059 GCF_000951035.1 Colobus angolensis palliatus
GGGTGGGGGGGATTGCACCACGGCCCTCCAGCCTGGGCGACAGAGTAAGACTCTGGGACTAAAGGTGCGCGCCACCACACACAGCTTATTTTTGTATTTTTAGTAGAGTTGGGGTTTCACCATGTTGGGCAGGTTGGTCTCGAACTCCTGGACCCAAGTGATCTGCCTGCCTCGGCCTCCCAAAGTACTGCAATTATAGGCATGAGCCACCATACCTGACCAAAAAATAATTTGACAGAAACCACCGCTAAGGAAACCCAGACATTGTAATTATTAGTAAAGACACAAATCAATTGTCCTAAATATGCCCAATGAGCTAAAGGAAACCATGGACAAAGAAGTAATGAAATCAGAAAAACAATGTGTGAATACATTGAGAATATCGCTAAAGAGACAGAAATTATACAAGGGAACCAAACAGAAATTATGGAGCTAAAAAGTACAATAAATTTTAAAATTCACTAGAGGGGTTCAACAGCAGATTTGAGCAGGCAAAGATCAGTGAACTTGAGGATAAGGTAATTAAAATTACATAGTCTAAAATGCAAAGAGAAAAAAGAATGAAGAAAAACAAACAAAACCTTGAGGAACCTATGGGACATCATCAAGTATACCAAATACACATCACAGGAGTCCCAGAAAAAGAAGAAAGAAATGGATTGAAAAAAAAATTTGAAGAAATAATGCGGCCAGACACAGTGGCTCACACCTGTAATCCCAGCACTTTGGGAGGCCAAGGTGGGTGGATCACCTGAGGTCAGGAGTTCAAGACCAGCCTGGCCAACAGTGTGAAACCCTATCTCTACTAAAAGGTACAAAAATTAGCCAGGTGTTGTGGCAAGTACCTGTAATCCCAGCTACTTGGGAGACTGAGGTAGGAGAATCGCTTGAACCTGGGAGGCAGAGGCTGCAATGAGCTGAGATCAGGCCACTGCACTCCAGCCTGGGCAACAAGAGTAAAGCTCCATCTCAAAAAATAAAATAAAATAAAAATAAAATGCAAAAAAGAAAGAAATAATGGCCGCAGACATCCCAAATCTGATGAAAGACATTAACATGTACATCCAGGAAGCTAAAAAACCTCCAAGCAAGATAAACTGAAAGAAATCCATACCAAGAAACATTAAAACCAAAGTGTCAAAACCCAAAGACAAAGAATGAATCTTGAAAGCAGCAACAGGCTGGGCATAGCAGCTCTTGTCTATCATCCCAACACATTGGGAGGCAGAAGCAAGAGGATCACTTGAGGCCAGGAGTTCAAGACCAGCCTGGGCAACAAAGCGAGACCCCGTCTCTACAAAAAATTAGAGAAAAAAAAAAAAAAAATTAGCCAGGTGCTGTGGCACACACCTGTAGTCCCAGCTACTCAGGGGCTAAGGTGGGAAGATCGCTTGAGCCCAGCAGGTTGAGGCTGCAGTGGAGCTATCATTGCACCACTGTGCTCACTCCAGCCTGGCTAATGAAGTGAGAACCTGACAAGAAAAGAAAGAAAGAGAGAGAGAGAGAGAGAGAGAAAGAGAAAGAAAGACAGGAAAGAAACAAAGGCTAAAGGGGATCCTTCAGGCTAAAATGAAAGGACACCAGAAAGTAACTCAAAACCACAAGAAAAAAACAAAAAACACTAGTAAAAGTAACTACATAGGTAAATATAAAAGCCTGAATTGTACTTTTGGTTTGTAATTCATCATTTTTCATCCTATATGATTTAAAAGGCAAATGCATAAAACAATAATTATGAATTGAGGTAATGGGCACCCAAGGTATAAAACTGTAATCTGTGATAATGAAGCAGGAGAGACATAATAAAGTGGGAGAGAGAGACATATAGGAGCAGAGTGTTTGTATATTATTGAAACTAAGTTGGTATTATTCAAACTAGGTTGAACTAGCCACTGCGCCTGACCGTCTTTCTCTATTTCTGCAAAAACCACTGTTGGGGACAGGCACAGTGGTTCAAGCCTGTAATCCCAACACTTTGGGAGGTTGAGGCAGGTGGATCATTTGAGGTCAGGAGTTTGAGACCAGCCTGGCCACTTAATGGGAAAGGACAGTCTCTTCAATAAATGGTGCTAGAAAAATGAATATTCACATGCAAAAAACAGCAAAAACATCACATACTTTTCACTACATACAAAAACTAACTCAAAATGGAGCAAAGACCTAAATGTGAGAACTGAAACTATAAAAATCTTAGAGAAAAAGAAAGGGGAATTACTTCATGACACTGGATTTGGCAATGATTTCTTGAATATGACACCAAAAGAAAAAACCCAATATGGTAACAAAAGAAAAAAACTTGATAAACTGGATTTCATCAAAATCAAAAACTTTTTTGCATCAAAAGATACTATCAAGAGTGAAAAGATGGCCGGGCGTGGTGGCTCATGCCTGTAATCCCAGCACTTTGGGAGGCCGAGGCAGGTGGATCACCCAAGGTCGGGAGTTCAAAACTAGCCCGGCCAACATGCTGAAACCCTGTCTCTATTAAAAATACAAAAATTAGCCAGGTGTGCTGGCACATGCCTGTAATCCCAGCTACATGGGAGGCTGAGGCAAGAGAATTGCTTGAACCCAGGAGGCAGAGGTTGCAGTGAGCCGAGATCGCGCCATTGTACTCCAGCCTGGGCTTCAAGAGCAAAACTCCATCTCTAAAAAAAATAATAATAAAAGAGTGAAAAGTCAAACCATAAAATGGGGGAAAATATTAGCAAAGCATTTATCTGATAAGGGATTAATATCCAAAATAAATAAAGAACTCCTATAACTCAACAATAAAATAACAGCCTAATTTTAAAATAGACCTTTCTGGGCTAGGTGCAGTGGCTCACACCTGTAATTCCAGCACTTTGGAAGGCTGAGGCGGGTGGATCATCTGAGGTCAGGAGTTCGAGACCAGCCTGGCCAACATGGTGAAACCCCGTATCTACTAAAAATACAAAAATTAGCTGGGCATGGTGGTGCATGCCTGT
>NW_012118488.1:1360279-1362248 GCF_000951035.1 Colobus angolensis palliatus
TAGCCAGGATGGTCTTGATCTCCTGACCTCGTGATCCGCCCGTCTCAGCCTCCCAAAGTGCTGGGATTACAGGCGTGAGCCACCACGCCTGGCCCTGGCTGATTTTTTAAATTTTTTTATAGAGATGGGGGTCTCACTCTGTTGCCCAGAAACAATCCTCCCACTTTGGCCTCCAAAAGTGCTGGATTACAGGTATGAGCCACCTAGCCCCTCACAAAGTTAAACACAGAGCTACCATGTGATCCAGCAACTTCAGTTCTGAGTATATACCCAAATGAATTGAAAGCATGAACTCAGAGATACTTGTACACCAACAATCACAGCAGCATTATGCCACAATAAAAGGTGGAAACAACCTGAATGTCCATCACTAGATGAATGGATAAACAAAATGTGGTGCATATACATACAATGAAATATTATTCAGCCTTAATAAAGAAACACATGTAGCCAGGCATGGTGGCCCATACCTGTAATCCCTGCACTTAGGGAGGCTGAGGCAGGTGGATCACCTGAGGTCAGGAGTTTGAGACCAGTCTGGCCAACATGGTGAACCCCATCTCTACTAAAAATACACAAATTAGCGGGGTGTGGTGGCAGGCATCTGTAATCCCAGCTACTTGGGAGGCTGAGGCTGGAGAATCGCTTGAACCCAGGAGGCAGAGGTTGCAGTGACCGGAGATCGAGCCATTGCACTCCAGCCTGGGTGACAAGAGTGAAACTCCATCTCAGAAAATAAGTAAGTAAATAAATAAAAATAAGGAGACACATACTATAATATATATGAACATTGAAGACATCATGCTAAGTGAACTAAGCCAATCGCAAAAGGTCAAAAACTGTAAGATTCCACTTATTTGAGATACCTAGATGCCTTCGTCTGTTCGAGGATGCTATAACAAAAATACCATAAACCAGGTGGCCTCGAAACAACATGTATTTCTCACAGTGCCTTCATCTTGGACTTCCCAGCCTCTAGAACTCTCACAGTCTGGTGAGAGCCTGTTCCTCATAGATGGTGACTTCTTGCTGTGTCCTCAATGGGTAAAAGGGGTGCACAAGCTCCCTCGGGTCTTTTTTTTTTTTTTTTGAGACGGAGTCTCGCTCTGTCACCAGGATGGAGTGCAGTGGTGCAATCTCAGCTCACTGCAAGCAACCTCTACTTCCTGGTTCAAGCAATTCTCCTGCCTCAGCCTCCCGAGTAACTGGGACTACAGGTACGTGCCACCACGCACAGCTAATTTTTGTGTTTTTAGTAGAGACAGGGTTTCACCATGTTGGCCAGGATGGCCTCGATCTCTTGATCTCGTGATCCACCTGCCTCAGCCTCCCAAAGTGCTGGGATTACAGGCGTGAAGCACCGTGCCCGGCCCCTCAGGTCTCTTTTATAAGGGCACTATTCCCATTCATGAGGGCTCCACTCTCATGACCTCATCACCTCCCAGAGGTCCCCCCACAGCCTATACCATCACCTTGGGGGTTAGAATTTCGACAAATGAATTTTCAGGAGACACAAACATCCAGACCATAGCATCAGGATGGTTAAATTCATAGAGAAAGAAAGACGGCTGGGTGTGGTGGCTCAAGTCTGTAATCCCAGCACTTTGGGAGGCCGAGGTAAGAGGACCACTCGAGGCCAGGAGTTTGAGACCAGTCTGGTTAACATGGTAAAACCCCATCTCCACTAAAAATGCCAAATAAATAAATAAATAAAGTAGAATGGAGGTTACCAGGTGATACGGGAAGAGGGCAATGGGGAATTAGTGCTTAGTGGGTACAAAATTTCTGTTTGGGATGAACACAATCTGGAAATGGACAGTGGTAAGAATTGTACAACACTGTGAATATACTTAATGCCACTGAATTGTATACTTGAAAATGATTAAAATTGTAAATTTTATATTATGTGTATTTTACCACAAATGTGTAAAAGCTATTATTAATCGTATAATTTTTTTTTTTTTTTTTT
>NW_012118488.1:1368728-1369423 GCF_000951035.1 Colobus angolensis palliatus
TCAGTGAAAATTCTAAAAGTGAAAAACAGAAAATAAATATAAAATTAAAAACTTGATAGGTAGGTTAACAGCAGATTAGCTACAACTGAAAAGAAGACAGGAAGATAGATCAGAGAATATCCAGACTAAAGCTGGAGGGGGAAAAAAAAGGTTGGAAAAATATAGAAAAGAGCTGAAGACACATTTGGCACATAGTGAAAGATCTAACATATGTGTATTCAGAACTACACAAGGAGATGAGAAAGTGGAGCAGAAGCAACATCTGAAGAGATGAGTTCTGACTGAGAATTTTCCAACACTGACAAAAAAAGCACCCAAAGATTTAAGAAGCAATATGAACCCAGAGCAGGATAAAAGACACACACATGGCCTGGTGTGGTGGCACATGCCTATAATCCCAGCATTTTGGGAGTCTGAGGGGAAGGATCGCTTGAAGCCAGGGATTCAAGACTAGCCTGGGCAACAAGGCCAGACCCTGTCTTTACAAAAAAACTAAAAAATAAATAAATAAAATAAACAAAAATTTAAGAAGACATAGATAAATCATAGTAAACTGCTGAATACTAAAGAGAGAGAAAAAATCGTTTTGTTTTTTTTTTTTTTTTTGAGATGGAGTTTTGCTCTGTCGCTGAGGCTGGAGTACAGTGGCACGATCTCAGCACACTGCAACCTCGGACTCCCAGATTCAAGTGATT
>NW_012118488.1:1376688-1378281 GCF_000951035.1 Colobus angolensis palliatus
CCTCTGTAGTCTGGGCAACGTGGTGAAATCCCATCTCTACAAAAAATATGAAAACTGGCAGGGTGTGGTGGTACACCCCTAGAGTTCCAGCTACTTAGGGAGCTAAGGTGGGAGGATCACTTGAGCCCCGGAGCTGAGGCTGCAATAAGCGTGATTGCACCACTGCACTCCAGCTTGAGCAACAGAATGAGACAGTCTCAAAACAAGAAACAAAAACAAGAACAGCCTGGGCAACATCGTGAGATCCCATCTCTATTCAAAATAAATGAATTTTTTAAAAGAAATAAAAGTAAAATTAAATAATTAATGGATTTTAGACTATAGGTTTTGGGTCCCACCTGAAGCCCAGCCACAGCAGCCACAGATCAAAGAATGCCAGCAGCAGTCCATGGCTAGTACTTAAGATATTCCAGCCTCCTAATATTGATTCTTCATATTCCTAGTAGCCCTAACTTGAATGAATCAAGAAAAAGCTGGGTGGCCAGGCATGGTGGATCATGCCTATAATCTCATCACTGTGGGAGGCCAAGGGAGGAGGATTGCTTGAGCCCAGGAATTTGAGACTCGTCTAGGCAACACAGCAAAACCTTGTCTCTACAAAAAAAAATTTATTTTAATTAGCCGGGTGTGGTGGCAGACGCCGGTGGTCCCAGCTCTACTTGGGGAACTAAGTAGAGTCCCTGAGAGAACCACTTGAGTCCAGGAGGTCAAGGCTGGAGTGAGCCATGATCATGCCACTGCATTCCAGACTGCACAACAGTGAGACTCCATCTCAATAAAAAAAAAAAAAAAAAAAAGGTGGGGGGAGCTGGGCGTAGTGGCTTACGCCTGTAATCCTAACACTTTGGGAGACTGAGGCGGGAGGATTGCCTGAGGTCAGGAGTTTGGGACCAGTCTGGCCAACATGGTGAAATCCTGTCTCTACTAAAATACAAAAAAATTAGCTGGATATGGTAGCGTGTGCCTCCAATCCCAGCTACTTGGGAGGCTGAGGCAGGGGAATTGCTTGAACCAGGGAGGTGGAGGTTGAGCTGGGATTGTGCCATTGCACTCCAGCCTGAGTGAGACAGCAAGACTCCATCTCAAAACAAAAAATTAAAAAATAAAAGTGGAGGGAGAGCTGGAAATTTTCACAAGAAATATATTCAAAATAACCAAGGAAAGGGAAATGAAGATACATAAGACAAACACACAAAAAAGATCAGGATGAATTCAGGGATCAGATGGGGTGAAAAAGGCAGCTATTCTAGCACAAGGTCCCAACACATGCAGGTGGAACTGAGACAGACCAAATGGTAGAAATTCCCAGAAGCAGACAGAGGAGTGAAAGACAGCTTCAGTCACTAATTACTTCCAATATAGGAAGTTCTCTTACTCTAGGTATCTTACCTGAAGGCAGAAAACAAATTTGTGTAAAACAAAAACAAACAAAAAACTGGGCCTAAAATAATAGCTAACTGCTGAGAACAGAATGGGTAAAGATAGGAAGTTCACTTACTTGTTGAGACAAAGGTGAGCTTCAATAAAGATATCCTTAGCTTTTTCAGGGAAGTCCTTTATTTTAAAATTGGCATCATAGTCTTTTATCCTCCG
>NW_012118488.1:1386156-1387253 GCF_000951035.1 Colobus angolensis palliatus
AAAAAAAAGAAGTTACAGCTAGGTGGCTCATGCTTGCTGTAATCCCAGCACTTTGGGAGGCTGAGGTGGGCGGATCATAAGGTCAGGAGTTTGAGACCAGCCTGGCCAATATGGTGAAACCCTATTTCTACTAAAAATACAAAAATTAGCCGGGCATGATGATGGGCGCCTGTAGTCCCAGCTACTCAGGAGGCTAAGGCAGAAGAATCGCTTGAATCCGAGGCAGAGGTTGCACTGGGCAACAGTATAAGACTCCGTCTCAAAAAAAATAAAAATAAAAATAAGTTACAAAGACAACAGAGCAGCGCTTTTATTATTAATTCATTCATTCATTCATTCATTCACTGAGACAGGGTCTCACTCTGTCGCCCAGGCTAGAGTACAGTGATGCCATCAGGGCTCTCTGCAGCCTTGACCTCTGGCACTCAAGCAATCCTCCCACTTCAGCCTCCCAAGTAACTGGAACTATACGTGTGCACTACCATGCTTGGCTAATTTTCACTTTTTTTTAGTTTTTGTAGAGACAAGGTCTCACTGTGTTGCCCAGCTGGTATTCAACTCCTGCTCAAGTGATCCTCCTGCCTCAGCCTCCCAAAGTATTGAGATTACAGGCATGACCCACCACGCCCAGACTTTGAGCAGTACTTTTAATTGAGGAAAAAATTATTTCTATCGCAGAAGTCAATACCTGGGCAAATTATATATGAAGTGGGAAAATAAAAGAAAGACTTCTTTTTAGACTTGCAAGATCTCATTTATCCACCATGCAGCCTTTCCCAGGAAGCTGCTAGAAAATGTGCTCCATCAAAGTAATGAAATTATGAAAACATAAAGACATAGGACTCAAGCAACAGGGACTACAACATAAGAGGGAGGCAAGAGGAATATTAGATCCTAAGATGTACAGTTGGCCTTAAGAGCAACTAGTCCAGATTGAAACAGGTAAGAAGACTCCAGGAAGGATTTCTTGAAAAAGATGAAATTAATAAAATATTTAATGTTCCCAGCCATCCCACTACTGGGTATATACCCAAAGGATTATAAATTATTCTACTACAAAGACACATGCACACGTATGTTTATTGCGGCACTATTCA
>NW_012118488.1:1387303-1388631 GCF_000951035.1 Colobus angolensis palliatus
GTCAGGAGTTTGAGACCAGCCTGGCCAATATGGTGAAACCCCGTCTATAGTAAAAATACAAAAAAATTAGCCAGGCATGGTGGCAAACACCTGTAGTCCCACCTACTGGGGAGGCTAAGGCAGAAGAATTGCTTGAACCTGGGAGGCAGAGGTTCCAGTAAGCCAAGATCATGCCACTGCACCTCAGCCTGGGCGACAGAGTGAAACTCCCTCTCAAAAAAAAAAATTTAATGTTTTGAATGCACAGAGAGGAAATTACATAACCCATAGTTCCATAAGCAAATGAGCAAATTAAGACACTTCACTTCAGAAAAAAAAAATATTATGCAGGAAAGAAAAAGTATTCATAATGTACTCTATAACTCAGCCGTTAACAGCATTTTCCAAGTTATAACAATGTAAATAGACAATCTGATTAAATTAAAGTGTTAATTTAAGTATGTTAAAGGAATTTATCCCAGGAATGTGAAGTTGGTTTAATATTTGAAAATCAATTAATAAGACCAGGCATGGTACCTCATGCCTGTAATGCCAGCACTTTGGGAAGTCAGGGAGGGTGGATCACCTGAGGTCAAGTGTCCAGGCTGGCTAACATGGTGAAACCCTGTCTCTATTAAAAATGCAAAAATTGGCCGGGCGCGGTGGCTCACGCCTGTAATCCCAGCACTTTGGGAGGCCGAGGCGGGCAGACCACAAGGTCAGGAGATCGAGACCACGGTGAAACCCCGTCTCTACTAAAAAAAAATACAAAAAATTAGCTGGGCGTGGTGGCGGGTGCCTGTAGTCCCAGCTACTAGGGAGGCTGAGGCAGGAGAATAGCGTGAACCCGGGAGGCGGAGCTTGCAGTGAGCCAAGATTGCGCCACTGCACTCCAGCCTGGGCGACACAGCGAGGCTCCATCTCAAAAAATAAAATGAAAAATAAAAATAAAAAATAAAAATGCAAAAATTAGTGGGGTCTGGTGGTGCGCACCTGTAGTCTCAGCTACTCGGGAGCTTGAGACAGGAGAATCATTTGAACTTGGGAGGCGGAGGCTGCAGTGGCCACAGTGGAGCCACTGCACTCCAGCCTGGGCAAAAGAACAAGACTCCATTTCAAAAAAAAAAAAAGAAAATCAATTAATAAGTCATATCAACAAAATAAAGAACAAATATCGTATGATCATCTCAATAGACACAAAAAAGCATTTGACAAAATCTGACACCTCTTTATACTCTTTTAACCTCAAAGCCTTGCTTGTACTGTTCTGTTTCCCTAGAATGCTGTTCCTCACCACACTTCTCCATCTGGCTAACTCTAAAAAAATCCCAAACTTTTTTTTTTTTTTT
>NW_012118488.1:1388996-1390206 GCF_000951035.1 Colobus angolensis palliatus
AAAAAAAAAAAAAAAAAGATCAGAAGGCCCACATTATTCTGCATTAAACACAGACTCTACTACAAAGAAGAAAATACCATCATGTTATTAAGAGAGTGATACCCAATCCAATTAACCTAAAAAGATCTCTTTGGGATAAAGTAGCAACAAGAAATTGTTATTCTAATACCAAGTCCCAACTGTGTCAGACACCTACGACATTTGCGATGCCACAGTCTTCTTCATTCGTTCAGTTCTCTGTATCAGTCCCTCCTTTGAAAGAGATGATATGCGTGCATCACCCTCAGGAGGAACATAGGCATCAAATATACCAGCTGTAATAAGGGAAGAAAAAAATTAAGAAAGCGTTGAAAGATTGAGAAAAACTCATAAAACTGAAGTAATGTACAATTGGGAAGGGTTGTGGATATGAAGTAGACTAATGAAACAGACTTCCATGTAGAGAGAACTATGTTACACTAAAAAAAAAAACAGAACAAGGCCGGGCGCGGTGGCTCACGCCTGTAATCCCAGCACTTTGGGAGGCTGAGGTGGGCAGATCACAAGGTCAGGAGTTCAAGACCAGCCTGGCCAAGATGGTGAAACCCCTACTCTACTAAAAACACAAAAACTAAAATACAAAAAAAAAACCTAGCCGGGCATGGTGGCACATGCCTGAAATCCCAGCTACTCAGGAGGCTGAGGCAGGAGAATCGCTTGAACCCAGGAGGCAGAGGTTGCGGTGAGCCAAGATTGCGCCATTGCACTCAAGTCTGGGAAACAAGAGCAAAACTCTATCTCGAAAACAAACAAACAAACAAAATCAAATATATGGTTAAAAAAGGATTCAACACACTCCAAAGTCAACTCCCTAACTGATGTGACAAAAATTACCAATAAACTCAGGGATGCTAAGAATCAGAAGGCCCGCCGGGCGCAGTGGCTAACGCTTGCAATCCCAGCACTTTGGGAGGCCGAGGCAGGCGAATCACGAGGTCAGGAGATCGAGATCATCCTGGCTAACACAGTGAAACCCCGTCTCTATTAAAAATACAAAAAAAAAAAAAAATTAGCCAGGCGTGGTGGCGGGCGCCTGTAGTCCCAGCTACTCCGGAGGCTGAGGCAGGAGAATGGCGTGAACCCAGGTGGCAGAGGTTGCAGTGAGCCGAGATCGCGCCACTGACTCCAGCCACAGCTAGACTCCGTCTCAAAAAAAAAAAAAAGAAAGAAA
>NW_012118488.1:1390376-1394842 GCF_000951035.1 Colobus angolensis palliatus
TGGGAGGCTGAGGTGGGCAGATCACAAGGTCAGGAGTTCAAGACCAGCCTGGCCAAGATGGTGAAACCCCTACTCTACTAAAAACACAAAAACTAGCCAGGTATGGTGGCAGGTGCCTATAATCCCAGCTACTTGGAAGGCTGAGGTAGGAGAATCACCTGAACCTGGGAGGCAGAGGTTGCAGTGAGCCGAGATTGTGCCACTGGGTGACATAATGAGACTCTGTCTCAAACAAAAGGAAAAAAAAAGACAAAACAAAAAAAGCCAGAAAGATTTAAGTCTTCTCTCAGAGCCTCAGTTTCTACTTCCACAAAATGGGGAAATTTCACTCTTGCCTTCTACAGACAGTTTGAAAGTAAGTTCAAAGAACAACTTCATAATATACAGTATATATAAGGCTAATCATTATTGAGGTTGAACTGACTTCGTGCTTAATTAAATATCATCAATCATAGTCTAAGTCATCCCAAGTTCCAGAAGATCTCTAACAGAAGGATCCCAGGTCAGGGTCCCAGAAATACCTCACCTGTACAGGCCAGATGTATGGAACGGTCTGATTTTTCTGGAGGAATAACCAATCCTGCTTTCCGGGCATGTTCCATAAACTCTTTTTCTGTTTTAAATTTATGTTGACCAACAGGAGGTGTGAAACGTTTTTTAGTTCTTACTGGAACTATAGCTGAGGACTGAGTCACCAGAACTGGCTGGAAGGTAAAGGAAAGGTTAGGAACCTAGAAAAAACATCTACTATGTTTTACAAACTCTAAGCAAAGCACTATAGAAAGGGCATATCCAAAGAATACTTCAGGAACAATTATAAAACAATGATCACAGGGAAAAATGCATTAGGACCTTAATACTTATAGGTGTCTCTAAATAGAAGACAGTTGGCAACCTTTACTAACATCACATTTACTAAAGGCTTTCCTTTAGAACTTTCCACAGTACAGGACTATGCTAACTCCTACAGATACTGAGTTGATTAAAGCAAGTTTCAAAGAACTGATGGTGATGGGGAAACACCAACCCAATACTGAAATGAGCAGAATACTATTCTTTATTACTTTATTTTTATTTTTTGAGACAGATCGCTAGCCTGGAGTGCGGTTGCACGATTAAGGCTCACTGCAGCCTTGGCCTCCTGGGCTGTAGTTATCTTCCCACTGCAGCCTCCCAAGTAGCGCCATTGCACTCGACTAATTTAAACATTTTTGTAAAGACGGGGTCTTACTATGTTGCCCAGGCTCATTTCGAACTCCTGGGCTCAAGCCATCCTTCCGCCTCGGACTTCCAAGTGCTGAGATTACAAGTGTGAACCACCGCGCCTGGCCCTGAATGCTATTCTTAAACCATAAGCAAAGTCCTCTTGTAGGCATCTGCTCCATATTTACTCGAGATATTTTGCTCATTCTATCGGGAGTCTCACTGTAAACTTTATTCTGTCGTTTTAGCACCCAACTGACCAATAAACCCTTGAAAGACCAGGGAACCTTTTCTCTCTGATCATGAGGTTTGCTCAGACGGGTCAGTGACAATATGGGACGCCCTCATTTTCGGCTACACTTCAACGTAGTTCATTTATAAGAATCGAAGATTACGGAGTCCACCTTCCAACCCATTACTTGTCTCCCCTTTAACATCTCCTCGCCAGACGGACCCAAATCAATCCAGAAAAACTTAATCCCCGTTAATTCACTCGCTCTCACGGCCTTGTCTAGGCTCTCCCCATTCGACCACTGAGCTCAGTAGCTGCGTCCTGTCCACCTCAGCCTCTTCCACGGCCTAAGTATGACTCGTACTGTCCCAGCTCACCAAGGACAATTGCACAGAGAGTATTTCCCTCGACTCTGTCCTCCTCTTCTAGCCCCTAGGGTCCTATCGACCCCGTCCCTACCCACCTGCCGAGACCACCAGCCCAAAACCCTCGATAAACGAGACAACCCTTGAGGTATGGGGGCTGCCATCTTGTTCCCGCAAAGGCCGCCGGGAAGGGAGCTGCCAGTGAAGAGCGACGGGTAGGAGAGAAGCCGCATAGGGTGGAGCTAGCACAGGAGTGGAATTTTCCAGGGAGCGCGCCCTCCGCCGAATTGTGAGCAGCGAGGACGCGCACGTGCTCGCGGGAGTGGGGGAGGGTGGAGTACGGCCGCGCGTGCGCAGGGAGACGACGTTGGGCGTAGGGTGGAACGCACGGTTGTCACGCGCCAGCAAGAGAGCGCTTGAACGCGAGCTGCGCCTGCGCGCGAGGCTTTCTGGCGGCCGGGGAATAGGCATTGCTGTATGCTTGGCACATTGCTGTTTATACCATTCTTTAAAAAAAGAAAAGGAGGCCAGGCGCGGTAGCTCACGCCTGTAATCCCAGCACTTTGGGAGGCCGAGGCGGGTGGATCACCTGAAGTCAGGAGTTCCAGACCAGCCTGGCCAACATGGCGAAACCCCGTCTCTACTAAAATTACAAAATTTAGCCAGATGTGGTGGCACGCGCCTGTAGTCCCAGCTGCTCTTGAGACTGAGGCAGGAGAATCGCTTGAACCCAGGTGGCAGAGGTTGCAGTGAGCCGAGATCGCGCCACTGACTCCAGCCACAGCTAGACTCCGTCTCAAAAAAAAAAAAAAGAAAGAAAAATTAGCCGGGCTTGGTGGCGGGCGGCTGTAGTCCGAGCTACTTGGGAGGCTAAGGCAGGAGAATCCCTCGAACACAGGAGGCGGAGGCTGCAGTGATCCGAGATCGCGCCACTGCACTCCAGCCTGGGTGACAGAGAAAAACTTTATCTCAAAAAACAACAAAAAAATTTGACTGCTGTGTTTACTAAAGCAGAAGACACGTGAATTGACAAAAACATTTGTGATTTGTCATTTCGGAAAAGAGTCACAGAACAATTACGTAATTTACTTAAGGTTAGATAGATAATAACTGGCACAACTAAGATTCGAATCTAAGCAGTCTAATTCCAGAACCCATGCAGGTAACTGCTAGGTGCTGCTTCACGTTCAGTTGTTAAAAGGATTCGTGATGTTGGGATCATCCTGGTAAATTCAGTAGTGTAAACGTTGCTAAAAGGCAGACACTTTCCACAACTTAACCGTTAGTTATTATTCTGCCAATTAGAGCTTACATAGCTCTTATCTACAATATTTTGCGATAAGTTGGTAGCTACAGGCTGTACCTACAAGAAATCTCAGGCTGAAGTAGAATTGCTACAAAGGTAGAAGCACAGTGCTGGGGACTATCAGGAACTGAAGATTACCTTCGGGTTTGGAGATCATGTGTTGTTGTTGTTGTTGTTGTTGTTGTTGTTGTTGTTTTGGAGACGGAGTCTCGCTCTCTCACCCAGGCTGGAGCGCAGTGGCACAATCTCGGCTCACTGCAACCTCCGCCTCCCAGGTTCAAGCGATTCTCCTGCCTCAGCCTCCAGAGTAACTGGGATTACAGGTGCATGCCGCCATGCCCGGCTAATTTTTTCTATTTTGGTAGAGACGAGGTTTCACCGTGTTGTCCAGGCTGGTCTCGAACTCCTGAGTTTAGGCAACCTGCCCACCTCAGCCTCCCAAAGTGCAGGCATTCCAGGCATGTTTTAAAGCTTGACTTGTCAGTTATATTGTACATTCTTCCATGGTAAGAATTTCCCTACAAGTTCTAGCCACAGTATTGAACCTATAGCACAACACATTAATAGTAACATGAAATTAGGTGCTGCATGTATATGTTGAAGAGTATGTGGGGCCATGTGGGGTGGCTCATGCTTGTAATCCCAGCATTTTGAGAGGCGGAGGTGGGTTAGATCCCTTGAGCCCAGGAGTTCGAGACCAGCCTGCCCAACATGGCAAAACCCCATCTCCACAAAAAATAAAAAAATTAGCTGGGCATGGTTGCCCCAGCTACTGGGGAGGCTGAGGTGGGAGGATGGCTTAAGCCCAGGAGGCGGAGGTTGCAGTGAACCAAGATCCCACCACTGCACTCCAGCCTGGGCAACAGAGCCATTCAGTGCCTACAGAAGCATAGGGAAATAAGACAAAAATAGAATATATATTATTAAGCATTTAAATAAGCTATATCTGATTATTTAACAGACTCCTGTCCATCTACTCTAATCCCTAGAAAATAAAACATGAATTTTTTTTTTTTTTTGAGACACAGTTTTGTTCTTGTTGCCCAGGATGGAGCGCAGTAGCACAATCTAGGCTCACTGCAACCTCCGTCTCTCGGGTTCAAGCGATTCTCCTGCCTCAGCCTCCCAAGTAACTGAGATTACAGATGCCCACCACTATGCCTGGCTAATTTTTTGTATTTTTAGTAGAGATGGGGGGTTTTACCATGTTGGCCAGTATGATCTCAGACCCCTGACCTCAGGTGATCTGCACACCTCGGCCTCTCAAAGTGCTGGGATTACAGGGGTGAGCCACTGTGCCCGGCCAAAACATGAATTATTTTTACTGGTATTCCCCACCAAAGTGAGGAAACCTTACTCC
>NW_012118488.1:1399665-1400545 GCF_000951035.1 Colobus angolensis palliatus
AGATTATTGATTAATGCAGAACATTAATATAACTTATCTTAGATTACTTGCTCCACCATTGAGTTTTATGTTAGCCTCACACAGTAACCAACGCATCCCAGATAATCTCTGCCCATCCTCTGATCAGTTTCTCAGTTAATACAAACTTGTTCCATGTCAGCCTGGATGAAATAATAATAGGGGAGTCAATATCATTTAATTGCTAAGAGATGAGCTATAAGTGAGTTTTGTTGCTGCTTGATTAGCTACTGTTTTGGTAAATTCATATCTTCCTACCACATCAGCTTCATGGAAAATTGGGAGCTGGGGGCTGGCGGGGACAGTGACTCACGCCTGCAATCCCAACACTTTGGGAGGCCGAGGCAGGCAGATAACCTGAGGTCAGAAGCTCGAGACCAACCTGACCAACATGGAGAAACCCAGTCTCTACTAAAGATACAAAAAATTAGGCGGGCATGGTGGCAGGCGCCTGTAATCCCAGCTCCTCGGGAGGCTGAGGCAGATTTGCTTGAACCCAGGAGGTAGAGGTTTCAGTGAGCCGAGATCATGCCATTGCACTCGCAAGAGCAAAACTCTGTCTAAAAAAAAAAAAGAAAAGGAAATTGGGAGTTGTCTGCTAGAGAAGTAACACCAAAAGGATGTTTCTTTCTTTCTTTTTTTTTTTTTTTTTTTGAGACAAAGTTTCACTCTGTTGCTCAGGCTGGAGTACAGTGGGATGATCTCAGCTCACTGCAACCTCCGCCTCCCGGGTTTAAGCGATTCTCCTGCCTCAGCCTCCCGAGTAGCTGGGATTACAGGTGCATGCCGCCATGCCCGGCTAATTTTTTCTATTTTGGTAGAGACGAGGTTTCACCGTGTTGTCCAGGCTGGTCTCGAACTC
>NW_012118488.1:1401270-1404967 GCF_000951035.1 Colobus angolensis palliatus
AGACAAAGTTTCACTCTGTTGCTCAGGCTGGAGTACAGTGGGATGATCTCAGCTCACTGCAACGTCGGCCTCCCAGGTTCAAGTGATTCTCCTACCTCAGCCTCCCAAGTAGCTGGGATTACAGGTGCCCGCCACCAAGCCTGGTTAATTTTCTCTATTTTTAGTAAAGATGGGGTTTCACCATGTTGGTCAGGCTGGTCTCGAACTCCTGACCTCAAGTGATCCACCTGCCCTGTCTTCCTAAAGTTCTGAGATTACAGGCGTCAGCCACCGTGCCCAACCAAAAAGGGTATTTCTTAATCCTACAATCTTGGTAGTTCACATTTCAGAAAAAAACAAGATAAAAAGATCTTGTCATGATGATGGGAGCAAGAGAAGAGAACTCATTGTCCAAGTAGAGGAAAGAATCGATTGTCAGGGGCTCGGTCTTGCAAAGAACAGTCTTGCACATAGTAGACGCTGAAATATTTATTTATACAATAAGTAGATGCGAAGAATCCCAGTTAAAATACGATGAGGCAGAAGGAAAAGTTGATTTCCTGTTTTTCCCAGTAAAGCGGGTTACTGGAATCCCTTGTTGTCCTACTGAAATTTCTAAATGGAGCCCAAAGAGGTCTGGGTGTGGTGGCTCATGCCGCTAATCCCAGCACTTTTGGAGGCTGAGGCAGGCGGATTGCTTGAGGCCAGGAGTTCGAGACCAGCCTAGCCAACATGGTGAAACCCCATCTCTACTAAAATTACAAAAATTAGCCAGGCATGGTGGCATGAGTTTGTAGTCCCAGCTTCTTGGGAGGCTGAGGCATGAGAATCGTTTGAACCCGGGAGACAGAGGCTGCAGTGAGCCAAGATTGTGCCACTGCATTCCAGCCTGGGTGACAGAGTAAGACTCTGTCTCAAAAAATAAATAAATAAGTAAAATAAATGGAGCCCAAAGAGGATGAGACTCTCCCTATGTAAGCAGTGAAGCACACACTTACATCAGTTACATTTTTTCCCCTCTCAGTGGCAGATGACATCAGAGATTGAAACTTATGAAATTTTGCGTAGTAACCTACTTTCTAGGAGAAGCACAGCTGATTTGAACCAGGAAAATTCTTCTGGAGAATTGGGAAGGATCCAATTCTAAACAATATGATACTTGAATTGAAGCAAGTACTAGGCTTGCCATGTGTTTACACTGAACTTCCCTTCCCTAAAGTTAGACTATGGAGAGCAAAATAAGTGAATTGTCCAAAATAAGGTGGCGTAGAAGAAACAAGGATCCTGACTTCCTGAGAAATATTCTCAACTGAGCTTTAGTTAGTTAATTAATTAGCTAGAGATGGGGTCTCGCTTTGTCACCCAGGCTGGGGTGTAGTGGTACCATCATAGCTCACTGCCACCTCAAATTCCTGGGCTCAAGGGATCCTCTTGCTTCAGTCTCCCTAGTAGCTGGGACTACAAGAACATGCCACCATATCCAGCTTTTTTTTTTTTTTAATTGTAGAGATAAGGTCTTGCCATTTTGCCCAGGCTGTTCTCAAACTCCTGGGCTCAAGCAATCCTCCCCACTCAGTATCCCAAAGTGTTGGGATTACAGGCGTGAGCCCCCATGCTCGGCTTCAACTGATCTTTAGCTAGCAATATTAGTAGAGCTTGTTTGTCACTTGAGTTGACTGTATATGGCTTTCACATAGTGAAAGTGGTTAAGAATGCTATAGTGCCTGAGTTTACATCTTAGCTTCACCTTTTTTCCTCACCTATAGAAAGGGGGTTATTGGCCGGGCGCGGTGGCTCATGCCTGTAATCCCAGCACTTTGGGAGGTGGAGGCAGGCAGATCACGAGGTCAAGAGGTTGAGACCATCCTGGCCAACATGGTGAAACCCTGTCTCTACTAAAAATACAAAAATTAGCTGGGCGTGGTGGCACATTCCTGTAGTCTCAGCTACTCAGGAGGCTGAGGCAGGAGAATCGCTTGAACCTGGGAGGTGGAGGTTGCAGTGAGCTGAGATCGTACCACTGCACTCCAGCTTGGGCGACAGAGCGAGACTCCGTCTCAAAAAAAAAAAAAGAAAAAAAATACTGGGCATGGTGGCTCACACCTGTAATCCCAACACTTTGGGAGGCCGAAACGGGCAGATCACAAGGTCCAGAGTTTGAGAACAGCCTGGCCAACATGGTGAAACCCCATCTCTACTAAGAATACAAAAATTAGCCAGGTGTGGTGCGTGCTTGTAGTCCCAGCTACTCGGAGACTGATGCGGGAGAATCCCTTGAACCCAGGAGGCAGAGGTTGCAGTGAGCCAAGATCGCACCGTTGCACTCCAGTCTGGGCAACCGAGCAAGACTCCGTCTCAAAGAAAAAAAAAAAAAAGAAAGGAATTAGGTTAAGTACAATTTAAGTAGAATCGTTATTAACTCATAAAATGAATTCATATATGATCCCACTCTGGTTAGTTATAATTACTGCTTCCAAGTCCCGTCATAGCCCTGAAAAGGATATAAGGAGCCTAGCAGAAACCTGGTACGTGTAACTGCTCTTTGTTTTGGACACAGATAACATCCCTGCCGCCAGAGTCCACCCCAGTGCAGTGCGCCTAAAGCAAGAGAGTTCCTGCTGGATGAATGAACAAGAAGTCCACAGGAGGCCCTCAATGTTAACTCTCTTCCCCTGGAGAACAATTCTCGCCTTTGTTGAAGCTAAGACCACTGAAATGCAGGTAGCTTCCAAGCCCAAAAGTCATTCCTTATTCCTGTGCTGCAGGTCTTTCTTCTCTTAGCTGCTGTTCTTTCCCATCTATCCTTCCAGTCATCCCTGCTGCTGGGGACAAAACCTTTTCCTTTACCTCTTTCTGCTTGTCCTAGATTCCTTATTCTAAAGACAGGTTTCAGAAGAGATGTTGCTTGCTCACCTTGGCTGAGCCAGAAAAGAAGCGCATGCATCCCGTTGCTCAAGCTAGGTCTAGAATTAATCCCTCACCTCTTCTTGCTCCACTTTCACCCCAGATGGCTAAATCAAGCAATAATCCTAAAAGGGAATCTCAGGCTATTTTCAACTCCCTGCATCCCCCACCTCCCACACCATGTTTAGGGAGGAGAGAGCAAAGCCCTTGGATCAGAGTAATCTGTTTCTAACCCACTTCCATTCCTAGGGATTACCTCTCCAGGGGGAGGGAGACAGAAATAAACCTAACAATTTAGTGCTAGAAACTTGGGGAAGAAGCTCCAGGAGTGCCCCTGGAGGGCTGTAGGCATGGGGTTCCAGTAGCCTGGGAACTTCTTTTCATATGCTGGAGTACCCTGTAAAAGGATCCATAAACTTGAAAAGCAATGCCTAGTGTGGCAAGAATAGGCACTCTGTAAATGTGCCTATTGGATGAAAGAATGAAAAATGTATGGATTGTGGGCAGATGAAGGCAGAAACAATTTCCTGGTTATACCTACAACCTTTATGTCCTTGTATGCACACGAATTTATGGCTAAAATCAGTCAACCAACAAATAAGGAAGCATGATATAATGAAAAGACCTCTGGATTGGGAGACAGGAGATATGGATTCTAGTACCACCATTGTCGACATTGATTTTCCCTTTGCCCTTTGGCAAATCACTTTGCCCAAAGTCACTTTGTTCTCTGATCACTAATTTTCTCCATTTAAAAAAAAAAAGTCGGCCGGGCGCGGTGGCTCAAGCCTGTAATCCCAGCACTTTGGGAGGC
>NW_012118488.1:1406247-1409883 GCF_000951035.1 Colobus angolensis palliatus
GGGAGGCTGAGGCAGGAGAATCACTTGAACCCAGGAGGCGGAGGTTGCAGTGAGCTGAGATCTGGCCCCGGCCCCCCAGCCTGGGGGATAGGGGGAGGCCCCGTTTCAAAAAAAAAAAAAAATTCTATCTTCCAGCTGACCATTCTTTTGGGATGCTTTGCAGTGGCTGGGTGAAAGCTTCCTTCTCAGCTCTTTGGGATTGGAACCAGGGAAGCTGTGCGAATGCAGGAAACTTCCACTAGAGGGTACCAAGGCTGCACCGGATCTCAGATTGCAGGGAGGCCTGCGCAAACCCAACAATTCCAGGATGTTTAAATACCTATGTTGAGAGATTCAGAGATCTCTATTAATTCCTCATTATGGTGGGAGGCGGGTGAGATATAAAAAGCTACATATTGGGTACAATGTACACTACTTGAGTGACTGGTGCACTAAAATCGCAGACTTTACCGCTATACAAATCATCCATGTAACCAAAACAACTTGTACCCCAAAAGCTATTGAAATAAAAAAGTTAACTTAAAAAAATTGCTCAGCCGGGTGCAGTGGCTCATGCCTGTAATCCCAGCACTTTGGGAGGCCGAGGCAAGCGGGTCATAAACTCAAGAGATCGAGACCATCCTGGCTAACATGGTGAAACCTCGTCTCTACTAGAAATACAAAAATCAAAAATTAGCTGGGCATAGTGGCGGGTGCCTGTAGTCCCAGCTACTAGGGAGACTGAGGCGAGAGAATGGCGTGAACCCGGGAGGCGGAGCTTGCAGCGAGCCGAGATTGTGCCTCTCCAGCCTGGGTGACAACGAGACTCCATCGGGTTCGTTGGCTTACGCCTGTAATCCCAATACTTTGAGAGGCCAAGACAGGTGGATCACAAGGTCAGGAGTTCGAGCCCAGCTGGCTAACACGGTGAAACCTCGTCTCTACTAAAAATACAAAAAAATTAGTGGGGCGTGGTGGCAGGCGCCTGTTGTCCCGGTTACTCAGGAGGCCGAGGCAGGAGAATGGCATGAACCCAGGTGGCGGAGCTTGCAGTGAGCCGAGATCGCGCCACTGCACTCCAGCCTGGGCAACAGAGCGAGACTCCATCTCAAAAAAAAAAAAAAAAAATTGCTTATTACCTGGTCTGTCCCTTGACTTTTAACAAGTCTCTACTACTTAGACATCATTTTGCTTTCTTCATTTTTATTACTTCAAATCAAAGAAAGCTTGGCATAATGAAATTCGTGGGGGCTCTGGCAACTGATACCTTGCTCCACTATTTCCAAACTTTATTAGCCAATTACTTAAGTCCTCTGCATTTCAGTGCAAACCCATCTGTGGAATGGAGATAATTTCACAGATGGGTACACTGAAATGCAGAGAACTTACCTCATACAGCAGTTGTGAACATAAGTGAAATCATATATGGAAACATGTAACCTGGTAGATTGTAGGTACCTAAAACAGTTTTGTTTTTTTTTTTTCTTTTTTTTTTGAGATGGAGTCTCACTCTGTCGCCCAGGCTGGAGTGCAGTGGCACAATCTCGGCTCACTGCAAGCTCCACCTCCCGGGTTTACGCCATTCTCCGGCCTCAGCCTCCGGAGTAGCTGGGACTACAGGCGCCCGCCACCTCGCCCGGCTCGTTTTTTGTATTTTTTTAGTAGAGACAGGGTTTCACCATGTTAGCCAGGATGGTCTTAATCTCCTGACCTCATGATCCACCCGCCTCGGCCTCCCAAAGTGCTGGGATTACAGGCGTGAGCCACCGCACCCAGCGCCTAAAACCGTTTTTGTACTGGCCTATTATAAACTGGGAATTGAGATGTTGAAGAGAGAAAGATGGATTTGCAGCCACTGAGTACCTCCAAACAAGAGACGTGACCTTTTGTCATTTTGATCTTAAGGCTTGCAGGTTTCCAGGTTAGCGCTTCAGGGCACACCCCAGCCTTATCCTTCAGCTGTGTTCCATCATTGGCAGCAGCCTAGCCATGTCGTTCTGCTGTTTTCCCATCCTGGTTTCTCTGGAGGTGAGTTTAGTTTCTACTTCCTACTCGCCTGCGGGATGAGAAGTCTCATGTATGGTATTCTGCCCTGTGCTTTCTGAAGTGTCACATCTCCACCTAGCTCTGCTCTGCCCTTTTCCTCTCATCTCTCCAACAGTCACTTCTGGGGTGGAATGTGCCGTCTGTTTCTGAAACTGAGCAGAAGTTTGGGAAAGGGGGAGGGACAGCTGTGTCCAGGGCTTGCGTGTCAGCAGACACGTTACAGCTGCTGCAGGGCAAACCAGGGTGAAACCACAAGCCAGAGGCCCCAGGGCAGGCAGCCGTGAGGCCCGCCCCTCGGGTTCTCTCTCATCTGTCTCACCCAGAGGTTTCCTGGCAGGAGTGGGAGAGGTTGGTATCGAGTCCTTGAGCCCTGACTCATTCCCTGACCTAGTTGGGTGTTACCCAGTTATCTCCTAAATCTCTCTCCAGGGCCCTCTGTTAGCAACACAACAGTGTCATCCTAGACAGAAGACACAGGAGGAAAGCAGACTACCACTACTTGTTTATCTCATTCCCTTCTGAGGGTCCCAACAACAACCAGGAGGTTTACAGGTTACATTGCTTATAAAATGACCAAAATCATCCTATAGAGCTACACTAAGAGATTGGCTACTTTCCAGATTTCTTTATAGAAACAATTATGCTTAACTTTCTCAAAAAAAGAATAAAATCATTACTTTATTTTACTTGGGCAGGGGAAGGGACTGAAACACTGAGCCAGGAAGTGACTGGTGATTATCACACAGTGAATCAGGGGCCTATCTAGGGACATAACTCAGGTTTCCTAACCCCACCTCAAATTCCATTCTTTCCCTCAGCTTAGTTACTTATGGACTACAATAATGTCCTGGGCTTTCTGGACTTTACAAAAGTTCTTGTAATTGTCAAATTCCCGAGGGTTCGATAGGAAACCAATTCTGTGGTGTTTCTGGGCTTCACACGTGTCTCTTTCACAGTTTGTCCTATAGAAAACGTGAGATTCGTATTTGTTGCCTCCTAGATAGGTTGCCAAAAACACTTTAGATGTTATTCTTGGATTCAAAGAAGACCAATGTAGTATGTGATCCTCAGGTTAGATCTCAGAGAGAGAATATTCCATTTTTAAATCATTTGTTGCTGTTCAAGATCCTCATATCTTTGTGAGTCACTGTACCAGTAGATGCTGAAAATTATTTTCTTACCCTCTTTTTATTCAGAGGGCCCCATCTGGGTTGGGTGTGGTGGCTTGCACCTGTAATCCCAGGGCTTTGGGAGGCCAAGGCAGGTGGATTGCTTGAGGCCAGGAGTTTGAGACCAGCCTGGCCAACATGGTGAAACCCTGTCTTTACTAAAAATACAAAAATTAGCCAGGCATGGTGACAAACGCCTGTAATTCCAGCTACTCGGGAAGCTGAAGCATGAGAATCACTTGAATTTGGGAGTTGGAGGTTGCAGTAAATCAAGATCCTGCTACTGCACTCTGTGTAACAGAGACTCTGTCTCAAAAAAAAGGTCCCAGTCTCCGCTGGGTGTGGTGGCTCACGCCTATAATCCCAGCACTTTTGGAGGCTGAGGTGGGCGGATCACCTAAGGTCAGGAGTTCGAGACCAGCCTGACCAACATGGTGAAACC
>NW_012118488.1:1411088-1414706 GCF_000951035.1 Colobus angolensis palliatus
TGGTCTCGATCTCCTGACCTCGTGATCCGCCCGTCTCGGCCTCCCAAAGTGCTGGGATTACAGGCTTGAGCCACCGCGCCCGGCCAAGACTACTTCTTAATACGTTTTGTTTTGTTTTGTTTTAGAGACAGAGTGTTGCTATATTGCCCAGGCTGGTCTCACACTCCTGGGGTTCAAAATATCTTCCTACCTCAGCCTCCTGAGTAGCTGGAACTACAGGTACTCACCACTATGCCCAGCTCCCAGCTACCTGATTTTCTTTTTTGAGACAGGGTCTTGCTGTGTTGCCCAGGCTGAAGTGCAGTGGCACAATCATAGCACACTGTCTCACTCAGCCTTGACCTTGAGCTCAAGCAATTCTCCTGCCTCATCCTCCCAAGTAGCTGGAACCCCAGGCACATGCCACCATGCCCAGCTAACCTTTTATTTTTTGTAGAGGCAGGGTCTCACTAGGTTGTCCAGGCAGGCCCAACTACTTTTTAATACTTCTCAGAAAAATAGGATCATAGAGTTGGAAGGAACTTTCTCATAACCTGTGATTCTCAGAAGGAGTTTGGTGGGTCCAAGGAGCCCCTGAAATTGGATGTCAATTTTAGTACATGTATGCATCTTTCTGGCAAGAAGGCCCATAGCTTCCATTGGGTTCTCAAATGGTTCCATGATCATGCCTTCCATTCAAATCCCTGCTGTGGACCATACAGTTCAGTGTTTTTCAGAATAAGGCTGGGAACCCAAGTTAATTTTGGAATCTAGGTCATGACTTCCATTTTAAAAAATGAATAATATAGAATAGAAAATATCATTGCACATCATACATAGTAAAGACATTATTTTTTTATTAACTAATTAATATTTGATTCAAAATTCATATTTATAACTTTTTGATGTTACATATATATAAAATCAAAATATCTAACCTCATTCATTTAATGAATTTTTTTATTGCATATTTGCCATGTAGCAGATATTGCTGAAATCACTGGGGAATATAAGAATGAAAGAGAAATGTTTCTGGTCCACAACAGCTCATATTTGGTAGGAAAGAGAAAAATACACCAAAAATTACAAAAGAACCATAACAGCCACTGGAGAAGTAAGCACAAGGTACAAGTTAGTGCAAAGGAGAGCATGAAAGACCATTTTGAGAATTCAGGTGGGGCCACACTGGAGTCGAGTCACACTTGAAATGAGCAGGAATTTGCAGGGAGACACAAAATTCTAGCCAAGGGGCTAGGCATTGTGGCTCACACCTGCAATCCCAGTATTTTGGGAGGCTGAGGCAGGTGGATCACTTGAGTCCAGGAGTTCAAGACCAACTTGGGGAGCATGGCAAAATCCTGTCTCTACAAAAAATACAAAAATCCACCGGGCATGGTGGCACATGCCTGTAGTCCCAGCTACTCTGGAGGCTAAGGGGAAAGAATGGCTTGGGCTTGAGAGGTAGAGGTTGCAGTGAGCCAAGATCATGCCACTGCACTCCAGTCTGGGTGACAGAGCTAGACCCTGTCTCAAAAAGTAAAAATAAAAATAAAAATTTGGCAAGGCTTGGTGGCTCACGCCTGTAATCCCAGCACTTTGGGAGGCCAAGGTGGGCAGATCACGAGGTCAAGAGATCAAGACCACTCTGGCCAACATGGTGAAACCCCGTCTCTACTAAAAATACAAAAATTAGGTGGATCTGGTGGTGGGCGCCTATAATCCCAGCTATTCGAGAGGCTGAGACAGAAGAATCACTTGAACTCAGGAGGCAGAGGGTGCAGTGAGCCGAGATTGCGCCAGTGCACTCCAGCCTGGGCGACAGAGTGAGACTCCCCATCTCAAAACAAACAAACAAAAATCAAAAAAAAAAAAAAATGCCTAATGAGAGATCATATTTTAAAAAGATCTCATAACTTTACCAGGTGAGAAAGAATTTGATGGAGTTTGGAGATATTATTGAAGGGGAGGAGAAGACTAATGTAATAAATAATACCTGTCCTCAAACAGGTATAATAAGGCTGACAATATAAAACTGTCAATGTTCAACTGTTTTGATCTATAAAAATAGCAATAGATGGTGTCTCATTATGTCACCCAGGTTGGAGTGGCACAATCTCAGCTCACTGCAATCCTCCGCTTTTGGGGTTCAAGTGATTTTGTGCCTCAGCCTCTTGAGTAGCTGGGATTACAGGCGGGTGCCTCCATGCCCGGTTAAATTTTGTAGTTTTCGTAGGGATGGGGTTTCGCCATGTTGGCCATGCTGGTCTCCAACTCCTGACCTCGGGTGATCCACCCACCTCGACCTCTCAAAGTGCTGGAATTACAGGTGTGAGCCACCACACCCAGCCCTCAGTATCTGTCTTAATATGGTACAGTCAGAACCAGTCAGTTTAAAATGCAGGGAGACTATTCTCTCTCTGGATCTGACAGCGTGTCTTTTCATGAAACTGATTGCATTGGGTTTGGTGAGACCTGAACCTTTTTCACACGAGATACTGTCAAACCAGTCCTATTCCTTCCTGTGCAATTAATTTTTTTTTTTTTTTTTTTTTTTTTTTTTTTTTTTTAGTAGAGATGGGGTTTCTCCGTGTTGGTCAGGTTGGTCTCGAACTCCTGACCTCAAGCGTGCCCACCTTGGTCTCCCAAAGTGCTGGGATTACAGGCGTGAGCCGCTGTGCCTGGCCCATTTAGTTTGGGGAAAAAAAAAAAAAAATCAACTGCGCCAGGCGCAGTGACTCATACCTATAATCCCAGCACTTTGGGAGGCCGAGGTAGGCAGATCACCTGAGGTTGGGAGTTTGAGACTCACCTGACCAACAAGGTGAAACCTGGTCTCTACTAAAAATTCAAAAATTAGCCTGACGTGGTGGCACGCTCCTGTAATCCCAGCTACTTAGGAGGCTGAGGCAGGAGAATCGCTTGAACCCAGGAGGTGGAGGTTGCAGTGTGCTGAGATCATGCCATTGCATTCCAGCCTGGGCAATGGAGCAAGACTCCATCTCAAAAAAAAAGAAAAAAAAGAAATACAAACCTCAGCCAGGTACAGTGGTTTACGTCTGTAATCCCAGTACTTTGAGAGGCCGAGGCAGGTGCATCACCTGAGGTCAGGAGTTCAAGACCAGCGTGGCCAACATGGCAAAACCCTGTCACTACTAAAAAATGCAAAAATTAGCTAGGCGTGGTGGCAGGTGCCTGTAATCCCAGCTACTCCAGAAGGCTGAGGCAGAAGAATTGCTTCAACCCCAGAGGTGAAGATTGCAGTGAGCCAAGATCACACCACTGCACTTCAGCCTGGGCAACAGAGCAAGAGTACATCTCAAAAAAAAAAAAAAAGAAAAAAAAGCCGGGCACGGTGGCCCATGTCTGTAATTTTAGCACTTTGGGACACCAAGGCGGGCAGATCCCAAGGTCAATATATAGAGACCATCCTGGCCAACATGGTGAAACCCCATCTCTACTAAAAATACAAAAAAAAAATAAGCTGGGCGTGGTGTTGTAAGCCTGTAATCCCAGCTACTCGGAGGCTGAGGCAGGAGCATCGATTGAATCTGGGAGGCGGAGTTTGCAGTGAGCTGACATCGCGCCACTGCACTCCAGCCTGAGCAACAGAGTGAAACTCTTGTCTCAAAAAAAAAAAAA
>NW_012118488.1:1415381-1422426 GCF_000951035.1 Colobus angolensis palliatus
TAGCCAGGATGGTCTCGATCTCCTGACCTCGTGATCCACCCGCCTCGGCCTCCCAAAGTGCTGGGATTACAGGCTTGAGCCACTGCGCCCGGCCCTTTTAGTGTATTTTATTTTATTTTTTTGTTGAGATGGAGTCTTGCTCTGTCACCCAGGTTGGAGTGCACTGGTGCCATCTCAGCTCACTGCAAGCTCTGCCTCCCAGGTTCATGCCATTCTCCTGCCTCATCCTCCTAAGCAGCTGGGACTACAGGCTCCCCTAACACGCCCAGCTAATTTTTTGTATTTTTAGTAGAAATGGGGTTCCACCGTGTTACTCAGGATGGTCTCTATCTCCTGACCTCGTGATCTGCCCTCCTCGGCCTCCCAAAGTGCTGGAATTACAGGTGTGAGCCACCGCACCTGTCCAACAAAGTCTTACTTTGTTGTCCAGGTTTGAGTGCAATGGTGTGATCATGGCTCACTGCAGCCTTGACCACCTGGGCCCAAGCAATCTTCCCACTTCAACCCCTTGAGTAGCTGGGACTACAGACCCATGACACCATGACCAGTTAATTTTGTAAAAATTTTTTGTGGAGACAGGGTCTCACCATGTTGCCCAGGCTGGTCTGGAACTCCTGGCCTCAAGGAAACCTCCTGCCTCGGCCTCCCAAAACACTGGGATTGTAGGCATGAGCCACCATGCCCAGCCCTAGCACTAACATATTTTAACTCATTTAATCCTTTGGACAATCTTGTGATACAGATACTATTATTATCCCCATTTCTTTTTCTTTTTCTTTTTTTTGAGACGGAGTTTCGCTCTTGTTGCCCAGGCTGGAGTGTAATGGCGTGATCTTGGCTCACTGCAACCTCCGCCTCCCGGGTTCGTGCTATTCTCCTGCCTCAGCCTCACAAGTGGCTGGGATTACAGGTGCCCCCCCAACCATGCCCAGCTAATTTTTGTATTTTTAGTAGAGATGGGGTTTCACCATGTTGGCTGGGCTGGTCTCAAACTCCTGACCTCAGGTGATCCACCCACCTTGGCCTCCCAAAGTGTTGAGATTACAGGCCTGAGCCACTGAGCCCGGCCTGTTATCCCTATTTCATGAGTGAAGCAACTGAGGTATAGAGCAGTTAAGTAACTTGTGTAAGGTCAAATGGTTAAAAAGTTGCACTGACACTATTTGAACCTAGACAGTAGGTCTCTAGAGCTCACACTCTCAACCCCTACAGACACCTCTCTTAGATTTGTCTACTTAGGTTCATATCAAATTCTAATCTAACGCTAGGCACAGTAGCTCATGCCTGTAATCCCAGCACTTTGGGAGGCTGAGGCGGGCAGATCACCAGAGGTCAGGAGTTCAAGACCAGCCTGGTCAGCATGGTGAAACCCAATCTCTACTAAAAATGCAAAAATTAGCCGGGTGTGGTGGCACACACGTGTAGTCTCAGCTACTTAGGAGGCTGAGGCAGGAGAATCACTTGAACCTGGGAGGTGGAGGTGGCAGTGAGCCGAGATTGCACCATTGCACTCCAGCCTGGGTACTGGGGACAGAGTGAGATTCCGTCTCAAAAAAAAAAAAACCACACAAACTAATCTAGCTTTCTTAGTGATCCCTATGATAAAATTCAGGCTCTGATCTCTACCCAGAACCCTATTTAATACACAGCCTGTTCTATTAGCAGCTCTGCCATGTAAAATGGCCTGGATCTGGCTGGGTGTGGTGGCTCATGCCTGTAATCCCAGCACTTTGGGAGGCCGAGGTGGGTGGATCACGAGGTCAGGAGATCGAGACTATGCTGGCTAACACGGTGAAACCCCGTCTCTACTAAAAATACAAAAAAATTAGCCAGGCATAGTGGCAGGCACCTGTATCCCAGCTACTTTGGAGGCTGAGGCAGGAGAATCGCTTGAACCCAGGAGACAGAGGTTGCAGTGAGCCGAAATCGCGCCATTGCACTCTACCCTGGGAGACAAAAGCAAGACTCTATCTTAAAAAAAAAAAAAAAAAATCAGAAACACAAAGAAATGAAGCACTTAGTGGAGTATGCTCCAATGGCCTGGATCAGTCTTTGGGGTGGGGGAAGGCATTCCTGGACTGCCTTAGCCTGTGGCAGAGGAGAAAGAATGGGGTGGGATCACAGGCAGAGGAGGGACATCAGTCAAACCCTCTCCCTCTGCAGAGGTGCAGCTTTCCCGTTCTGCTCTCTGGGTGGGTCCTCCCAGACAGGAAGGGAGCAGTTGGCTTAGTTGGTCTAATTTTCCCTGGAACTCAGCATACAGTGAAATTTAGGAGGTGCCTGAGGCCAATTTAGACAAGTTCTATTCAACAAACACTTGTTGAGTCCCGACAATGGGGCAGACACTGTGCTGGATTAGAATAGAACATAAACATGTCACATGTTGTAAAAATAAAGATAAGCATGTCAATGGCCAGTTACCTCTACAGTTACCTGGATCCTTACAGACCTGAGTGTTTTGTTTGGAATAAGGGATGGCAAGAGGAGAAAGGAAAAAAGGGAAGTAGGGATAAGGCGCCTATGACTAGGGTTTTTGGTTTCAAGGAAACAATCCAGGTTAGGGAAGGAAAGAATAACTGAGTAAGGATTGCTGGCAGAAGGGAGGCGCCTTAAAGAGTATTGAGTTATTCAGCTGCAGGTGAGTCAAATACCTTACCTGTTTATCTGGAATGCTTGAGGGAAGGAAGGTATGAGGGCAAAGAGCAGTCAGGAAACCATTCCAAGAACCATTTTGTGTGTGTGTGTGTGCGTGTGTGTGTGTGTTTAGGGTTGTGTGAAATGTGAGTTCCTGCTTTTTCTTGGCAGCTTTTCTGGAAATTGTGATGACAGCTGGTGGTGGGAAAAATCACTGAAATACAGAAATTACTAGTGACCACAGCTTTTTGTCTGCTCCAGGTGACTGGCTATCACCTGAGCCATTCCAGATGGCAGTCTATTATGGATTTTTTTTTTTTTTAAACAGGGTCTCACTCTGTTGCCCAGGCTGGAGTACAGGGTGCAATCTCGGCTCACTGCAGCCTCCGCCTCCCAGGTTCAAGTGATTCTCCTGCCTCAGCCTCCCGAATAGCTGGGATTACAGGTGTGTGCCACCATGCCCAGCTAATTTTTGCATTTTTAATAGAGACAGGGTTAGCCAGGCTGGTCTTGAACCCCTGACCTCAAGTGATCCACCTGCCTCAGCCTCCCAAAGTGTTGGGATTATAGGTGTGAGCCACCGCACCCGGCTGAATTCATTTTTTTTTCCCTCTTGCTCATTTAATAAAGTGAGGGTATTATTGTTTTTCTGTGTTTTGTGTGTGTGTTTTTTTAAAGTAGGAAGGGAGGAAGAGGCAGGTTCATTTTCCAAGAGCAATTAATGAGCATACCACATTCTCTACATTAACTGGAAAGCTTATTGTGGATAAAAAGCCTGGACAAGAGACCCAGTCAGCAGAGAGATCCACTTTCTCATTTTGGATCTACTCCCACTTACTGTGAGTTTTAGAAGTGCACGATCTAGGTGGGGCATGGTGGCTCACGCCTGTAATCCCAGCACTTTGGGAGGCCAAGGTGGGCAGATCATGAGGTCAGGAGTTTGAGACCAGCCTGGCCAACTTGTGAAACCCCGTCTCTACTAAAAATACAAAAAATTAGCCGGGTGTGGTGGCACGCGCCTGTAGTCCCAGCTACTCAGGAGACTGAGGCAGGAGAATCGCTTGAACCCAGGAGGTGGAGGTTGCAGTGAGCGGAGATCTGTGCCATTGTACTCCAGCCTAGGTGACAGAGCAAGACTCCATCTCAAAAAAAAAAAAAAAAAAGGAACGCAGGACTGCACGACCTATCTGTATGTCCGGTTTCTCATTTTTGGTGGATGAATAATACATTCTTGTCTCTCAATGACATTGTGAGAAAAGAAAACATTCAAAGTAATTAGGAAAGAGTACTCTGTAGAGATGTTATTGTTTTTATTAATTTCCTAGGCTGTGTTAGAAAAGTAAAAAGGCCATGGATGATATGCCATTTTTACCTTTTTATTAGAAACAGAATCTTGCCACGTTGCCCAGGCTGGTCTCGAACTTGAAGGCAAAAAGTATTCTGCCTGCCTTGGCCTCTGGAAGTACTGGGATTACAAGCATGAGCCACCACACCAGGCTGGGAATTTCCTAAACTTTTCAAACTGTGGAGTGCAGCCCTCATTAGCCAAAGCTGATGGAGCTGAGCATAATCATTTTTTTCCACAGAAAATTAGTAGAATAAAATAATTTAAGAGCCAGAAAGAACTTTGAAGATGATCTAATCCATTACCTAATTTTACAGATGAAGAAACTGAAACACCAAGGGGTTCTAGACAGATAAAGGATTTGGGTGGCACTGTTGGAAAGTCAGAGGATTTTGATAACCATCAAGGGAAAATAATGTTTTTTAATAGTTCTTAATATTTAAACAAAACAGGTGATGGAAACTCATCTGCTCTTGAATGGGTTAAGTTATGTACCACCTATTAGGGAAGAGCTAAATGGAAACTCAAGCTTTATTTCCCTTTGTCTTGTTCCAGTTTATTCTTTGGGTTATATTACATCAGCCCTGGGTTTTCCAGAAAGAGATCATGGGAAAACCAAGTATTAGGAAAGAGTGCCTGTTCTGAGTCAGGGTAACCTGACTTCTGTCACTGGCTCTGCCACTTAGAAGCCACTGAATGGCACACACTAGGTACTCAATAATTGCTTGATAAACAAGTGAAGGCTGGGCATAGTGGTACATCCCTGTAGTCCTAACTACTCAGGAGGCTGAGGCAGGAGGATCACTTGAGCTCAGGAGTTTGAGGCCAGCCTGGCCAACATCATGAGACCACATCTAAAACAAGAAAAATACATCATGAGACCATGTCTAAAACAAGAAAAATCACATGAAGAGGAAATGATATTTCTTTTTCCTTTTTTTTTGAAACGGAGTCTCGCTCTGTCGCCAAGGCTGGAGTGCAGTGGCCGGATCTCAGCTCACTGCAAGCTCCACCTCCCGGGTTTACGCCATTCTCCTGCCTCAGCCTCCCGTGTAGCTGGGACTACAGGCGCCCGCCACCTCGCCCGGCTCGTTTTTTGTATTTTTTTAGTAGAGACAGGGTTTCACCATGTTAGCCAGGATGGTCTCCATCTCCTGACCTCGTGATCCGCCTGCCTCGGCCTCCCAAAGTGCTGGGATTACAGGCATGAGCCACTGCTCCTGTTGGGATACTTCTGGATTAAAATCCTATGAATATTTATACTTCACAGTGTTTTTTTTTCCTCTCCATTAAAATGTTTAAGCTTTGATATTTGCAGGAGTGGCAGAATCAGGTTTACAATGTCTGCCTGCATCATTTTCAGGTGAGTGGAAGTACTAAAAGTATATTAATATAGTAACAGTGGCAAAAGAAAGAAAGAAAAAAAATCATTGGTTTGATAGTGTGGTACATCAGCCTTTGGCTGCTACTTGACATAATCTTGCCAACATCACTCTCAAAGTAATTTCTCTTATTAAATATGGCATAATTACCACCATATTCTGAACATGGATATTTAATATTGGAAAAAGTATTTAAAGTATTTAATATATTTAAAAGGACAAGTTGATTTTTATGGAGCCAGTTGATATTTACCTATGCTGTTTTTCACTAAAGTGAATACCCTAGGGAATAAGAAAAGGAGAAGAGAGTTAGATAATCCTTTTAGCGGTTTCATGGCCTAAAAAATTAAACATGACAGAATGTCATTCAACTCTCCAGAAAAAGATATTTGCCAGCACACAAAGCTATTTTAAAATCCCTATTTTGGCCGGGCGCAGTGGCTCAAGCTTGTAATCCCAGCACTTTGGGAGGCCGAGGCGGGCGGATCACGAGGTCAGGAGATCGAGACCATCCTGGCTAACATAATGAAACTCCATCTCTACTAAAAATACAAACAAAACAAAACAAAATTAGCTGCGAGTGGTGGCGGGCACCTGTAGTCCCTACTACTCCGGAGGCTGAGGTGGGAGAATGACATGAACCCAGGAGGTGGAGCTTGCAGTGAGCCAAGATCGTGCCACTGCACTCCAGCCTGGGAGACAGCGAGACTCCGTCTCAAAAAAAAAAAAAAAAAAAAACTCTGAAAGCAGGCTGGGTGAAGGTGGCTCACGCCTGTAATCTCAGCACTTTGGGAGGCTGAGGTGGGTGGATCACCTGTGGTCAGGAGTTTGCGACCAACCTGGCCAACATGGTGAAACCCCGTCTCTACTAAAAATACAAAAAAATAAAATTAGCCGGGCGTGGTGGCGGGCACCTGTATTCTCAGCTACTCAGGAGGCTGAGGCAAGAGAATCTCTTGAACCCAGGAGATGGAGGTTGCAGTGAGCTGAGATCACGCCATTACAATACAGCCTGGGCAACAAGAGCAAAACTCCATCTCAAAAAAAAATAAATAAATAAAATCTGAAAGCAGAGTGCTGGTAGGGTTACTAAATTTAGCAAATAAAAATACAGCATGCCCAATTGCATTTGAATTTTGGGCCAGGCGCAGTGGCTCACACTTGTAATTCCAGCACTTTGAGAGGCCGAGGTAGGCAGATCATTTGAGCCCAGAGCTTGAGACAAGTCTGGCCAACATGGCAAAGTCCCATCTCTTAAAAAAAGAAAATACAAAAATTAGCCAAAAGGCTGGGTGTGGTGGCTCACAGCTGTAATCCTAGCACTTTGGGAGGCTGAGGTGGGTGGATCACCTGAGGTCAGGAGTTCAAGACCAGTCTGGCCAACATGGTGAAACCCTGCCTCTACTAAAATACAAAAATTAGCTGGGCATGATGATGGGTGCCTCTAATCCCTGCTACTCGGGAGGCTGAGACGGGAGAATCGCTTGAATCCAGGAGAGGGTGGTTGCAGTGGGCCGAGATTGCACCATTGCACTCCAGCCTGGGCGACTAAGTGAGACTCTGTCTCAAAAAAAAAAAAAAAAAAATTAGCCGAATGTTGTGGTGCATCCCTGTAGTACCAGCTATTTGGGAGGCTGAGGTGGAAGGATCTCCTGAGTCCAGGAGGTCAAGGCTTCAGTGAGCT
>NW_012118488.1:1430291-1432837 GCF_000951035.1 Colobus angolensis palliatus
GGCTCCACCCCCCGGGGTTCACGCCATTCTCCTGCCTCAGCCTCCCGAGTAGCTGGGACTACAGGCGCCCGCCACTACGCCTGGCTAATTTTTTTGTATTTTTAGTAGAGACGGGGTTTCACCGTTTTAGTCAGGATGGTCTCGATCTCCTGAGCTCGTGATCCGCCCCCCTCGACCTCCCAAAGTGCTGGGATTACAACCGTGAGCCACCGCGCCCGGCTAGGTGTCATGTTTTTTTAATTTGGCCACCCTATTACTGGGGAAAGTTACTTGGTCTAACTCTTTCATTAATCTGTAGAACAAGGGGCTCTAACCTGGCTGATGAGAATGTGTCCTTAGGGTTTACTACAAGGAATTACAAAGTTGTCATGATCATGGTAAAAGGAGAAGAACTGAACCTTTCTTCTGCTCCATGGATTTCCATTCTGTCTCTCACACTATGAAAAGCATTTAAATATATTTCCAGTTATTCACAGTGGTAATGGATTAATTGTACTAAATAAAGAGAATACTTCATTTAGATCTCTAGGGTTAGGATTTGTTTGGGTACGGGCTAAGAGCCTAGGATTAACCATATAGATTTATAAACCTAGAGAACTTGTTTCTCTTGCTAGGTTTGCTCTTCCTAGAGAGGAATGAACGGACTTGATTTTGTAAAGCAGTTTGAGGACTTGAAAAATGCTGAATGAACATATTTTTTCCTGATGAAGTTATCACCCACAATGAAGTAACCTACAAAGGATGACCTCATTGTTTGGCTTTGTAGGACTTGTCATACTATGTCAGATCTCCAGGGTGAAAGCCTGACTAATGGAGGCTGGGTTACTAGTACTCCAGAGGTGGGTTGAAAACAGCAACTTTTCTCCGAGTCTGCTTTAAGCACTCATGGAAGGAGCATTTTTTTTCAGCATCAGCCGATGCTCTGCCGCACAAGATTCTATTACCCTCATTTGAGCTGCCTGATTATTCTAGCAATCAGATCTTTCTGTCTCCTTCCTGTCACCTGGCTTTGACACCGACTATCATGTGCCCTTTTTGCCTTGACTCCCAGGCATACAGTTCTTCTTTCATTTTCTTTAATCCAAAATGCCAGAATATTGGTATTTCTAGGACATTTATTTACATGGCTTCTGATGACAGTGGAGAATATTTGCCATCAGGTCTGTCCTGGAAAATCTAGGGTATGTGTGGTCCTCCTTGTCAACACTTGTCAGCACATTTCAACACTTGTCCTCTGACAGTTATCTAGGACAGCAAGGATATTCGGAAAGAAGAGATGCCTGAGAGTCAGAAATTCTTCTCATCATGGTTTTTAGTCATTGCTTTGCAGTTAATTCTGGGTGAATGACTGCATCTATCTTTGTCCTACGTCAGTTTTTGACCCCTTGTATTTGAAGCCCCCTAAAACAATTATAAAGAACAAAACAATAGGAAATAATTTTCAACTTACTTTGGCTACCCTTAAAATGTAAGTTATGAATCGTAGTGTTAGTAACATAGCATACAGGACTTCTTTACCATGAAGGGGAGGAAAAATTAGGGAAAATAAGGGTCTTAAAGATTTTACCATTTTAGGGCAGACATGGTGGCTTACATCTATAATCCCAGTACTTTGGGGAGGCGGGAGGATCGCTTGAGCCCAGGAGTTTGAGACCAGCCTGGGCAACATGGTGAAATCCCATCTCTACCAAAAATCTCCACCCAAACTAGACGTACCTAGTGGTGCCTGTCTGTAGTCCCAGCTACCTAGGAGGCTAAGGTAAAGGATCATTGAACCTGGGAGGCAGATGTTGCAGTGAGTTGAGATCACATCACTGCACTCCAGCCCGGGTGAGAGAATGGGACCCTGGTATCTACTCTAAGAACTGCAACTTGTAAATTTCAAGTCTGAACCAAACCTGGATAGAACTAGTGTTCTAATTTCTGGAAAAAATAAAAGGGCTTATAAACTAAAGAAAATGATTTACCTTGTCAGACACCAATAATAGCACTTTTTCTGTAAAATAGTGATGCCTTTTTCTCCTCTTTCACCTCCTCCATTCCTTTGATTCTGTCACCCTCCCCTGCATCTACTGATATCCTCTTACATTGAGATAAGACAGTAATGAATCACTTTAGCAAAAGTACATAGAGCTAAACAAAGGTGACATCGTTTGGCATCTCTTGGCACTGAGACACATCGGGATAGGGCACAACAAGAGTTCAGGGTTTTCTGAAGTAGAGTTACTAAAACTGTGACCTCCACTTAACAGCTAATGTAGGTTTGGGGCAAGAAGAACATAAATATCTCTTGAATGGTTTAAATTGTGCCTTTTTTTTTTTTTTTTTGAGATGGAGTCTCGCTCTGTCGCCCAGGCTGGAGTGCAGTGGCCGGATCTCAGCTCACTGCAAGCTCCATCTCCCGGGTTCTCCTGCCTCAGCCTCCCTAGTAGCTGGGACTACAGGCACCCGCCATCTCGCCTGGCTAGTTTTTTGTATTTTAGTAGAGACGGGGTTTCACTGTGTTAGCCAGGATGGTCTCGATCTCCTGACCTTGTGATCCGCCC
>NW_012118488.1:1433852-1435949 GCF_000951035.1 Colobus angolensis palliatus
CTCCAAGGCAAATTGCTCTCTCAAACTGTAGGGAGGCTGGCAGCAGAAGATTCTTATCCTTAGTTATTTATGTGCCTAAGACTCCAAGGCAAATTTCTCCCATAAAATCACACTCCATGAGATGTGATTCTGCCAGATTAGCAGGTCTTAATGTCTTGGGTCTCTTCTCTTCACCCCACCCTTAACCTGGGTTAAGCTTATTCTCTTTGCTAGGCCTTGGATCGCATATTGGGTGAGGACTATTCTGATGTCAATTCTTCTTGTCAAGGATTTAAGAAGCAAACAGAAATAGAGCCAAGGATGGAGAAACTGAGGCCCCCTGACTTACCAAGCTGCTGCGACTTCTAATCCTCCTGGCTACCCCACTGGTCTGGTTCAACCTGAGCTCACACTGACATTTTTGGATTTGACGTCAAGGCAAACATCATTACAAACCCAGTTCCAGCATGCCAGCTCCAGAGCACTGTAACTTTTAAAAACTTGGGATTTCGCTGGGCATGGTGGCTCACGCTGGTAATCCCAGCACTTCGGGAGGCCGAGGCGGGTGGATCACCTGAGGTCAGGAGTTTGAGATCAGCCTGGACAACATGGTGAAAGCCCATCTCTACTAATAATAAAAAAAAAGCCATGTGTGGTGGCATGCGCCTGTAGTCCCAGCAACTTGGGAGGCTGAGGCAGGAGAATTGCTGAAACCCGGGAGGTGGAGGTTGCAATGAGCCAAGATTGCACCACTGCGACAGAGAGACACTCCGTCTCACAAAAAAAAAAAAAAAAAGGCTTGGGATTTCAGGAGAAATGTTACAGTAGCATTCCAGAGACCCACACATCAGACATAGACATATGCACTCTTTGCAGCAGAGGGTATTGGCTTTCTAATATAAGTTGTATTTATCATATAAGTTGGCTTATATGTTATATAAGCCATTTATCATATCATATCATATAAGTTGGCTCCCTAACTTATATTATGCAGAGCCCTGGTGGCTAACCCTTTGCAACAGGACACAGCCAAACAGGTCATCTCAGTTTGAAGATCATCAACAAAAGGGTCAAGTTTGGTCTTGTAGTTGTCACTCTCTTGGGATTGGTAAACAGACCTGCAGCAGTAATTGTGAAAAGGGAAGAAGTACTGAAGAAAATAAAAAAAATAAAAAATAAAAAAAAATGAGGAGGGCTAGAAAGGAAGTGAGAAAGGTGGAAATGCATGACTTTTTCAACTTCCTGATGGAAAGATACCAAGAGAAATAAAACTCTTTCTGACCAGATAGGACCTTCCTTTGGCCACATTTTTATGTGCATAATGTCATATTGCTATCCCCAAATAAATAAAACTATGTATCTATCCATCAGTCTATCCAATCTATATTATTATGACAAACTAAGTTATCAATCAGTATAGCATTTTAAAAACATTTTAAAGCATGTGAAATTAATCTACTTTCCTTTCATGAAGAACACAGGATGGGTAGGCAGCATTCCATCTACTCACATTTCCAACTGTCATTTCAACAGCCATTTTAAGTTACGGAAGAGACAAGGCTGGGACCTCATGGCATCACTTTCCATGGATTGCTCTCCGACTTTTTGTGTTCCTGGCCTCTGGAACCCCTTCATCATATTCCACAGGTAAGACACATATTAGTGGAATTTGAGTTATAATTTGTATGCTTGAAATTGACATTGAAGGCCATAATTTGTAAGTCAGAGAGGCTAAATAGTAACTGTAATGCTTTGTTTTGATCTAACTTGGTGGTTTTGTAATGGTTCTCTCAAACTCTCCACATCATTCTCTTTCTGTGTTCCATAGCTGGGGTTTCTCTCCTTCCTGCCTGAATGTTTTGGCTCCCTAGTCCAATTCCTTTACATTATCTTTGCTCTGAAATACTTCTTTCGATGACTTACATTTGCTCTCTCTCTATACTTCAACTTTTTTTTTTTGAGACAGAGTCTCACTCTGTTGCCCAGGCTGGAGTCCAGTGGCCCGATCTCAGCTCACTGCAAGCTCCGCCTCCTGGGTTTACGCCATTCTCCTGCCTCAGCCTCCGTGCAGAGTAGCTGGGACTACAGGCGCCCACCGCCACGCCTGGCTAGTTTTTT
>NW_012118488.1:1438882-1440617 GCF_000951035.1 Colobus angolensis palliatus
CAGGATGGTCTCGATCTCCTGACCTCGTGATCCGCCCGTCTCGGCCTCCCAAAGTGCTGGGATTACAGGCTTGAGCCACCGCGCCCGGCCAGGTTCTCTTCTTTCTCCTCAGCAGGATCAAAAATCATTGCTGCCATGAAGTCTGTGGCCCTAGTGTTTTGTTTTTGTTTTTGTTTGAGATGGACTTTCACTCTTGTTGCCCAGGCTGGAGTGAAATGGCGTGATCTTGGCTCACTGCAACCTCTGCCTCCTGGGTTCAAGCGATTCTCCTGCCTCAGCCTCGGAGTAGCTGGGATTACAGGCATGCACCACCACACCCAACTAATTTTGTATTTTTGGTAGAGACGGGGTTTCTCCATGTTGGTCAGGCTGGTCTTGAACTCCCAACCTCAGGTGATCCGCCCACCTTGGCCTCCCATAGTGCTGGGATTACAGGTGTGAGGCATGGTGCCTGGCCTAGTGTTTTGTTTTTAATCTTTTCTGTGATTTTATAAAAGAAATTTGCCTCTAGTCTTAGGTTCACATAATTTCTCTATGGGGCACACATCTTGTACATACAGGAAAGGCTACAGACTGGGTAAATTATTCTCTCTTGGTTAATTGGTTAGTCAGCTCAATAACAATTGAGATGTACTTTGTGCAGGGTCCAGTACTGAGAGTAATAAAGGAATTAGAAAACAAGCTCTTACTAGTAGTACATCTTGCAAAGGTACACATATAAAATAAATTTAAAACACAATTACAGGCTGGGTGTGGTGGCTCACACCTGTAATCCCAGCACTTTTGGAGGCCAAGGTGGGCGGATCACCTGAGGTTGGGAGTTCGAGATCAGTCTGACCAACATGGAGAAACCCCGTCTCTACTAAAAATACAAAAAATTAGCGGAACGTGGTGGCGCATGCTTGTAATTCCAGCTACTCAGGAGACTGAGGCACGAGAATCACTTGAACCCAAGAGGTGGAGGTTGTGGTAAGCCGAGATCGTGCCATTGCACTCCAGTCTGGGCAACAAAAGCAAAACTCTGTTTCAAAAAAAACTAGAACAAAAACAATGACACAATTACAGAGTAACAGACAGAACAAGTAGAAATAAATCAGCACAAGCCAGTACTTGTGAACTGATGGGAAAATAGTTAGAGTTGGGTGGAGTTAGTCAATGAGGACTTTCTGGAAAAGGTGAGTTTTGAAGGAAGGGAAGGGTCCTGGTTTGTGGAAAAAGATGAGGCCATCATTCCAGCAATAATGCATGAGCAGTGGTAGAGAAGAGAAGAATGAGCAAGCTGTAAGGGCCAAGCATTAAACTGGTTAGCTTGTTCAGACTGGAGAATATATGTTAAAGGATAAGAAAAAACAAGTCTGGGAAAATGATAAGGACAGTTCATGGAGAGCCTTAAATGGTTATGAATGAAATTTGCTTTAACAGATATAATGAAAATAACATTTTGAGAAGCCGAGAAACAGATGAATTATAATAAAATAAAACTGGAGAGTTAGGGCTGGGTGCGGTGGCTCACGCCTGTAATCCCAGCACTCTGGGAGGCCGAGGCGGACAGATCACGATGTCAGGAGATCGAGACCATCCTGGCTAACAAAGTGAAACCCCGTCTCTACTAAAAATACAAAAAATTAGCCGGGCCTGCTGGCGGGTGCCTGTAGTCCCAGCTGCTCGCGAGGCTGAGGCAGGAGAATGGCGTGAACCCGGGAGGCGGAGCTTGCAGTGAGCTGAGATCGCGCCA
>NW_012118488.1:1442877-1444000 GCF_000951035.1 Colobus angolensis palliatus
TTTTTTTTGTGATGCGGGTACTATAAGATTTAATACTACCTAGTGGTTCACAGTATGTTTCTGCTGGACAGTACTGGTCCATTACAGCATACTACATTCAGTTTTGGAAATTACAGGGTTCTGAGAAATTTGTGTAAAGAAATGTGAGGATTATGAATAAATCTCCTTGCCTTTGACACTTTAAATAACATTTAAAAAAATGTTATTTCATTTTTTTTTTTTTTTGAGACGGGGCCTCACTCTGTCACCTGTAGGGCAGTGGCACCATTACAGCTCACTGCAGCCTCCACCTCCTGGGCTCAAGTGATCCTCCCGTCTCAGCCTCCTGAGTAGCTGGGATCATAGGCACATGTCACCACACCTAGGCCCACTTTTTTTTTTGAGACGGAGTCTCGTTGTGTCGCTGAGGCTGGAGTGTAGTGATGTGATCTCGGCTCACTGCAACCTCTGCCTCCTGGGTTCAAGCGATTCTCCTGCCTCAGCCTCCCTAGTAGCTGGGACTACAGGCTCCGACTTCCTGGTTCAAGCGATTCTTCTGCCTCAGCCTCCCTAGTAGCTGGGACTACAGGCTCATGACACCATACCAGGCTAATTTTTGTATTTTTAGTAGAGATAGGGGTTCACGTGATTGGCCAAGCTGGTCTCGAACTCCTAACCTTGTGATCCGCCCGCCTCAGCCTCCCAAAGTGCTGGGATTACAGGCGTGAGCCACCGCGCCCTGCCGAAACATCCCATTTTAAACATTAAATCATGGAAACAAAATTCTAGTTTTTGAAATCACTCCCTCGAAAGCCCAAATCTCATTGGTTGAAATAACCTAGGTTATTAAAGGTTTTATGACAAAACATTTTCAAATCATCCTTTGAATTTGCTACTTAACAGGAATTGAGGACAAAGAGCCTCAAGTCAGGGCTTTTCGCTGACCTGGAGGCAGAATCCAGTTTGGGGTTTTGCTTGTAACTGGTATTTTATGCATGCGACCCTGGCTGAACTGACCAGCTGCGTAGGCTTCAACTTCCCGAGGCAGCTCAGGGGTCCCCTAAGCCTTTCCTTCCTCTGATCAAGCCCTTCCCGGCTCCTTCCAGTTGGAAGGACGCCCCCCACTCCTGAACGGCGCCAACAG
>NW_012118488.1:1444925-1452661 GCF_000951035.1 Colobus angolensis palliatus
CGGGAGCTCTGTGGAGCCCGCCGCCCGGCCCTTGCGCCCCTCCCTGGCGAGCACACCTGTGTGGGGCTTTTTCCCCCGCCCCGGACCCTTCTAGGCTTGATAGTGTTCCGGGGGAGGCTGGAGGGTGTTGGGGGAGGACGGAGAGGTCATGGGAGTCCCCGGTCTGCCTCAACCACCTGACTCAGTTCTTTCTTTGGTTTCTCTCTACACCCCTTGAGTGATACATTGGAGGGGGTGATCATCTGGGACTCTGGCCGCCGCGCTGGAGCGAGGAGGGGAGCTTCTAGAAGGGAGAGAGGGTGAGAACGAGAATGTTAATCCCAGGCAGCCTCGCTGACTTCTCCCCGCCTGCTCCAGCCCAGGGGCTGGGTTTCCAAGATGATCCGCCCCCTCCCCCTTTCCCTCAAGTGACAGTGCAGCAGTGACTTTGTTCTCTCCTAACGTCTAGAGAAGCTGCGGGAGGACCCCATCTCCGCTTTTCCTCCTATCTTCCTAGCTTTGCAGCCTTCGAAGCTGGTGGACTTATTGCTACCGTGATGGTTGCTTAGCAGTACTTTCCTCTAAGAAGCTGACTGGGCGCGGTGGCTCATGCCTGTAATCCCAGCACTTTGGGAGGCCGAGGTGGGCGCACTATAGGTCAGGAGTTCGAGACCAGCCTGAGCAACATGGTGAAACCCCCGTCTCTACTAAAAATTAGCGGGGCTTTGGTGGTGGGCCCCTGTAATCTCAGCTTCCGGGGAGGCTGAGGCAGGAGAATCACTTGAACCTGGGAGGCAGAGGTTGTAGAGTCGAGATCGCGCCACTGCACTCTCCAGCCTGGGCGCAAAAAAAGAAAAAAAAAAAAAAAGGAAAGAAAGAAAGAAAGAAGCTATTAGTTATAACATACCACTGGTGAAAATATTCCATTACTCTTCACTGCAGTTTTTGGTGAATCATACTTCCCTCCCTCCTCCCGCAGCATTATCTGTTTGATTTTGGAGACCATCAGTATAGATGCCCGACAAACATCCTGAACAATAGGCATTTATGATACTATGTAATAGGAAGCCTGTAATAAAAATGGGAACTGTTTGATAGTTATCTGTAGATAGAATGTTAGTAAATATATTTTGTTTCATTTCTCTTCCTAGTACAGTCTGGGATGGGGGGAAATCAGTAGGTTCCAACCTTAAAGAACATGGTGTATATAGCAATGAAATGAAGGAAATGAAGACTGGTACTTGGATGAATTGAATGTTGGTAGTTGTCTTTGAAAGCCAAGAGGGTACGGTATTCAGACTAAAAATATGTCTAAAAGTACAGAATTTAAAAGTACAGTTATCTGTATACTTATCTGTGACAGATAACATAGCTGTCCCATTTGGGGCACTGGTGTGAAAGCAAGAGGGCTCTAGGATTTGGCAGCATCAAAAGGCAGAACTTAGTGAAAATCAGGTGATTTAAAAATTTTCCATTAAGAATATGAATCAGAATGAATGAATCTTGGGTCTAAATTAGAATTTGAGAAGGTTGTTTGGGAAACTATGGTTTAAGCCAAGTGACTAGAGTGTTTGATATATATTGGCAAGGGGCAGATGGGAGGGATTGTAAACAGTAGTGTGTCTTGTGACTTGGCAAACCTTTGGGAAAGAGAACCTAGTGATGAATGGGTTTGCATTATGTGAAAAGACTAACATTAAAAAAAATTTGTTTATTCACCCTATTAGTTGCCAAAATGGGTTCATAATTTTCGGAGGCAAACATATTTTGGGAAAAGTCCAGAAAAAATTACACCTTTTTAAATGATTACTTATTAAAGAACTGAATTTGATTTAAGTATCGGGATAGAACAACAAGAAGTGACATGTTTCTCCTTACCTCTTTTCTACTTTTGTGGGAGACTGGTTTGTGCCATTGAGGGAGCATATGGTGATATACTAGATATTAGCAGGGACTTGTTAATTTGATGCAAGGAAATAAATGGATTTTTTTAAGTAACATGAATTTTTTAAAACACTTTTTTTTCCAGAAATTCTTTTCAGGCTAGATGGCAACACAAGGATGACACAATAGTGAATTCCAACAGGTTTTATTAAAGGATGATTGGACTTTTAAATTGTACTAATTGACATGTTTGGAAGGGTAAAAGAGGAATTAACATTGGTAAGAAGTAAAAAGCATATATTAAAAGTTTTTGAAATCCATGAATTAGAGCAGTACATTTAAATTGTAGCATTAGGTGATGTCTTGTGGAAATTTATTGACAAAATTCTTACCTGTGGAAACATATTTATAACTGATATTGGATCAGTTTCGTAACAGTTGGAATCACATAACACAAAACATGCAAGTTGCTTAGTTGCTTTAGTTACAAAATTTTATGATAAGCCCAGAGTATTTGTACAGGTTACATATTAGAAACTTAGTGGATTTATTTTATTTTATTTTTTATTTTTATTTTTTTGAGATGGAGTTTAGCTCTTTCGCCCAGGCTGGAGTGAGTGATATGATCTTGACGATCTTGACTCACTGCAGCCTCCACCCTGCCTGCCCCCCCCCCGCCAGGTTCAAGCGAGTCTTCCTGCTTCAGCCTCCCAGGTAGCTGGGACTGCAGGTGTGTGCCACCACACCCAGCTAATTTTTGTATTTTTAGTAGAGACGGGGTTTTGCCATGTTGGCCAGGCTGGTCTCGAACTCCTGACCTCAGGTGATCCCCTTCCCTTGGCCTCCCAAAGGGCTGGGATTATAGGCATGAACCACCATGCCCAGCCAACTTAGTGGATTTTTAACCTAGACTGGGGTGTGGACTGCTGGAGAAGGTGAAGAAATTAGTCCATGTTCAGTGATTGAAAAATTAGTTGTCTTTCACATTAGTGTGGTTTATCTGGTTTTGAAAATTTGTTATACAGAAGTTTCTCTAGGCCCAAAATTTATTTCATTCCCTGTCCCCTCCCTTTACACTGGATACTTGAGAGCAGTGGACTTTTGTAGATATTTCATATTTTGATCCTCTCCCTTTGTGGATAATTAATTAAAATGAATTACAAGTTTCTGTGTGTGATTACTATTAATGATTATGAGTGTGTAGTGGTTGGTACAATAATTGGGCATTCTCTTTTTTTTTTTTTTTTTGAGACGGAGTCTTGCTCTGTTGCCCAGGCTGGAGTGCAGTGGAGCAATCTTAGCTGACTGTAGCCTCTGCCTCCCGGGTTCAAGCAATTCTCCTGCCTCAACCTCCTGAGTCGCTGGGACTACAGGCATGCGCCGCCATGCCTGGCTAATTTTTTTGTATTTTTACTGGAGACAGGGTTTCACCATATTGGCCAGGATGATCTTGATCTCCTGACCTTGTTCTGTCTTCCTCGGCCTCCCAAAGTGTTGGGATTACAGGCGTGAGTCACCGTGCCCAGCTGGGCTTTTTCTTATGGAAATATTTTACCTGTGCTAGAGAAACTTAAGTTTATCATTCAAGGCCAGAAATCAGGATATCCTAGCCAACCGCTGGCCTCTGCTAACAAAATATTCATGTTGGAGATAACCAAATTGGCAGTATGTGAAGAGTTGCCAATATAGTAGTTTGTTTGGCAGATGAAAAATTTGGCAGCTAAATGGTTATTGTCAATCCTGTATTACAAATTTTTTGCCCAAATTCTGCATATTTTCTTTCATTTTTTTTTTTTTTTTGAGATGGAGTTTTGCTTTTGTTGCCCAGGCTGCAGTACAATGGCACGACCTCGGCTCACTGCAACCTCCGCCTCCCAGGTTCAAGCAATTCTCCTGCCTCAGCCTCTCAAGTAGCTGGGATTGCAGTCATGCGCCACCATGCCCAGCTAATTTTTTCTATTTTTAGTAGAGACTGGGTTTCTCCATGGCCGGTCTTGAATTCCTGACCTCAGGTGATCCACCTGCTTCAGCCTCCCAAAGTGCTGGGATTACGGGCGTGAGCTACCGTGCCCAGCTGCTTTTTTTCTTTTTGAGTCGGAGTTTTGCTCTTGTTGCCCAGGCTGGAGTGCAATGGCGCGATCTCGGCTCACTGCAGCCTCTGCCTCCCCGGCTCAAGCGTTTCTCCTGCCTCAGACTCCAGAGTATCTGGGATTACAGGTGTGCACCACCAAGGCCAGCTAATTTTTGTATTACAGGCCTGACCCTGTATTACCCGGCCAGCCCATATCTGTTCTTTAAAGTTGTTTAGTTTTCCTTACCCTCATATTCTTCTTGCTACTTACTGTGCCTTGTTGCTGCCTATTGTGCAATTTCTTCCCTCTCGTATTTTACTGAACTTCATCTGAAGAAGCCTTAGTAGCCAGATAAACAAGCTTGTTGGGGCTAAAAAATCAATTTCTATGTGAGAGTTTGTTGGATTCTCTTCTGAGTAAAGGGTATGTGTTTTATTGTATGGACTTTGTATCACCTATTTTGGCTTTTCCTCCAGGCCTTTTTTTTTTTTTTTAAACTTCCTGGTTTTAGATATAACTGATACTCTGATACAACCTGGGTAAATGTGGTCTTGAGTAGTAAATTATCTGTAAAGCTTCTCTGAACTTTGCCACATAAATGAGCCTGCTCTTATTGTAAAGTAAATCTTACTCTAATCTGTATGAGTCAGTGGGAAAGAACTGAGCCTTCTAATGGCTTTTGTTGTTAACTGAGATTAGTTCTCTAGATTTTAGTGATTTAGTTTTGAACACCATGCAAGTATGTGGTTCTTGGTTTATTTGGTCACTTGTAATCTCTTTAAAATTTTATTTTAAATTAGGAAATATTTTAGAAATACAAGGAAGTCACACACTGTGAGATTAAACAGGTATTAACATTTTGCCCCATTTTCATCAGACTGTGCATGCTTTTTTGGGGGGGAATAAAATGTCACAGATAACACTAAAGCCCATTTCCATCTCTTCCCACCCCACCCCTAGAAGTAACTTCAGTCTTCAGGTAGGTGCATAATTATTTCTTTTCATTCCTATGTATAGTTTAAAAGTCTAGTTGCATGTTAGTAGCCACAAACATCACATACCAGTATTCTGTGCGTTTTGCATTTTTACATTAATGGTAATTATTTTTGACCATCTGCAAGTGGCTCTTTTCAGTGTCTCTTGTTAGAAAACTTGACTCAACTTGAGTTTACTGATTATTTGCTTCTTACTGTCTTTAGCTATTATAGAACTGTTCCAGCAAGGCAACAATTATTGCTATTTTAATGGTGAAATCAGTTTTATTAGGCAAAAGTGACTCAGGCTTCAGACTGATTGGCATTTGGAATTGTCACACTGGAGATTTTCTTTTACTAAAATCTCAGGACATTGGCAATCAGGAAAAACCCCTCTTGAGTCTTACTGTAGTACATGTAAGATATGTTCCTGAGTGACTGTAGTAAAGACTCATTCAGGAAAATATTATCTCCGATTTCGCCTCCCTAGCTTATAGGAAACTTCCATTGTAAAGTTGTTACCAGGCGTCAAGCTGCCTCTTTGGTACAGCCCTTACTTAGTATCTGACTCAGTTGAAGTACAGTCTATATAGGAGGCCAACAAGACTTAACCCTGGGTTTGAAACAAAGCAAGGATACACTAACATTCTATTCTTTAATAACATCAAGTAGAAAAATTGAAAATGAGCTTGTTATCAGTTTACTTTTATATGCCAACCTTGTTTTACTTCTGTTTTAAACTTGGAAACTGAAGATTTTAATGCTGAAATTTCTTTGAATTATTACCTGTTTTTTTGATAGTGGAACACACAGCTAATATTTACTATCACGAAGGTGTCAAAGGTGAGAAATCATGTACTACATCATCAGGTCAGCACTACTGTTGGGAAGAGCAGCATCACAAAGAGCAGTGTTATACTGCGTTGTAGTCAGCACATACACTTATGTCCAAACAGATATTTTAAATTACCTTCTTGGGGTAGTACACATATGTTGATATCCAAAGTGCCATATAATACAATACATTGTTTTTAAACTTCATATCATTCTGATCAGAAGCTTTATAAACTGTTAGGTGAGTGCTGTGAGATGATATGAGAGCACAGTTTAACCTGTGTGTGTATGTGTATGTCTTCACATCTGTTAAGTGATGACTACATATGAGGCACTAAGTGCTAAAACAGACACTTTCCATAGATTATCCCATTATTGGTCAACTTTTAAATCAGTGCATCTCTAATATGAGATAGGATACTGACCAATTTTTAAAATTTGAATGGATTTCTATTTTTAAGATAAGTACCTTTGTTCCTTTGGTTCCTCCCTCCCACCCTTCCAGAAATGGTAGTATCCTGGAAAAAAAAATTAGTAGCAATTCAAGAAACAGCTTAATTCATTAGTGTAAACAGGTGAGTTTTCCGTTAAACACAGGAGGAGTTGGAACTTGTAATTGGATGTTGTGCATGGTGCCTTTCCAAAATGCACAAATACTTTCTCTCAAATGGTTGCAATAGTAATGCGCTGTGTGATTTGGCATGTATAATGTTGTACAGGTATCTTGATGTTGGTGGATTAACTGCTTGGCTACTGTGAAATTCACTGTAGATGTTGATGGGTGAAAGTGTGGTTGCCTAGATAATGGTTAAGACCAGTAACTAAACCATAGTTATTATTTTGCTGGCATACACTTCAAACTCAGAAAGGTTTTTATTCGTTTTACCCATTGGAGCATACCCCAGTAAGTGCTTCATTTCTTTGTGTTTCTGATTTTTTTTTATTTTTTTAAGATAGAGTCTTATTTTTGTCACCCAGGCTGGAGTGCAATGGCGTGATTTCGGCTCACTGCAACCTCTGCCTCCTGGGTTCAAGCGATTCTCCTGCCTCAGCCTCCCGGGTAGCTGGGATTACAGGCACCCGCCACCACGCCCAGCTAATTTTTTGTATTTATAGTAGAGATGGGGTTTCACCATGTTGACCTGGCTGGTCTTGAACCCCTGACCTCATGATCCGTCCGCCTCGGCCTCCCAAAGTGCTGGGATTACAGGCGTGAGCCACCGTGCCTGGCAACTTGTGTTGCTGAATTTTTAAGTCAACTTCTGAATAGGCCAAGAATTCCTTTTTTTTTTTTTTTTTTGAGACGGAGTCTCGCTCTATGGCAGGGGCTGGAGTGCAGTGGCCGGATCTCAGCTCACTGCAAGCTCTGCCTCCCGGGTTCCCGCCATTCTCCTGCCTCAGCCTCCTGAGTAGCTGGGACTACAGGCGCCCGCCACCTCGCCCCGGCTAGATTTTTGTATTTTTTAGTAGAGACGGGGTTTCACTGTGTTAGCCAGGATGGTCTCGATCTCCTGACCTTGTGATCCGCCCGTCTCGGCCTCCCAAAGTGCTGGGATTACAGGCTTGAGCCACCGCGCCCGAATTCTTTTTGTTTTTTTTTCAACTGTAGTGCTAAAAATGGCCAGTTGGACACACAGGTTTTAGTATTGTTTAGGTATGTTTTGGTGAAATAAACAGTGTGAAGGAATATTGCCACTTTAAAGATAAGCCATTCATGAAGTGACATCTTTGTTTTGAAACGTGAAGATTTATGAGAAGCATTTTTTTTTTTGTGAGCCAAGGTATTTTCACTTTATGTGTTAGATATTTTGAATAGCTTGTTGTAGACTTTGTAACTTACTATCTCTCATTTAGGTCAGGTAATTTTAGTTGCCAGCTAATCATGTTTAAATATGTATTGGTTGTTAATAAAATGATTACTCATATATAGATTTTTCTTTTTTTTTTTGAGACGAAGTCTTGCTCTGTCGCCCCGGCTGGAGTGCAGTGGCCA
>NW_012118488.1:1456494-1457847 GCF_000951035.1 Colobus angolensis palliatus
ATGACGCATGGCTAATTTTTTGTATTTTTAGTAGAGACGGGGTTTCACCATGTTAGCCAGGATGGTCTCGATCTCCTGACCTCACAATCCGCCCACCTCAACCTTCCAAAGTGCTGGGATTACAGGCGTGAGTCACTGGGCCCAGCCAACCCGGATAATTTTTATTAGAGACGGGGTTTCACCATATTGGCCAGGCTGATCTCAAACTCCTGACTTCAAGTGGTCCACCTCCCTCAGCCTCCCAAGGTGCCAAGATTACAGGTGTGAGCCCCCAGCCTACTTTTATTTTTTGAGACAGAGTCTCTGTTGTTCAGGCTGGAGGTCAGTGGTTTAATCATAGCTCACTGCAGCCTCGCTTGACCTCCTGGGCTTAAGGGATCCTCCTCCCTCAGCCTCTCCAGTAGTTAGGACTGTAGGTGTGTACCATCACAGCCACCTCATTAAAAAATTTTTTTTGTCCCTATGTTGCCCAAGCTGGTCTTGAATTTTTGACCTCAAGCAATACTCCTGCCTCAGCCTCCCAAAGTGTTGGGATTACAGGCATGAGCCACTGTGCCCAGCCCTTTAATAGTTTAAAATCAAGGTTTAAGTAGAAAACATTATTTTATTTGGCTAATTGGTTAGATGTAAGTGATGTGAAATACTTAAACATTCATTATTTAATATAATTTGGAAAATATGAGTTGCTTTGGATTATTAAAACTTCATTTATTTATACCATTGATGCATAAATTCTCAGTCTAGGTTTTAGCGAAGTCTGGATTTTAAAAAATTGACTCTGATATTAGTCCAAGTCTGTTACTATTATCATTATTTTTATTATTTGAGAGACACAGAGTCTTGCTCAGTTGCCCAGGATGGAGTGCAGCTGCATGATCACAGCTTATTGCAGCCTCAACCTCCTGGGCTCAAGCAGTCCTCCCACTTCAACCTCCCAAGTAGCTGGGACTATAGGCACAGATGACAACACCTGGCCAATTTTTGTATTTTTTGTGGAGACAGGGTTTCACCATGTTGTCCAGGCTGGTCTCAAACTCCTGGGCTCATGTGATCCTCTTTGCTTGGCCTCCCAAAGTGCTGGAATTACAGGTGTGCGCCAACACACCTGATCAAGTTGTATATGCTATTAATGTAGGCTATTTCTGACACTGTTGGTTTTTCTTTTCCCCTTAGGTGAGGCAGGCGACTAATCAGATTGTGATGAATTGTGCTGATATTGATATTATTACAGCTTCATATGCACCAGAAGGAGATGAAGGTAAGAGCTGTTTTCCTTTTTTTTTTTTTTTTTTTTTTTTTTTGGAGTCAGGGTCTCACTCTGTTGCCTAGGCTGGAGTGCAGTGCCAAGATAAC
>NW_012118488.1:1460993-1472664 GCF_000951035.1 Colobus angolensis palliatus
GGGGTTTCACCGTGTTAGCCCGGATGGTCTCGATCTCTTGACCTCGTGATCCGCCCGTCTCGGCCTCCCAAAGTGCTGGGATTACAGGCTTGAGCCACCGCGTCCGGCCTGACGTGTGGTTTTAAAGCGGTATGTAGATCGGTAGATCTAGTATTATAAATGTGCACCTTCCAGCTGGCATGGTTTCAGCTCAAGTTTTTTTTTATCTTCCTGTACTAAAAATGTCTGGATTGAATTCAGGAGACTGAAAAGTTTTATTTTATTTTATTTTTTTTGAGATGGAGTCTCGCTCTGTCACCCAACAATCTTGGCTTGCTGCAACTTTTGCCTCCTGAGTTTGAGCAATTCTCCTGCCTCATCCTCCTGATTAGCTGGGATTACAGGCATGTGCCACCACACCCGGCTAATTTTTGTATTTTTAGTAGAGATGGAGTTTCACCATGTTGGTCAGGCTGGTCTTGAGCTCCTGGCCTTGTGATCCACCTGCCTCAGCCTCCCAAAGTGTTGGGATTACAGGTGTGAGCCACTGTGCCTGACCTGACTGAAAAGTTTTGAATATGCATAACTGAATGGTGCTAAGCTCATAATGATTTGTATATCATGGAAGCCCAGTTAATGTTCTTACTAAGAGAGTCAAGAGAGCAATGAAAACTTAATGGAAAAGAAGATTTGGAGAGAGATTCTGATAAAACATTAAATTATTTTAGATATATAATATGTGTTCAATGCTGGGGCGGTGGCTCACACCTGTAATCCCAGCACTTTGGGAGGCTGTGGTGGGTGGATCATGAGGTCAGGAGTTCAAGACCAGCCTGGCCAAGATGGTGAAACCCCATCTCTGCTAGAAATACAAAAATTAGCTGGGTGTGGCAGGGGGTGCCTGTAATCCCAGCTACTCAGGTATTGGGTGAAATCCCACCCCCAATATTTAACGTGGGTTCTAAGTGTCTTGGCTGGTTTGAGAAATAAAGGGAAAGAGCACAAGAGAGAGAAATTTGAAGCTGGGTGTCTGGGGGAGACATCACATGTTGGCAGGTTCCGTGATGCTCCCCGAGCCGTAAAACCAGCAAGTTTTAAACACACATTGTCTACAAACAATTTGTACAGTTAACGCACTCATCACAGGGTCCTGAGGCGACATATATCCTCCTCAGTTTACAAAGAAGATGATGGGATTAAGAGATTAAAGTAAAGACAGGCATAGGAAATCACAAGGGTATTGATTGGGGAAGTGATAAGTGTCCATGAAATCTTCACAGTTTATGTTCCGAGATTGCAGTAAAGACAGGCATAAGAAATTATAAAAGTATTAATTTTGGGGAACTAATAAATGCCCATGAAATCTTCACAATTTATGTTCTTCTGCTGCGGCTTCAACTGGTCCCTCTGTTCGGGGTCCCTGGCTTCCCGCAACACTCGGGAGGCTGAGGCAGAGAATTGCTTGAACCGGGAGATGGAGGTTGCAGTGAGCTGGGATCGCGCCACTGCACTCCAGCCTGGGCGACAGAGGCTCTGTCTCAAAAAAAAATATTTTCCTTCATAACTAGCTAAGGTACATTTCTCAACACTTTTCTACCACAGCAGCAGGAAAAACCTGGAGTCGTGTAAGCCCATGTAATTTTACAGTTTAAGAGAATGGGAAGTTGTATAAGTTGTTAAAGTTTGAATTGGGGGCAGCCAGGTGTGGTGGCTCACACCTATAATCCCAGCACTTTGGGAAGCCCAGGTGGGTGGATCACTTGTGGTCAGGAGTTCAAGACCAGCCTGGTCAACATGGTGAAACCCCACCTCTACTAAAAACACAAAAATTAGGCCGGGTGCCGTGGCTCACGTCTGTAATCCCAGCACTTTGGGAGGCGGATCATGAGGTCAGGAGATCAAGACCATCCTGGCTAACACAGTGAAACCCCGTCTCTACTAAAAATACAAAAAAATTAGCCAGGCGTAGTAGTGGGCCCCTGTAGTACCAGCTACTCGGGAGGCTGAGGCAGGAGAATGGTGTGAACCCAGGAGGCAGAGCTTGCAGTGAGCCGAGATCGTGCCACTGCACTCCACCCTGGGCGGCAGAGCAAGACTCCGTCTCAAAAAAAAAAAAAAAAAATTAGCTGGGCGTGGTGGCGGGCACCTGTAATTCCAGCTACTTGGGAGCCTGAAGGCAGGAGAATCGCCTGACCCCGGGAGGCGGAAGTTGCAGTGAGCCGAGATTGTGCCACTGCTCTCCAGCCTGGGTGACAGAGCAAGACTCTCAAAAACAAAAGAAAAGTTTGGATCGGGAACAGGGATAGATTTGGCCTTTCACATACACACACACACACACAGACACACAGACACACAGAGCTTACTTTTGCCTTTGGACAAGGTAGCATTTCATTATTTTTACCTTATGTGAGGTTATAACATGTTTCTTTAGAAACTGGGAGTTACGAATTTGTTAGTTCTTTCCAGGACTGTATGCTGGTGATGGGAATAAATGAGTCAATAGGAGAGGTCATTTTTAAACCCAGCTAATCTCATCTAGTGCCTGTTGATACTTATAATTGCCTTCTACAAGAGTGATTTAGGTATCTGCAGCCACTAAATCTTGGCATTTTAAAAGTAAAATCAGAAAATTACTTTTAAGTCATGAAATTGTTGCTTCTCGTGTAAGTTTTTATTTGAAGAAAAAGGCCATTTTTTTGTAATATGTGTAGTCATCCTGAAAGACCTATGGGCATATGTCTCTGTTTTCTTTTTATTTGAGACAGAGTCTTGCTCTGTTTCCCAGGCTAGACTACAGTGGCACAATCTCGGCTCACTGCAGCCTCCGCCTCCTGGGTTCAAGCGATTCTCCTGCCTCAGCCTCTGGAGTAGCTGGGATTACAGGCACGCGCCACCACGCTGGGCTAATTTTTGTATTTTTAGTAGAGACAGGGATTCACCATGTTAGGCTGGTCTCAAACTCCTGACCTCAGGTAATCCACCTGCCTTGGCCTTCCAAAGTGCTGGGATTACAGATGTGAGCCACCGCGCCTGGCTGAGTGAATTTTAAATTAGGTTTCTACTTTCATGGTTAGTCTTTGACTTACTAAAAGGATATTTTGCATCTTCAGCTTGAGTTCTCTTTTGTGCTATCTTTTTAGATTTTTATACTCTTTAAAGTTTCTAAACTTGATTTAATATGTGGTATTATAAGTCTACAAATTAGAACTCCTAATTAACATTTTGTGACCATCTAGTCACTGAATAATCTTGGGACTTATTCTAGAACTAGTAGAACTTTCTTTTCCTTTTTTTTGTAAAGAACTTGTTTTAAAATAATCCTTAATAGGCCTTTTGTTAACTCTGTTTAGATATTAGTTATGTACACTTTTCTCTTTGCAAAAATGAAAGAGATCATTTCAAGTAGAGATTAAAGGTTTGTTTCTCATCTCTTTCTTTAGATATAGTAACAGTTATACCAGATGTAAGCAAATTTGCTAGCAGTTTAGATTTCTGGAATTGTGCCAACTACACATCAAGAGACCATTTAGCTATATTACAGAAGTCAGCATCAGTTTCTTGTTATAAGACAAGACCAGTTTTTACAGACTTTTCTACTTCTCAGTGGAACTTTACTCTGAAGATACACTCTTCCATTTAAATACTGGTTCCAAAACCTACATTATGTGGGGGCTGCTTAATACACATTTAACATTTTGGTTAATTTAAGTCTTGTTGATGTGTATGCATGAATAATTGGGCTAGAAGCAGATACCTTTGATTATTGTGAAACTTCAAGTAAATACTGTGTGAAAAGGACCCCTTCTATCTCACAAATTCTGGCCCCTCAGCTCACTGTCTGAACAGTGATTCTCTTGCATATAATAAATTCCGTTGGCTTATGTATAACAATAAATGAAATTTAGTATTTATTTGAACTTTTTACCCCGTAAATATCAAGGTTCTTTTTGCCTAAGTAGTAATTTGTGTCATTCAAGGAGTTTTTATTAAATATTATTATCATTATTATTTGAGACAGAGTCTCACTCATCGTCCAGGCTGGAGTGCAGTGGCACAATCTCGGCTCACTGCAGCCTCTGTCTCCTGGGTTGAAGCGATTCTCATGCCTCAGCCTCCCAGGTAGCTGGGATTACAGGTGTGTGCCACCAAACCTGTCTAATTTTAGTATTTTTAGTAGAGATGGGGTTTCCCCATTTTGGCCAGGCTGGTCTCAAACTCTAGACCTCAGGTGATCTGCCCACCTTGGCCTCCCAAAGTGCTGGTATTACAGACGTGAGCCACTGCACCAGACCTTAAATACTCCCGTTTAAGTGATAGTTTAATGTGTGAACGCAAGTCTGAAATAGGTTTCTTTGCTTGCCAGAAGCTATAACTAATTACCAAGACAATAGTGACAAACAGAAGGCATATTTTTCAAAGAGGAGTAGTTTATATAGTGTTAACATTAAGACAGAAATCTTAAGTTTCTAATTTCTGATCTTGTTTGTTGGAATTTCTTTCTTTTCTTTTCTTTTTTTTGAGACAGGCCTTTCTCTGTCATCCAGACTAGAATGCAGTGGCGCAGTCATGGCTTACTGCAGCCTCCTGGGCTCAAGTTACTCTCCCACCACAGCCTCCTGAAGAGCTGGGATGGCATGCATGTGCCACCACACCTGGCTAATTTTTTAATTTTTGTGGAGATGGTTTTTCACTATGTTCCCCAGGCTGGTCTCAAACTCCAAGACTCAAGCAGTCCTCCTACCTCAGCTTCCCAAAGTGCTAGGATTATAGAAGTGAGCCACTGTGCCTGGCCCTTGTTTGGATTTCTACACTCATCTGTGAAATATATTCTGTTTTCTATGCAGGATGGATCCATTCTCAAATAAACAGTGCTTAAGTATCATTAGTTCAAACTGGAGTCAAATAAAGAAATGTCAGCGTTAGAAGGAGCAAGTGATAGTTAGCCAGCCCCTTTATTCCTTTTTAGTGCACATCAGAGATAAAGAACATGAAGTTTATAGTGTATTTGCATTCTTTCACTTTTGCATTTGTTGATTTTGAATAATATTCAGGGCTGTCTGATAACCTGTGTAGGTTTCCATATGGCTATATACAAAGTATATGAGTGTAGAATAGTTTTAAATTTTGTCTTGGTTATATTTGGTAAGTTTTAAAACATTATTTAAATAGCCTTAAGGTGATATGGATTGCTTTAGTGACTGCTGTTCTAGGAATTTCGTTGGCTTATTACTGATTATAGAGGGAATGTTTTATGTTACTGATTATCGAGGGAACCAGTTCAGGTTAGGTGCCTAACCAAGTGAAACGTTTTTCACAATATAAGGTTTAATAGTGATAATTATAAAAATAATGGTGAGTTCAGTGTTTATTCTATACCAGGCACTAAGTGCATTACATGTTCATATAGAGAACAACCCTAGGCACAGAGAGGTTATCTAATTTACTTTAGGTAATAAAGCTGATAAATGTTAAAGCCAGGATTCAAACCCAGGCGGTTTGGATCTAGGGCCAATGTACTTGCCACTCTATTTCCTATCATTAATGTAACTATACTATATTGCAATTATTTGTTTGTGTCATGTCTGTACTAGTATTCTTTTTTTTTTTGAGATGGAGTCTCACTCTGTCGCCCTGGCTCGAGTGCAGTGGCACGATCTTGGCTCACTGCAAGCTTCGCCTCCCAGGTTCATGCCATTCTCCTGCCTCAGCCTCCCGAGTAGCTGGGACTACAGGCGCCCGCCACCAAGCCCGGCTAATTTTTTGTATTTTTAGTGGAGATGGGGTTTCACTGCGTTAGCCAGGATAGTCTCGATCTCCTGATCTCGTGATCTGCCCGCCTCGGCCTCCCAAAGTGCTGGGATTACAGGCGTGAGCCACTGTGCCCAGCCATGTACTACTTTTCAATGGAATCTTAAGATCCTTGAGGGGTCAGGCACGGTAGCTCATGGCTGTAATTCCAGCACTTTGGGAGGCTGAGGCAGGCAACTCACCCAAGGTCAGGAGTTCGAGACCGGCCTGGCCAATGTGGTGAAACCCCGTCTCTACTAAAAAAAAAAGTACAAAAATTAGCGAGGCGTGGTGATAGGCTCTTGTAATCTCAGCTACTGCGGAGGCTGAGGCAGGAGAATCACTTGAATCCGGGAGGCGGAGGTTGCAGTGAGCCAAGATTGCGTCATTGCACTCCAGCCTGGGGGACAAGAGCGAGACTTTGTCTCAAAAAAAAAAAGAAGATCCTTGAGAACCAGTAATCGTGATTCGTTCTTTTTCATTTGTGGTTTTCCCTGGTATCTGACATATAGTAGGGATTTAATAAATATATATTGAATGAAATGAAGAAAATTTAGATAAATGGCGTAAGTCTATCATACAGTAGTTCCTCCTTATCTATGGCGGTTGTTTCTAAAACCCCCAGTGGTATGCCTGAAACCACAGATAGTACCAAAACTTATATACACTATGTTTTTCCTTATACATATATGTACTATGATAAAGTTTAATTTTTACATTAGAAATAGAAATTAACATTAATAAAAAATAGAACCATTATAACAATATACTGTAATAAAAGTTACGTGAATGTTGTGTGTGTGTGTGTCTGTCTCTCTCTCTCTTTTTTTTTTTTGAGATGTTGCCTGTCACCCAGGCTGGAGTGCAGTGGTGTGATGTCAGCTCACTGCAACCTCTGCCTCCGGGTTTCAAGCAGTTATCCTGCCTCAGCCTCCTGAATAGCTGGGATTACAGGCACACGCCACCATGCCTGGCTAATTTTTTTGTATTTTTAGTAGAGATGGGGTTTCACCATGTTGGCCAGGCAACTCTTGACCTCAGGTAGTCCGCCCGCCTCGGCCTCCCAATTAGAATATCTTTTTTTTTTTTTTTTTGAGATGGAGTCTTGCTCTGTCACCCAGGCTAGAGTGTAGTAGTGTGATCTTGGCCCACTGCCACCTCTGCCTCCCGGGTTCAGGTGATTCTCCTGCCTCAGCCTCCTGAGTAGCTGGGACTACAGTTGCATGCCACCACACCTGGCTAATTTTTTGTGTTTTTTAGTAGAGACGGAGTTTTACCGTGTTAGCCAGGATGGTCTCCATCTTCTGACCTGGTGATCTGCCTGTCTTGGCCTCCCAAAGTGCTGGGATTGCAGGTGTGAGCCACCGCGCCCAGCCACAATATCTTTTTTTTTTGAGATGGAGTTTCACTCTTGTTGCCCAGGCTGGAATGCGATGGTCTGATCTCAGCTCACTGCAACCTCTGCCTTCCGGGTTCAAGCAGTTCTCCCGCCTCAGCCTCCTGAGTAGCTGGGATTACAGGTATGCACCACCACGCCTGGCTAATTTTGTATATTTAGTAGAGACAGGGTTTCTCCATGTTGGTCAGGCTGGTGGCAGACTCCTGACCTCAGGTGATCCTCCCTGCTCGGCCTCCTAAAGTGTTGGAATTACAGGCGTGAGCCACTGTGCCCAGCCAATATCTTCTTTTTAAAAAAAATTATTTCATTTATTTATTTTTAGAGGCAGAGTCTCACTCTGTTGTCCAGGTTGGAGTGCAGTGGTGCCATCATATCTCACTGCAGCCTCAAACTGCTGGGCTCAAGTGAAACTCCTGCTTCAGCCTCCCAGTTAGCTAGGACTATAGGTATGCACCAACACACCACGCTAATTTTTTAAAATGTTTTGTGAGTCAGGTCTGGCTTTGTTGCTGAAGTTGGTCTCGAACTCCTGGCTTCAAGCGATCCTCCTACCTCAGCCTCCCAAAGTGCTAGGATTACAGGCATGAGCCACTGTGCCCAGCCTCTCTTATAGTATCTTATTGTACTGTACTCACCCTTCTTCTTTGACATTTCCAAACTGCGAGCATCACTACTCTTGTGCTTTGAGGCCGTTATTAAGTACAATAAAGGTTACTTGAACACAAGCCTTGTGATACATTGACAGTGAATCTGATAACTGAGATGGCTACAAGGTGACTAATGGGCTGGTAGCATATACAGCATGGATAGGTCGGAGAAAGCGATGATTCATCTTCTGGACAGGATGGAATGGGAGGGCACAAGATTTCATCACACTGCTCAGAACAGTACAGTTTAAACTTATGAATTGTTTGTTTCTGGAATTTTCCATTTAATATTTTCAGACTGTGGTTGACTCTAGGTATTGAAACTGTGGAAAGTGAAACTGCGGGTAAGGGGGGACTTGTCAGGTATGCATTTCTTCATGTGCTCTATTCTGTTATCTTTATGGGTAACAAAATTCTTTTGTATTTGGGATTATTTTGTTACCAGCTTTAACTTGTATTTTACCTTCCTTTGAGGAATACTATCATGTTATTTACTAATTGTAAAGATTCTTTACAGTGTTTTAAATATTTAGAAAATGAAAAGCATAAAAAACTGCTGTAAATTACATAGTTTTTGCATTAAATGGAGAGGAAACATTGAATCATATTAGTAACATTGTAGTGTATGCTGTTCTTTTTTTTTTTTGAGATGGAGTTTTGCTCTTATTGCCCAGGCTGGAGTGCAATGGCATGATTTTGGCTCACCATAACCTCAGCCTCCTGGGTTCAAGCGATTCTCCTGCCTCAGCCTCCTGAGTAGCTGGAATTACAGGCATGCGCCACCATGCCCGGCTAATTTCGTATTTTTAGTAGAGATGGGGTTTCTCCATGTTGGTCAGGCTGGTCGCGAACCCCCGACCACAGGTGATCCACCCGCCCTCAGCCTCCTGCAGTGCTGGGATTACAGGTGCAAGCCACCACACCCAGCCACGTATGCTGTTCTTAAGTGTGAAGCTGTAAGAGTTAGTTGTTCTCCAAATCAATGCTTCCTTTTTTTTTCAAGGCATTAGTAGAAACTGATGTTTTCCTGGTACTTAAGGAAGAGGAGGCTCACAGCTGGAGGGTATCAGAGATCTCTCATTGTTCTAGGCTCTACCAGGCTGATCCAAGGGCCGAGGGAATTATTATCTTGATAAACCTGTAATCCATGTTTGGATCTGCCACAGTTAGGGAAGCTCTGCTATAGAGTTTCAAGTTAATAGAATTAGAAGGGAAGTTAGATAGTAGTCAGTGCTCATTTTATTTATTTGTGCCTTCTGTTTTCCTTTTTTTTTGAGATGGAGCCTCGTGCTGGCGTGATCTCGGCTCACTGCAACCTCTGCCTTCCGGGTTCAAGCAATTATCCTGCCTCTGCCTCCCAAGTAGCTGGGACTACAGATGCGGGCCACCACGCCTGGCTAATTTTTGTGTTTTTAGTAGAGATGGGGTTTCCCCATGTTGGCCAGGCTGGTCTCGAACTCCTGACCTTGTGATCCACCGGCTGTGGCTGTGACCTCCCAAAGTGCTGGGATTACAGGCATGAGCCACCACACCCGGCCTGTTTTACTATTTTCTTGATCCCCAGACCTTTTTCAGTTTTCTTGCTTTTTTTTTTTTTTTTTTTCGAAGAACTAACCATTGATTTCTAGACTTCAGTTGACTATTATTTCCTTATTAACTTCTACTTCCTTTGGGTTTACTTTGCAAGGGTTTTTTTTTTTTTGAGACAGAGTCTCGCTCTGTTGCCCAGGCTGGAGTGCAGTGGCATGATCTCAGCTCACTGCAATCCCTGCCTCCTGGTTTCAAGCGATTCTTATGCCTCAGCCTCCTGAGTAGCTAGGATTACAGGCATGTGCCACCACACCCAGCTCATTTTTGTGTTTTTAGTAGAGGCAGGGTTTTACCACGTTGGTCAGGTTGGTCTCAAACTCCTGACCTCAAGTGATCCATTCGCCTTGGCCTCCCAAAGTGCTGGGATTACAGGTGTGAGCTACTGCCAGCGTGCCCGGTCTACTTTGCAGATTTTAAAAAACTTCTTCAGGCTAGTCCCAGTGCAGTGGTGTTTATAACTTATCAATCGCAGCCAGTTACAGATTTATTTATTCCTTCTTCACTCCCACTGCTTCACTTGACTACCCTTAAAAGAAAAACAAAGAACAAACAGAAGTCTTGATGGATGTTTGGCTTGTTACTTTTCAGTCCTTTCTGTATATTCTTTTAAGTTATAAATTTTCATCCTAAAAATGTACTACTTTTAGCTGCAGCCCACACTTTTTTTGGTTTGTTTGTTTTGGGGGAAATTCTCCAGGCAGTAGTTATGGCTGTTGTTGCTTACTGCTACTTCTTTCCTCTTTTTGTTGATAGCTTTGTGAGAGTACTTGTAATGTTGACACACTGTAAAGGGTACATCTTAAAATATGTAATTTAGTAAGTTTTCTCATAAATATAACCAGGATAATGAACATATTCATCACCCCAGAACATTTCCTCATGCCCCTTTATAATCCTTTTCTCCCCTTTTCCCTGCTCCTTCTCCAGGCAATTATGATTTGATTCCATGTTTTTTTTTTTGGATAGAGTCTCACTCTGTCACCCAGGCTGGGGTGCGGTGGCTCTATCTCAACCCACTGCTACCTCTACCTCCTGGGTTCAAGCAATTCTCCTGCCTCAGTCTCCCGAGTAACTGGGACTTCAGGTGTACGCCACCATACTTGGCTAATTTTTGTAGGTTTTTATTTGTATTAATTAATTAATTTTTATTTATTTATTTATTTAGAGATGGAGTCTCACTCTGCTGCCCAGGCTGGGGTGCAGTGGTGTGATCTCGGCTCACTGCAACCTCCGCCTCCCAGGTTCAAACGGTTCTCCTGCCTCAGCCTCCCAAATAGCTAGGATTACAGGCTTGTGCCACCATTCCTGGCTAATTTTTTGTATTTTTAGTAGAGATGGGGTTTCACCATGTTGGCCAGGCTGCTCTTGAGCTCCTGACTTCAAGTGATCTACCTGCCTCAGCCTCCAAAGTGCTGGGATTACAGGTGTGAGCCACCACACCCAGCCCACCCCCTACTTTTTTTTTTTGAGACGGAGTCTCGCTCTGTCACCCATGCTGGAGTGCAGTGGCTAGATCTCGGCTCGCTGCAATCTCTGCCTCCTGGGTTCAAGTGATTCTCCTGTTTCAGTCTCCCAAGTAGCTGGAATTACATGCATTCACCACTACACCTGGCTAATTTTTGTGTTTTTTGTAGAGATGGGGTTTCACCATGTGGGCCAGGCTGGTCTTGAATTCCTGTCCTCAGGTGATCTGCTTGCTTTGGCCTCCCAGAGTGCTGGGATTATAGGCGTGAGCCACTGCACGTGGCGATTCCATGTTTTTTAACAGGTAGTGTTTTTGTTGTTGTTTGTTTGTTTCTTTTGAGACAGGGTCTCACTCTGTCGCTCAGGCTGGAGTGCAGTGGTACAATCACAGCTCACTGCAGCTCTGACCTCCTGGGTGCAAGTGATCCTCCAACCCCAGCCTCCTGAGTACCTGGGACTACAGATGTGTGCCACCATGCCTGGCTAATTTAAAAAAATTTTTGTAGAGGCAAGGTCTTACTATGTTGCCCTGGCTGGTCTTGATCTCCAAGGCTCAAACAATCCTCCAGCCTGAGTCTCCCAAAGTACTGGGATTACAGGTGTGAGACACCGTGTCCAACTGTAATTATTATTACTATTATTATCATTATTTTTTTGAGACGGAGTCTCGCTCTGTCGCCCAGGCTGGAGTGCAGTGGCATGATCTTGTCTCACTGCAACCTCCACCTCCCAGTTCAAGTGATTCTCCTGCCTCAGCCTCCTGAGTAGCTGGGATTACAGGTGTGCGCCACCATGCCAGGCTAAT
>NW_012118488.1:1474615-1490379 GCF_000951035.1 Colobus angolensis palliatus
GCCACCGCACCCGGCTTCTTTTTTTTGTTAAGATAGGGTCTTGCGGCCTGGTGTGGTGGCTCACACCTCACAGTGCCCACCCAGCCACAAAGCCCCCAGTGTTGATGGGCCCTGGATTCCCACTTTTGTCCCTGGGCCTACAGCCTCACTTCCAAATCTGCTATACCTCTGCTAGATCAGCAAATGACCCCAGAGCAAAAATGGCCTAGAATGCAAAGCTTCATCTTTATGGAATTTCGTCCTCTTCTTCATCTTGATCACCTTATCTTGTTCTATGATTCTTTTAAGAGGTTTCCCCTTCCTTCCAGCTTTTTTAGTTTTGTGGGTGTCAAGTAGGAGAGAGAGAATTAGTTTGAATTATATACTCCTCCATTACCTGAAATGAAGTCCTTAAAAAAAAAAAAAGATCAACTGAGACCTAGACAAATTAAGTAACAGTGTAAGACCACACAATCAATGGAAATCCTGGTCCAGAATCCTGAGTGATTTTAACGAAATAGTGCACAGTCATTTATTAAGAGCAGGGGCACCCTAGAAAGAATTTTTTGGTTCTATTGAACCAGATTTATATTTGGCACATGCTCATTCTTTTTAGATAGCCTAATAAGATAGGACCATCACTATGTTACATAAATATGAAATCTATTTGAAAATATGAGACTGTCAGTATAGGTACTGCTTGAACTGTAACTATGCATATATCTGATTGGCTTTTATGCCCTAGGGTGAGAAGGAAGTCACCTTGAAGCTTTACAAAGTAAGTTCTTGGTTCCATTTTTGACTTGAATCCCCCTTGGATATCCTCCAGAATGATGTGTTTTCTTTCCCATTGCAACATTATTTTCAGCGTTGTGGAGAAACAAAGTATGTTCCAAGTAGTAGGTGGTCACTGTAGGCCTTCTTTGAACTGTGAACCTTATTTTTGTGCACCATGAACTGCTTTCTAAAACCACATAAACAATATGATAGGAAAGTTGCCATCTGAATAAAAAAACAGAACCTCACAATGTGTTTGATCTAGTACTGAGCTACACTGCTATATGTGGGCTATATAGCGTTATATGATTTAGGTTACTTGTTTAAGTATAGCAGTGGCTTGGAGGAAAACACATTCTGAGTTTCAAATAGATAATTTGTAAAGGAAAATTTGAAGTACGATTGACTTGGCACTTCTGATACTGGAATTTTAGAAGATTTTATTTCTGTATCTCAATGTAATGCCAAGGCAGAATCCACTAGATGCTTGTGTAGATGGTGTAAGCAATAAATATTTCAGCTATTTTAAAAAATTTCAATCTTTTTTAATGTGGCCTCTTGAGAATACCATCTTGTACTTCTCATTTTCCCTATACCTCCTTCTATGTGATTAAGTTTTATCATGTATAGACATAAAGGGGGCCTGGCACAGTGGCTCGTGCCTGCAATCTCAGCATTTTGGGAGGCCAAGGCATGAGGATTGCTTGAGCCCAGGAGTTCAAGACCAGCCTAGGCAATGCAGTGAGACCCCGTCTCAAAAAAAAAGAAGGTTGGGGGTAGTTATGATATTATGATACATATGTTGGTTTTCGTCCAGTTTCTGTGATAGAACACCCATAGTCCCTGTTATTTCCTACGTAACTAAAACAATAAACATATTTTACTGAAATATTTGGCCTTTTATTCTTGGTTTTTGAAGTGGCTTCGGAACAACTTCAGAACAATAAAAGTGAAAGACGGTCTTTTGTCATAATGTTGAGGCACTTTAGACCTCAGAAGCAGGCTTCAGAAAGCAATCTCTCTCTGACCTTTTCTTGCCCGCCTTTTGCCTGCTCCTTTTTCTCCCCAAGCAGGCCATATAAACTAAAAATATACTCTAATCATCCCCCAACATTCTGTCTTGGAGCTGACTACAAAGAAATGATATGACCTACCTTGTCTGATTGGAGGTCATAAGACCCCCATTTCAGAAGGGGTCCTGTCCCATACTTGGGAGGAAAGAATGTTGCTCAGAGAGGCCAAGAAGAATCTGAACAGAGAGGCCTTGCTGGGTTTCCCCGCTCAGTCTGTTAGCATTAGATCCTACTTTTGTCCAATCATATTTCTACATGGTTGTCCGTAGACAACCATGTTTAAGTATAGCAGTGGCTTGGAGGAAAACACATTCTGAGTTTCAAATAGATAATTTGTAAAGGAAAATTTGAAGTACGATTGACTTGGCACTTCTGATACTGGAATTTTAGAAGATTTTATTTCTGTATCTCAATGTAATGCCAAGGCAGAATCCACTAGATGGCTTCAGTCATGACTGTCCAGTGAAGTCCTGGACAGGGTACAGAGAGCTTCCGGATAGCTGAACACGCGGAGGGGCCTAGAGAGTGGTGCACCCAGGGAGAGTATGAGAGCTCTGCACCCCTTCCCACATGCCTTGTTCTGTGTACCTCTTCATCTGCATTCCTTGTACTATTGTTTATAATAAACCAGTACACGTGTTTTCCTGAGTTCTGGGCACTGCTTTAGCAAATTAATCAAACCTAAGAATCATGGGAACACTGACTTGAAGCTGGTTGGTGAGAAGTCCTGGATGAGGCCTTGGCCTTACAACTAGTGTCTGAAGTGGGGGCAGTCTTGTGGGACTGAGCCCTCTCTCAGCCTGTGGGATCTAATGCTATTTCCAGGTAGATAGCATTAACATTGAACTGGATTAGAAGGTGCTCAGCTGGTGGTATCTGCTGCAGAACTGATTGCTTGCTTGTTGGTGGGGAGAAATCCCTACACATTTGGTCACAGAAGTCTACTGTGTTGATTGTGGTGTAAGAGCAGAGGAAAAGCAATTTGATTTTCTCCACAAGATTCAACTAATGATTTACCTTTCATCGTAAGGTTATCATGCTCAAGTATTAATGTAGGAAGTCTTTTTTGATGCAGAGTGTATGTGTGTGTATATATATGTATGTGTTTCTGGAGGGCTAACCTTAAAAAGTGAAATGTAATAAGAAATGGTGTTTTAAACTTAAACACATTTCATCTGCTAAATCGTCCTAGTGAAATACCAACTTTAGTTAATTGAAAAAATTCGTTAATTGTAAAAAAAAAAATCTTTTCATTATATTTTAAAAACCATTTGTATTTCCTTTTTCTGTAATTTATTCATATTTGTCCATTTTTAATTGAAGTGTTATTCTTGTTATTGATTTTTTATAACGACGTCTTTATATGTGAGTGAAATTAACCTCCATCATGAGTTGGAGCATTTTTTCCCCAGTATTTAATTCTTCTTTTGATTTTGCTTATGGTCATTTTATAATACCATTTTTTTTTCTTTGGAAACGGAGTCCTGCTCTGTCGCCCAGGCTGGAGTGCAGTGGCGCGATCTCGGCGCACTGCAAGCTCCGCCTCCCGGGTTCACGCCATTCTCCTGCCTCAGCCTCCCGAGTAGCTGGGACTACAGGCACGTGCCACCATACCCAGCTAATTTTTTGTATTTTTAGTAGACACGGGGTTTCACCATGTTGGCCAGGATGGTCTCAATTTCTTGACCTTGTGATCCACCCGCCTCGCCCTCCCAAAGTGCTGGGATTACAGGCATGAGCCACTGCGGCCCGGCCCCGAAAAGTGTTTCTTAACAATAATCAGAAATTGTGCTGTGTGTTTTACATGAGTAGATATATAATTTTTTTTTTCTTTGAGACGGAGTCTTACTCTGTTGCCCAGACTGAGTGCAATGGTGCGATCTCAGCTCACTGCAACGTCTACCTCTCAGGTTCAAGCGATTCTCCTGCCACAGCCTACCAAGCAGTTGGGATCAGGCGCACGCCACCATGCCCTGCTAATTTTCGTATGTTTAGTTTTACCATGTTGGCCAGACTGGACTCAAACTCCTGACCTCAAGTGATCCTCCCACCTCGGTCTCCCAAAGTGCTGGGATTACAGGTGTGAGCCACCGTGCCTGGCCCCCAATCTTTAATTAAGAAGCAGGTGCCAGGCACAATGGTATACTCCTATAATCTCAACTACTCAGGAGACTGAGGTAGGAGGATTGCCAGTGCTTGGGCCCAGGAGTTTGAGACCAGCCTGCACAACATAGTGAGACCTTTATCTCAATTTTAAAAAGAAAGAATTAGGTAATGATATGATTTTAATTTTATAGGTGTGGAAACAGAGGCTTAGTGAATTGAATAATCATGTATACCTTATAAGATTGTCTCATATTCCATTTTTAAAAGTTTTTGATCAAGTTTAAGTTGTACTGATACACTATATAAAGTGTCTATTTACAATGCTTAATTTACATATGTATACATTTCCAAATATGAATATATTGCAAACTGTATTAGTTATTAGTGAATATTCATCATATCAGTATTATATATTACTATAATACTGGATTAGAAGGTGCTCAGCTGGTGGTATCTGCTGCAGAACTGATTGCTTGCTTGTTGGTGGGGAGAAATCCCTACACATTTGGTCACAGAAGTCTACTGTGTTGATTGTGGTGTAAGAGCAGAGGAAAAGCAATTTGATTTTCTCCACAAGATTCAACTAATGATTTACCTTTCATCGTAAGGTTATCATGCTCAAGTATTTCATGTATCTAACTAATTACATATTAGTATGAATGTAAACATTAATTTAGAAATACTTTTTTCTCCAGTGAAACCTCTTCAGACTTCTCATATGCATCTTCAATATTTATGGGTTTTTACTCTTTGAACAATCTAACAGTTCCAGAGCAATTATTATCTTCTAAGGTGTTTGAGATAGATCCTTATTTGAATCAATATATTATGTTGTGACTGGAAATTTTATCCCTAGCCATGTCTCTATTCACATAACATTAGTCAATGTGATTTTTCATTAATATATTTCATATAAGTAATATTAATGATCTCCATGACATAATTACTTAGTCTGTTGCTTTTGAATGATTCGTTCATTCTACAGATATTTACTGAACACACACTATGTGCCAGAAACCGCTAGCATTGGAAGTAGAGCTGTGAACAAAACCAAGCATCAACATTTCTGATATTTGAGAACATAGGTAACAAGCAAATATGTGATATAAAGTAGTGATAAGTGCTGTAGAATCACAAGAGGGTATAGAGTGAGGATTGTTCTTCAAGTTGATAGAACAGATCTTTAAATAAGTGATTTGAGGCCGGGTGCAGTGGTTTACGCCTGTAATCCCAGCACTTTGGGAGGCCAAGGTAGGCAGATCATGAAGTCAAGAGACCAAGACCATCCTGGCCAACGTGCTGAAACCCCGTCTCTACTAAAAATACAAAAATTAGCCAGGCGTGGTGGTGTGCGCCTGTAGTCCCAGGTACTTGGGAGACTGAGGCAGAAGCGCTTGAACCTGGGAGGCGGAGGTTGCAGTGAGCCGAGATCATGCCACTACATGCCAGCCTGGGCGACGTAGTGAGACTCCATCTCAAAAAAAAAAAAAAAAGAAGTGATTTGAGGCTTTGTGTGGTGGTTGATGCCTGTAATCCCTGCACTTTGGGAGGCTGAGGCAGGACGATCGCTTGAGCTTGGGAGTTTGAGGCCAGCCTGGGCAACACGGTGAAACCCCATGTCTATAAAAAAATTAGTCGGGTGTGGTGGTGGGAGCCTGTAGTCCCAGCTATTTGGGAGACTGGGTTGGTAGGAACACTTGAACCTGAGAGGTCAAGGTTGCAGTGAGCCGAGAGGGTACCACTGTACTCCAGGTTGGGCAACAGAGTTGAGACCCTATCTCCAAAAAAAAAAAAAAAGAGAAAGACTTTGCAAGCAGATTCAGAAACCCTGGGGTTGGAAAATGCTTGCAGTCTTTGAATCGTAAAAGAGGCACCAGCAGCAAGACTTCCAGTTATTGTGCTACACCCTGCACATTTTTTTTTTTCTCTTTCGAGACAGGGTCCCACTCTGTCACCTAGATGGGAGTGCAGTGGCATGATCATGGCTCACTCTAGCTTCAAACTCGTAGGCTTCAGCAATGCTCTTATCTCTGCCTTTGGAGTAGCTGCTATCATAGGTTTGTGCCACCATGTCTGACTAATTTTTTTTAATTTTTCCTGTGTTGCCCTGGCTGGTTTTGAACTCCTAGGCTCAAGCGATCCTCCTGCCTTGGCCTCCCAAAGTGCTGGGATTTCAGGCAAGAGCCACCATGCCTGGCCCTGGGTAACATTTTTATTGTCAGTCATTTAATAGTGGATGTGTAGTGATATGTCATTGTGATTTTAATTTGCCTTAATGACTAATGATGTTGAACACTTTTTTTATGTGCTTTTTTTTTTTTGCCATTTATATATTTTCGTTTGTGAAGTTTAAGTCTTGCCATTTTTAAATTGGGTTGTTTACATTTTTATTCAACAGCTGTAGGTATTTTTCTTTCTTTCTTTTTTTTTTGTTTTGATGCAGAGTCTCACTCTGTCTCCCAGGCTGGAGTGCAGTGGCGCAGTCTCAGCTCACTGCAACCTCTGCCTCCCAGGTTCAAGCGACTCTCCTGCCTCAGCCTCCCAAGTAGCTAATAGGCATGCACCACCACGCATGCATGGTCCACCCACCTCGGCCTCCCAAAGTGCTAGGATTACAGGCATGGGCCACCGCGCCCAGCCCAGAAAGGAACATTCTTAAGCATTGAAGTGATTCTTGTCAAATTTGGTTTCTATTCAAATTTAGGAGCTGGACTAGGCACTGTGGCTCACCCCTGTAATTCCAGCACTTTGGGAGGCTGAGGTGGGTAGATTGCTTGAGTCCAGGAATTTGAGACCAGGCTGGGCAACATGGCGAAACCCTGTGTCTACTAAAAACACAAAAAATTAGATAGGCCTAGTGGCACCCCACGCCTGTAGTCCCAGCTACCCCGGAGGCTGAGGTGGGAGAATCTCCCGAACCTGATGGGAAAGGCTGCAGTGAGTTGAGATAGCGCCACTGTACTCCAGCCTGGGCAACCAAAGTGAGATCCTGTCTCAAAAAAACAAAACAAAACAAAACAAATTTAGGAGCTAGTTTATGACTGTAGAAATAATTTTGGCAATAGAAGTAAGGAAACTGAGTTGTAGTCTAGCTAGTTAACATTTGACAAACCATTAACTTTATACGTCTCATTTTCCTCATCTATAAAATGAGGAAGATTTGATTCTAGGATTTATTAAAGGCCTTTTAAAATCTGAAATTAGGCCGGGCGCGGTGGCTCAAGCCTGTAATCCCAGCACTTTGGGAGGCCGAGACGGGTGGATCACGAGGTCAGGAGATCGAGACCATCCTGGCTAACACGGTGAAACCCCGTCTCTACTAAAAAAAATACGAAAAACGAGCCGGGCGCAGTGGCGGGCGCCTGTAGTCCCAGCTACTCGGGAGGCTGAGGCAGGAGAATGGCGTGAACCCAGAGGCGGAGCTTGCAGTGAGCCGAGATCCGGTCACTGCACTCCAGCCTGGGAGACAGAGCAAGACTCCGTCTCAAAAAAAAAAAATAAATGAAATAAATAAATAAATAAAATAAAATCTGAAATTATAGTTTCTTAATTGGTTTTGTAGATATTTTGGCTTTATAAAAATGTGTGAACCATAGTGACAGTAGAAACATTTGAAATTCTGTATTTGGGTGATTCATAAAAGAAAGGAAGAATTATGGGCATCTTGCCTGTAAAACGTTACGTAGTCTGAATCATTGTTACCCATATCATCCTGTGACTGATAAGGTACTCATGCCCACCTCCCCTCCCTTGTTTTTCTGTAATACTTTCCCTTCTCCCCGCCTCAATAATAGCTTTATTGGTGTATAATTCACATACCATACATGACATCTATTAATATTTAAAGCATACAATTCAATGGTTTTTAGTCTATTTACAGAGTTATACAGCCATCATCAGAATCAATTTTAGAACGCTTTCTTTACTCTCCAGAAAGAAAGTACCCTCCCTGTTTCCCCTCTATCACCTAGCCCTAGGCAACCATGAATCTACTTTCAGCCTCCATAGATTGCCCTGTTATGGACAAATATGTGGCTGGTTTCTTAGTCTAATGTTTTCAGGGTTATTCACATTGTAGCATGTGTCAGCTATTTCATTTCTTTTTATTGTCAAATAACATTCGGTTGTATGGATATACCACATTTTATCTGTTCCATCTGTTGATGGACATTTGAGTTGTTTTAATTGTGGGGCTATTATAAATAATGCTACTATGAACATTTGTATACAAACATTATGTGGACATGTGTTTTCATTTCTCTTGGATATATACCTAGGAATGGGATTGCTGTATCACATGATACCTCTATATTTAACCTTTTGAGGAATTGCCAAACTGTTTTCCAAAAATGGCTGCACCATTTTACATTCCCACTAGCAATATATGCTCCAGCTTTTCTATATCCTCCCTTATACTTTTTTTTTCTCTTTTTTTGAGACAGAGTCTTGCTCTGTTGCACAGGCTGGAGTGCAGCGGCACAATCTTGGCTCACTGCAACCTCTGCCTCCTGGGTTCAAGTGATTCTAAATTATCATGCCTCAGCCTCCCACATAGCTGGGACTGCAGGCGTTTGCCACCATACCTGGCTAAGTTTTGTATTTTTAGTAAAAACAGGGTTTTGCCATGTTGGCCAGGCTGTTCTCGAACTCCTGACCTCAGGTGATCCACACTCCTGGGCCTCCCAAAATGCTGGGATCATAGGTGTGAGCCACCGTGTCTGGCCTGATTGGCCAGCTTTTCATTTGGAATGGGGATAGGACATAGTTGGAAGTTGGTCTCTTTGGTTATTTCCCTAACATGTCCAAGCATCCTGAAGTATCAGTCAAATAAGCAGTCTCCTCTCATTCTTGGCAGAAAGTAAGTCAAAGCCTTAATTCAATTTGCACACCTGTTTTCATGTAACAACAAATAATATATATTTTTTTGAGACGGAGTTTAGCTGTTGTTGTTTAGGCTGGAGTGCAATGATGCGATCTTGGCTCACTGCAACCTCTGCATCCTGGGTTCAAGCGATTCTCCTACCTCAGCCTCCCAAGTAGCTGGGATTATAGGCATGCGCCACCACAGCTGGCTAGTTTTGTATTTTTTAGTAGAGACAGGGTTTCTCTGTGTTGGTCAGGCTGGTCTTGAACTCCTGACCCCAGGTGACCTGCCTGACTTGGCCTCCCAAAGTGCTGGGATTATAGGTGTGAGCCACCGCACCCAGCCACAACCAAGAATTTTACCAGAAGTGGGTATGATTTATATCTTAATTTGAATTGCTACTTATCTTTGGGGGAACAGACCTTTTCTTGATGTATCTTTAACACTGAAATCTTGGCAAGTTGCCACGTATCAAATGTTCATGAGTAAGACTGCAATATCACAATATTATAGTCACACAGAAATCTGATAGAAAAGCATCACATTTATAAAGCCTTGTTTCCTGTACATCACTGATGTTTTGTGAATTTATGAAGAATTTGTAATTATTTTTAAGGAGCATATTTAATGTAGGTAATGTAGCCTAGAATAGGCTAATTTGAAATGAAACTCTTGCTAATAGGAACTTAATTCACCAAATTAAGAATATTTAGCTTTTGTAGAGATTTTGCTTTTGAAAGTGTTGCAGTCTTGATTTCTTCTTGTCAGGCCAGTCAGAATTGTGAAGTAATTTTTTTCTTCTTATTCCAGAAATACATGCTACAGGATTTAACTATCAGAATGAGGATGAAAAAGTCACCTTGTCTTTCCCTAGTACTCTGCAAACAGGTGAGAGACATGGCTTTTGTAAAATCTCGTGACAAATACAGTGACATCTGACTTCTTCCAGAGAAATTTATTGCATGCCATTTTTTCCCTTATTGTTATTAATAGATAAAGTATTAAGAGCTTTTTTTGCTTTTTTTTTTTTTTTTTTGACAGAGTCTCACTCTGTTGCCCAGGCTGGAGTGTAGTGCCATGATCTTGGCTCACTACAACCTCTACCTTCCATGTTTGAGCGATTCTCCTGCCTCAGCCTCCTGAGTAGCTGGGATTACAGGCGCCTGCCACCACACTGGCTAATTTTTTTGTATTTTTAGTAGAGACAAGGTTTCACCATGTTGGCCAGGCTGGTCTTGAACTCCTGATCTCAAGCAGTCTGCCCGCCCTGGCCTCCCAAAGTGCTGGGATTACAGGTGTGAGCCACCGCACCCAGCCATATTAAGAGCTTTTTAAAGAGTTTTATTGCAACTTTTGGGCCACCAGCGTTTCCTTCTACGGAAGTTGGGCTACAAAAAGCAAGGTTTCCACCTCCTGTCACTCTATATTCTCTTTAAACAAACAAGCCGAGAAAAACAGGAAAAAAACTGAAGATCATTCTACTCTAGAATGTAATGTATTGTTTTTCAGTTTTACCTTTTTAAAAATACCTTTACCTAGGCCGGGCGTGGTGGCTCACACCTGCAATCCCAGCACTTTGGAAGGTGAAGGTTGGCAGATCACTTGAGGCCAGGAGTTAGAGACCAGCCTGGCCAACATGGCAAAACCTCGTCTCTACCAAAAAATACAAAAATTACCCAGTGTGGTGGTGCATCCCTATAATCCCAGCTACTCAGAAGGCTGAGGCAGGAAAATCGCCAGAACCCAGGAGGTGGAGGTTGCAGTGAACCGAGATTGTGCCAGTGCACTCCAGCCTGGGTGACAGAGTGTGACTCTGTCTAAAACAAACAAACAAAATACCTTTACCTAGCTCCCCATCTTCTACTAATTGAATCCAAATCCCTGAAGTGCATGGTCACAGATGATTTTAATGTACAACCAGAGATCAGATAGGTATTGTGTTACAGAGTGCACAGAAAGAAAGATACGTTGATATGTTACTATTGTTAGGTGTAAAAGCACAAAGAAATAGACTTTCTGAGCTTAGTGTATGTGGAAGAAATTATATACAAATCAATTGGTGAAGTACTAAGACTGATGAATGAACAAATGAAAAGGAACAGATAATTCAAAAGGAAAAAAATGTAAATGACTAATAAACATGTGAAAAGATATTGAGCCTCCTAGTAATGAGAAATTTTTGCTTCTCATGTGAGCTGAAATTTAAAAAATTCCCAATAATATGGCTGCCTTGATATTGCTGGGGGGAGTATAAATCCATGTAATTTTTTTGAAAAGTGCCCTGGCAGTATATCGAGAGCCTAAATATGCTCACGTCTTTTGACGCAGCAATTCTGCTAATAGGAATATATATATCCCAAGGAAAAGTCATAAATACAGAAAATACTTTATGCCCAGACGTGTCTGAGATATTACTTATGGTAGTAAAAAATTATAATTAATATATTTGTTTAACACCAAGGAAATGATTAAGCCAGGAATGACATATCTATATAGTCAAATATACTTAGCAATTAAAAGTGAGGTTTGTGGCTGGGCGCGGTGGCTCAAGCCTGTAATCCCAGCACTTTGGGAGGCCGAGACGGGTGGATCAAGAGGTCAGGAGTTCGAGACCATCCTGGCTAACACGGTGAAACCCCGTCTCTACTAAAAAATACAAAAAGCTAGCTGGGCGAGGTGGCTGGCGCCGGTAGTCCCAGCTACTCGGGAGGCTGAGGCAGGAGAATGGCGTAAACCCGGGAGCCGGAGCTTGCAGTAAGCTGAGATCCGGTCACTGCACTCCAGCCCGGGTGACAGAACGAGACTCCCATCTCAAAAAAAAAAAAAAAAAAAAAAAAAAAAGTGAGGTTTGTGAATTCTTAACACTGTAAAGTGCTTATTATAATGTAAAATTGAAAAGCAGAATATAAAATTACATATTTAAGGTGATGAATCATGTCTCTAAATGGCACAAATAAAATGATAATTATGTCTGGGTTATGTCTGGGTATTGACATAATTGGTGATTTTAATTCTTATTTATGTCTTTTATCTGATTTTCAGAATTTTCCTACTGAGAATCTATTGAATTAATATAAAATTATTTTTAGAAAAAAACTTAAATCAGAGATGTTTAGTCTTTTATTTCAGTGCTCTTGGAGGCCTTTTATGTGTGATTATTATAAAAATAAATGGGCCGGGCGTGGTGGCTCACGCCTGTAATCCTAGTACTTTGGGAGGCCAAGGTGGGCGAATCACAAGGTCAGGAGATCAAGACCATCCTGGCTAACATGGTGAAACCTCGTCTCTACTAAAAATACAAAATATTAGCCAGGTGTGGTGGTAGGTGCCTGTAGTCCCAGCTACTTGGGAGGCTGAGGCAGGAGAATGGCGTGAACCCAGGAGGCGGAGTTTGCAGTAAGCTTAGATTGTGCCACTGCACTCCAGCCTGGGCAACAGAGCGAGACTCCGTCTCAAAAAACAAAACAAAATGAAAAATGTTTTGCCATGAACATGTGTTAAAAGCTATTGAAGAATATAATGTGAAAAGGAAGGAGATTCTTTCTCTGATTTCTTCTACTTCCGTTGTCTGGTAAATCTGTCTAGAGATATTCTTATGTATATATAAATTTATGTGTGTAATTTAACTCACAAATAGGATCACAAATCTTAGTGGCTTATAACCACTGAGATTTCTTCCTTTCTTACACATGAGCCATGAAGACTGCTGATCATATGCAGCCATATCACCAACTCCGCTGGCTCCACTTGGCTCCCAGCTGTCTTTCCAGGACCGGTAGTGAGTGAGCAGCCACTGTCTGTATCCTGCATGGCAGAGGGCAGAGGCTTAGGTATGGGGAGAAAGCTAGACCACAAAGATACATTTAAAACTTCTGCATGGCCAGGCGTGGTGACTTACGCCTGTAATCCCAGCATTTTTGGAGGCTGAGGCAGGAGGATTGCTTGAGTCCCGGAGTTCGAGACCAGCCTGGGCAATACAGTGAGACGTTGTCTCTATAAAAAATAAAATAGCCGGGCGCGGTGGCTCAAGCCTGTAATCCCAGCACTTTGGGAGGCCGAGACGGGCGGATCACGAGGTCAGGAGATCGAGACCATCCTGGCTAACACGGTGAAACCCCGTCTCTACTAAAAATACAAAAAACCTAGCCCGGCGAGGTGGCGGGCGCCTGTAGTCCCAGCTACTCGGGAGGCTGAGGCAGGAGAATGGCGTAAACCCGGGAGGCGGAGCTTGCAGTGAGCTGAGATCCGGCCACTGTGCTCCAGCCTGGGCGACAGAGCGAGACTCCGTCTCAAAAAAAAAAAAAAAAAAAAATAATAATAATAAAATAAAAAGTAAAACTTCTGTATGATGGTGTTATACTTGATGTCTACTCACATTTCATTGGCCAAAGCAAATAGCATGACAAAGCCCAGAGTCCTTGGGGTAGCATTTAACAGATATTTGAGGAAAGTTTCTAATTAAAGATAGGGCAAAAAGCAAAACTTTTTAAGTATAATAGAAATAAAGGAAGTTGGAAGAAGCAAAGACAAATCTAAAGAAAGTTAAAAAAAAGCAAACAAAAAAACCCAAAGCTAATTACTATCCTTAGAGAGTTAAGAGAAAGCATTGCATTCATTAAACAAGGACAGGACAGAATGCCATCAGATAGGAAGAATTACAGCAGGAAAACTTGGAAATTATGATAGGTATAAAAAACCCAGTAGAAGTTTTAAAGATGAAGTTGAGGAAACTTCTAAGCAGTAGGAAAAACAGATAGAAAACAGAAAAGTAGATTTGAGAACCAGTCCAGCAGAACCAACATCCATGTAGTAAAACAGAAAGCAGAGAAAATGGAAAGAGGATTTTTTTTTTTAAACAGAGTCTCACTCTGTCACCCAGGCTGGAGTGCAGTGGTACGATCTTGGCTCACTGCAGCCTCTGCCTCACGGGTTCCAGTGATTCTCCTCCCTCAGCCTCCTGGGTAGCTGGGATTGCAGGCATGCACCACCACAGCTGATTTTTGTGTTTTTAGTAGAGTTGGGGTTTCACCATGTTGGCCAGGCTGGTCTCGAACTCTGGACCTTAGGTGATCTGCTCACTTCGGCCTCTCAAAATGCTCGGATTACAGGCATGTGCCACTGCACCTGGCCAGAAGAGAAATTTTGAAAAAGACAAGAAATTTTCCTTGAACTGATAGAGCAGGAGCCTTCAGTTTGCAAAGGTACAGCATTGAGACTAGCTTAAAAAATGTAAAAAGTCCCACACTGACTCAAATTCTAGAACTTTTGGGATAAAGTAAAACTCTCAAAAAGTTCCTGTCTGGCATAGGGGGCAATAGGAGGGAAGTGGGTAGCATACTACCTTTACAATTTAGGAATCAGAATAGTCCTAGATTTACCGTTAGAAACAGTGGAAACTTAGACTCTAATGAAGCTGTTCATTCAAAATACAAAATGAATCTGATTTTCAGCCTAAGATTGCATGCCTAGCCCAACTTTGAATTTCAGAGTACAATAAAGATATTTCCAGATTTGCAAGGTCATGGAAAATTTGATTCTTTGTAAAAGATATTGGAGTGGGGGATGGGTTAGCTAAAGCATGACTTTCTACAGTAAAGAGAAAAGTTGAAAAGTTTTAAGTTCTTGAAGTTGAAAAATGAAGAAATAGGCTGTGTGTGGTGGCTCATGCCTGTAATCCTAACACTCTGGGAGGCTGAGGTGGGAGGATTGCTTGCCCAGGAGTTTAAGGCTGCACTGAGCCGTGATTGTACCACTGCCCTCGAGCCTGGGCGACAGAGTAAGACTATCTCTGTCATAGAAAAAAATAGCTATGTAAGCAAGACATTTAGAAGTCACAGAGTTTGAAATTGGTTGCTTCTAAGGGCAGGGTGTGGGGAGTAGGGTAGTGTTGAGCAGGGCCTGGAGCTTACATATTTTAAACTATTAACTATTACTTTGATAGAAATTTAAATTTTTTTTTTTTTTTTTTGAGACGGAGTCTGGCTCTGTCACCCAGGTTGGAGTGCAGTGGCGCGATCTTGGCTCACTGCAAGCTCCGCCTCCCAGGTTCACGCCATTCTCCTGCCTCAGCCTCCTGAGTAACTGGGACTACAGGCGCCTGCCACCACGCCCAGCTAATTTTTTGTATTTTTAGTAGAGATAGGGTTTCACCATGTTAGCCAAGATGGTCTCGATCTCCTGACATCATGATCCACCCACCTCGGCCTCCCAAAGTGCTGGGATTACAGGCGTGAGCCACCGTGCCCGGCAGAAATTTAAAATTTTTAGAGTTTTAAATCTATATCATTACAGATTATATATATTCTATGTTTACACTGTGAAAAAATTAGAAGTCAATAGAAAAAGAGAAATGAAAAAAATCCCTTCTTATATATTTGGAAAAATTATACCTCTGAATAATTGAGTCAAATAAGACTTGTTATGGAAATTAGAAAATATTTAGAACTGAATAATGAAATTACCACATATGAAACATGAGGGATAAACATGTTTCATATGCAGATAAAATGTTAAGATATTTAGTTAAGAAGGACTGAAAATTAATTAGCTAATCATTAAACTCATAAAAAGAAAAGGTAACTTGGAGAAAGTAGAAGAAAGGTTTAAGATCAGAAACAAATAAGTGAGGGGCAGAAATATTAAAAAACTGGTATTTAAAAATAGTCCCAAAAGATGTATAAACCTAGCCAGTATAGAAAATAAAAGCATAGATTGAATTGTTCAGCATTAGGAAATATGGTAACCATTGTTCAGTGTAAAAAGTTAAACATTCTATATTTATCAAAATGAATCAGTTTATTTGCTAGAATTCAGGGAAGAATAGACAGAAACTTTTTTTTTTTTTTTTTTGAGACGGAGTCTTGCTCTGTCACTCGGACTGGAGTGCAGTGGCCGGATCTCAGCTCACTGCAAGCTCTGCCTCCCGGGTTCACTGCCTCAGCCTCCTTAGTAGCTGGGACTACACG
>NW_012118488.1:1491435-1505100 GCF_000951035.1 Colobus angolensis palliatus
CCCGGCCAAAAGTCTGCACTTTTAACCACCACATTGTGCTATCTTTATTTTTCAAATTAAATATTTCAAAAACATAGTACATTTACATAGTTTGAAATTCAAATGCTATGCAATGAAATTTGGTTTGCCATTCTACCCTGTCTTCTTTCTCATCTCTATTCCTCAACGGAATGAAATGAAATTTTCCTTTCAAAATAATACCCTGCTTTTGTAAGCATTTATACTTTTTAAGAACACAGAAATCACCATGCCATACATAATATTCTGCACCTTTCTTCTTTTCCCCTTAACTATAAATATTAGAGGCCATTTATTAGTAGTATATAAGAGATGCATCATTCTTGATAAGGTCTGTTTACAGCAGACATGCTAAATGGTGAAGCTATTTCAAATAATAACAGAAACAAGTCAGAGAAGGTTATGACCATTAGTATAGTATAATTTAACATAATTTTTGACATTTTTGGCCAGTATAACAATTTCGAGCTAATATAACAATTGATATAAATATTAGAACAGAAAAATTATCTTGCAGATGTGACCATATTGAAGTATTACTGTCATTATTACTATTTTTTCTTTCGAGATGGTGTCTTGTTCTGTTGCCCAGGCTGGAGTGCAGTGGCATGATCTCAGCTCACTGCAAACTGTGCCTCCTGGGTTCACGCCATTCTCCTGTCTCAGCCTGCTGAGTAGCTGGGACTACGGGTGCCCACCACCAAGCCTGGCTAATTTTGTTTTTGTATTTTTAGTAGAGACGGGGATTTCACCGTGTTAGCCATGATGGTCTTGATCTCCTGACCTCATGATCCGCCCGCCTCGGCCTTCCAGAGTGCTGGGATTACAGGTGTGAGCCATCATGCCTGGCCAACAATATTGAATTATTGAATATCTGCTTGAAATCATTGGCTTTCACATTTTCCCAAGGTTTGCTTTAAGAATGAAGTTAATCTTTTTCAGGACAGATTTCACAAGTGATCTGTCTGATATTTACTGAGCTTATCTTAGGAGGGCATTAATAACCTTTGTGTTTAGCTTCATCAAATTTAGCAGTAATGCAAGCTATTATACAGCTAAGTAAAACCTACTTTTCTGAAATTGGCACCATTCTGGAATAGTGATTAAATTACCATAATTATTGTAAGGTCTAACCACCTTAGAATTAGTGGCTAAGGGTCCTGAGAATGGCTTTTATATGGAGAAACACTGGTAGTTGTCAGCATTTTGAAGAGTCAAAAACAAGGTAATAAAAAGTGGTGACACATGGCGAAACCCTTTTTCTACTAAAAACAAAAATTAGCAAAAATTAGGCAGACCTGGTGGTACACGCCTGTAGTTCCAGCTGCTCAGGAGTCTGAGGCAGGAGAATTGCTTGAACCCGGGAGCCGAAGGTTGCAGTGAGCTGAGATTGCACCACTGCACTTTAGCCTGGATGACAGACTGAGACTCCATTTCCAAAAGAAAAAAAGAAGTGGTGACACAAAGGCAAAGACCTTTATTTCCCTTTTTGTATAAATTAATCTCTTTATTTTTATAGCATTTAGTAGGCTCATTAAATTTCTTATTATTAAAGTATTTCAAGATTTACTCCAGGTTTTACAATTGTTGTACTCTCCTAAGCTTTAAACATTTAAGGTTTTTGATGGAAGTCCCAATTTTTCAGTTGTTTACTTTATAAATGAGCTTGATGTATGTTTCAAAAGGTTTATAGCCCCAAACAGATAAATATTTCATACATTGGATATGAAATAAAGTATCTAATTTGAGGAAGTGGTGTAAATTTTGTGTGTTGATAGGTGTAAAATTAGACAATTTGGCAATCAGTTCATTAATATGGTGTAAATTTGATAAATGAAGTTTATTAAAAAGTCATTTTTTTCTCCTACTTGCCCTAAAATTCTACTATTTGAATAGTAAGTAAATACTTTGTAATTGGTATCATATAATGTGACACTAATTAAATTTATTAATGATTTTTAAATACTTTAACTTGTGTTTTGTTTGAATTTCAGGTAATAACTCTTTCCAATACTTTGTATTTTGTTTAGTATGCCACTTTTTGGAAGTGGTCACTGTCAATATCTTGTTATGGTTTGATGGCCTTGGAGATTTAAAACCGAGTAAAAGTGTAAGCAGCCTTTCTTATTTAGTTATGAGTTTTAAATCCACTTTTGTTCCAACTAGGAAAAAATGCAAGTAGATTTACCGTGAAATACGAATTATTTTTAAAAAACATCTTAACAGTTCATTGACTTAGTGAAACAGATTGGGCAATTCCACTGATGGAATTGTAACATAAAATTCCATCATATAGTTTCCATTAAAGGTAGTAGGTTTTTATAATCTGTTAGACCTTCTTTGCAAACTTTATTAATGTGAATACATTTGCTTTTTTAAAAAATTAAGTGAATTTCTAAAGAAAATAGAAATTAAAAATTTTTAATTTAAATTTTGCTTTATAGTTTAATTTTTAGCATCATTTAGAATTATCGGCCGGGCGCAGTGGCTCAAGCCTGTAATCCCAGCACTTTGGGAGGCCGAGACAGGCGGATCACGAGGTCAGGAGATCGAGACTATCCTGGCTAACATGGTGAAACCCCGTCTCTACTAAGAAATACAAAAAACTAGCCGGGCGAGATGGCGGGCGCCTGTAGTCCCAGCTACTCGGGAGGCTGAGGCAGGAGAATGGCGTGAACCTGGGAGGCGGAACTTGCAATGAGCTGAGATCCGGCCTCTACACTCCAGCCCGGGCGACACAGCGAGACTCCGTCTCAAAAAAAAAAAAAAAAGAATTATCAGTGATTTTACTATATTCATATATACTGTCCCAGTAACCTGTCATTCTCTTTAAAGAAAAAAGTATTCATTGTCCTCTTTAGATATTCACAAGTACCTGATTTTTAAAAAATAAACATCACAAATGTCTATTCAATAAAGCTTCAGTTGAGTTGTTTTTTTCTCAGAATCATTAAGAATATAGCACTTTCATTGGTGATGACTTTGCTCTAAAGGTCTGAAATTTTCACTTAAATTACTTTCAGAACCAGTTTGAGGCATCATGCTAGAAACAATTTGTAGTTTGTCATTCACTTATTCTGTAGACTCGCACTCCTCGTAACTTTTGGTCCTTCCAAAAGCAAATTCAACTTTATAAGATGAATATTTGACTTTGAGATCATTCAAAAGAATATCAGAGGGGCGGGGCACAGTGGCTCATGCCTGTAATCCCACACTTCGGGAGGCCGAGGTGGCCGGATCACTTGAGGCCAGGAGTTTGAGAGCAGCTGGCCAACATGGCGAACCCCTGTTTCTACTAAAAATACAAAAATTAGCCAGGCGTGGTGGTACCTGCCTGTAGTCCTAGTTACTCACGAGGCTGAGGCACAACAATTGCTTGAACCCAGGAGGAGGAGGCTGCAGTGAGCCGAGATTGCATCACTGTACTCCAGCCTGGGCAACAGAAGTGAACCTCTGTCTCAAAAAAAAAAGAAAGTCATAACATTTTGAACAATGTCAAATGTTATTGCTCTTCAGCATTCCAAAATGACAATTTGAAACATTAGGATATAAAAGTTTGGTATGATTGGTTAATTACTTTATAGTCATGCCCTATCTTTGATTTGTTAGACTTCTCATGCTTTAAATCTTGATATAAGTAGAGCCTTTAAAAGGATCAACTAAAAAGTCAACATTCCTCTACTTTTTTTGTGACTTGATTTGTAAAACACAGAATGGGATTACTGTTTTGCCATGCATCTGTATTTAGCAGATGATTACTGGATAATAATTACAATTTTTTATGTTGTAAAAAGAAACTAATAAACTCAAAAAAGCTCACATTTTTTGTCTAAATTATTTTTGCTCTTATACAACAATAGAATACATATTTAAGTTGTATTTTTATTTGCATTTAATAATTTATTAATTCAATGTATTTCTTTGTCAGATTTCAAATGATTGAGGTGATTTGTAAGAATTTGTTTTATGCCCTGTTGCTCATCAGATCATTGGTCTTCCCTATAGCTCCTTACAAAATTATGGAATCAGTCTTCCATTTGGAGTAAACATTTAGTGTCTTATCTTGATGACAGAGTAATTGGCTACATTTATCTTTCTATGCATGAAGTTGTATAAAAGGACCAATTCACATGTATAATTGGCAGAGAGCATGAATTCTGGACTTAAACATTTTATCCCATTCTCATTACTTACTAATTGTATGACATTGGGCAAGTTATTTAGCTTCTCAGCCTCAGTTTCCTCATCTGAAAAAATGGGGACAATATCTCCTTCCAGGTTTATAAATAATTATGTGTATTTTAAAAGCACTATACACAATAGCACATGTCAGGCATTTAAAAATAAATGTTTGTTTCCTTTCTTGTTCTTATTTTCACATATTGGTAGTTTCAGGCTAAGTTAATAACTTTCTAGGCAGTAACCCTAAACATGACTTTCAAGAGTTATTTTAGGATTAGTCTGCCTTTTACTTTAGTAAGTACTGTATTCTCTCCATTGCCAGGAGGAATATTTGAAAAAGAAGGAATGATTTGAACATTGTAAATAGCTAACTGAATATAGTGTCTTGAGGATATGTTTTTGATAACTGTGTTTAACATCTCCATAAAAGTGTGTTTTATCTATCTTCAATCACAGGTACGGGAACCTTAAAGATAGATTTTGTTGGAGAGCTGAATGACAAAATGAAAGGTTTCTATAGAAGTAAATATACTACCCCTTCTGGAGAGGTGCGCTATGCTGCTGTAACACAGTTTGAGGTATGGGTTATTCTTCTCTAAAATATTATTATTATTAAATTAGGCATTCTGACAAAGCTGCGTTTTATTATGTGGGGTGATTATTTGAGGCTAGGTGCCCTTGGCCATGATTGTATTCACAACTAATAAATAATAATAATTCACAATCTAATAAAAATAGAATTTTTATTTTATATTTAGCCTACAGAAAGGAGGGAATTAAGGGTGCGGAGTGGGGAGTGATTATATACAGTTATACACACACACACACACACACACTCAAACACACGACACATTTTGATACCTGAATTGCCTGTATACTGTGTACCTTTCTTAAAATCGTCCTCTTAGTGTTTGATATCTATGGCTTTTCCTACAGCATTATTAGCTGCTGTTTTCTAGCATTCCTTTCCTTCTTTGACATCTTTTGTTTATCTTACTGTAGCATCTGTGCTGTCTTTGATTTTTTTTTTCTTTTTTCTCCCTGTGTGTGCGTGTGTCTGTGTGTGTCTGTCTGTGTGTGTGTGTGTGTGTGTGTATATATATTTGCTGTCCTACGTAGGCCAGGGTGATTTTTATTTATCAAGTATTTGCAAATTATATAAATTGTTTTGAATCTGCTAGTCATACTTTTAAGTGTTAAATCTAATTAAATTTATTTCTATAAATTTCAATATGGATAAAGAAATAATTCATGATATCCATTCTTATGTTTCTGCCCATATCCCTATATTGTTTGCTTGTTTGGGATAACCTGAAATTTTTTATCCAGTTTACTCCTAATTTGTTTTACCTGATGTATCTTCTCTTTCAATAATTTTATGTTACCTTCTGTTTAGAATAATATTTGCCACAGATATTTAGGTTTAATTCTATGTTTGAATGATTCCAATGCCTGTCTCTACCTGCTTTGAACACTTCATCCTGGAATGGTTGGCTGATGTATGTCTCTAAACAATTTTTTTTAGGAGAAGGTATATGGGTAATGTAATTCCTGAGCCTTTGCATATCTGAAAAATCTTTCATTTGCCTTTATACATGACCAGATTTAGTGGGTATATAGATTTGTTAATGGAAAAAAAGTAAAAAGAGCAACTTTTGACATCCAGAAGTTGTCTGGCACTCACAGCTAGCTAGCCCATGTTATTCTCCCTATTAGACATAATATTACAGAATACCAACTTTAGACAAGGCTACTTGAGACCATAATAAAGTGAGACAAGGGCATCCATAATTTTGCCTAGGCATAGTGCATACAAGATCATATGCTACCTGCAAAATAACAAACATCTCCATCTCTCAGTTAAAATGAGTGACTACTGCTTCTTTACCAATTACAGTTTTAGATTTGCTCTAGTCTGGCCTCCGTATAGTTAAGATTTATTGAGATACCTACCCATCGAATTGCCTCATCGGACTTCTTGCAGCACTCAATCTAGAGTGAATCCCTGCTTACTTAGACCCTCTTCCCAATCATGTAAACCAAATCCCAAATCGTATGATGGGTTCTTTCTTACATTCTTACGGAGAGACCAGTGGTTTCCTATGGTGTGAGTTATCTCTTGCCATGAGTAATAGACCCAACTCGTTCAATTGTGAGAGTAGCACAATCGGCTTACAATTTTTCACTTTCAAAAGTCTGTGAATATTGTTCCGAAGTCTTCTACATCTCACTTTTTCAAGAGGAGGTGTCACAGACTAAAATGTTACTTCTTCCTTTGTAGGTAAGATGTTGTTTCATTTTGCTTTATTTTCTTTCTGCTTGCTTGTTAAATTATATCTTGACTTTGAAAATTAAACTGTTTTTTAAACCAGGTGTTCACTTTTCATTGATTTTTGCATAGTACTTGGTGAACCCTATTGATTTTTAGATTCAGATATTTTTTCAGCGTGAGTTTTTCTGTTGTATCTTCACTGTGATATCCGTTCCATTCCCTTCTCAGTTAATACTCAGTTTAGCTCTAGAATCTGTCTCTCAAATGTATGTTTAATTGCTTTTATCACTTTGTCCTTTAGATAGTTTCAAACTTAAATCTTGTTATCTATGTCATTAGTTTAATTTCCTCTAGTATAAATTCATTTCTCTACTGCTGCTGCTTCTAATTTAAATGCTTCTGTGCTGCCATTTCTTTCCATATACTCTCCTTTCTTTTCAGATGTCTTATTTATTCATTGATAGAATTCATTATTTAATGTTTTTGAGAATGTAGTCAGCCATCTAAAATTTTTTCCTTGGAGAAACCCTTTTCTATAAGCTTTTTTTTTTTTTTGAGTCGGAGTCTTGCTCTGTTACCCAGGCTGGAGTGCAGTGATGCAATCTTGGCTCACTGCAACCTCCGCCTCCCAGGTTCGAGCCATTCTCCTGCCTCAGCCTCCCGAGTAGCTGAGATTACAGGCACGTGTCACTACGCCTGGCATATTTTTGTATTTTTAGTAGAGATGGGGGTTTCACCATGTTGACCAGGCTGGTCTCGAACTCCTGACCTCAGGTGATCCACCCACCGTGGTTCCCAAAGTGCTGGGATTACAAGCGTGAGCCATCACACCTGGCCTGTTGTTTCTTTTCATGATACAGAATCTTGTCATTGGTTCCATTTTATTTACTAAATAAATGGAACATTCTGTTTACTAAAATTTCCTTCTTTTATAACTGATACCCTGCAGAACCACTAAGTTTTATTTTGCTTTCATAAGTTTGCTCTTTTTAAAATTTTTAATGAAAGAATAAGGACTCAAGTAGGTCAAGTGGCGACAGTTTTATGTGTAGCACATGGAAGTGCCATTAAATGAATGACCTGTTTTGAATTGATAGAGTATCTGTCTTTATTCCTATTGCTGCCATTCCAGATAAAGAACAAAGCACATCAAAGATTAAGAATATTTTTATTTTTAATTAAAAAATAAAAGCCAGAGAGACAACTTACCATGTTTTCCCAACTTAGAATTCTTATAGCATACTCTTTACTGTTCTGTGCACTGTTATGTTAACATTATTGATTTGAAGGCATTAAATTGGAAATGTTAAAATGTAAACAAAAATTTAATTGTAAATAATTATAATATATTGTTAAAATCCATAGCAGACACAGTTCCTGGATAATTTTTATGCTGGAATGGTAGTGGTAGTAAGTGTTGTCTTTTCTTTCTAGTTAATGTCTAGCTTGTTGCCTGGCACTGAGGAGAAAGTAAATATTTGAACAAGGGAATGAATGAATGACAGAGGGAAATGGCGACTGCTTTATGAAATAACTTGTTAGGTTAATTCTAAGGTATTTATATTTCATATTCCTTTCTTAAGGCTACTGATGCCCGGAGGGCTTTTCCTTGCTGGGATGAGCCTGCTATCAAAGCAACTTTTGATATCTCATTGGTTGTTCCTAAAGACAGAGTAGCTTTATCAAACATGGTATGTATGTGTTTATACGTTTATCTAAAATTTTAATAGGCTTTAGCAGATTTAGTTTGCTGATTAGATGGGATAATATGAAACCACCTACCACAGTCCTGGTATATTATAGGAACATAAATATTAGTTTTCTTTATTTTCAATAAGTCTCTTTTGCTTTCTTTTTTTTTTTTCCCCCCTGTAGAGTTGGGGGTCTCACTATGTTGTCCAGGTTGGTCTCAAACTCCCGGGCTCAATCTGTCTTCCTACCTCAGCCTCCCAAAGTGCTGCGATTACAGGCATGAGCTACCTTGCCCAGCCAAGACCTCTTTTTCTTGATAGCCTTATTTTTGGAGGATTTTCCTCCTTGTCAGATTCCTTGTTAAATACATTTATAAGATTATCTACTTCTTTTAATTTAGAGAGGTAAATTAAGTGACAAGTTTAATAGATTTATAATAACTAAAAGCAAAAGGTCTTGGGCTGGATGTGGTGGCTCACATCTGTCATCCAAGCACTTTGGGAAGTCAAGGTAGGCAGATCGCTTGAGGTCAGGAGTTGAAGACCAGCCTGGCCAACATAGTGAAATCCCGTTTTTATTAAAAATACAAAAATTATCTGAGTGTGGTTGCGTATACCTGTAGTCTCAGCTAGTTGGGAGGCTGAGGTGGGAGGATCACTTGAACCCAGGAAGCGGAGGTTGTAGTGAGCTGAGATCACACTACTGCACTCCAGCCTGGATGACAGAGCCAGACCCTATCTCAAAAAAAAAGAAAAGAAAAAGGTCTTGACTTATTAAATGTCAAAAGAAAGCCAGGTACAGTGACTCTTGCTTGTAATCTCGGTGCTTTGGAGGCCAAGGCAGGAGGATTGCTTGATGCCAGGAGTTTGACACCAGTCTGGGCAACATAGTGAGACCTCATTTCTACAAAAAATTTAAAACTTAAAAATTAGCCTGGTACGGTGGCATATTCCTGTAATCCTAACTATTTGGGAGGCTAATGTGGGAGGATCTCTCGAACTTAGGAGTTTGAGGCTACAGTGAACCATGATTGCACCACTGTATTCCAGCCTGGGTGACAGAACAAGACCCCATCTCTTTAAAAAAATATAGAGGCATGGTGGCTCATGTCTGTAATCCCAGCACTTCAAGAGGCTGAGGCAGGTGGATCATTTGAGACCAAGAGTTCGAGACCAGCCTGGCCAACATGGTGAAATCCCATCTCTACTAAAAATACAAAAATTAGCCAGATATGGTGACAGGTGCCTGTAATCCCAGCTACTTGGGAGGCTGAGGCAGGAGGATTGCTTGAACCTGGGAAGCGGAGGCTGCAGTGAGCCGAGATCATGCCACTCCACTCCAGCCTGGGTGACAGAGTAAGACTTTGTCTCAAAAAAAAAAAGTTGCAGCAGAGCAAGACCCTGTCTCAATTTTTTAAAAAAGTTAAAACAATTCAAAAGATATAGCCGCGTAATGAAGTATATTTAGGTTTCTGGCTGTTTGTATTCTTGGAATGTATTCTCTTCACCAGTGTTATTGATCTCATTCATAAACAGGGTAAGCATTCCCCACCTGAAGTGTATTGTCTAGGACAGTCTTGTGTGGGGAACATGGAAAAACCTACTTCACCTGAAAATAACTGTCTTTTACGTATTTACTGGGGGAGAGGATCCCATAAATAGAATGTCATTCTCTTCTCACATATTCTTAGAAGAGGAGGCTAATATATTAAACAGAAATATTCATTCACACTTTAGTCTGAGTGAATTTATCAGTGTGTTCTTGAATAAGTCTTCCTTGGAAGGAAGAAGAGAGAGAGCTTGATGAAACAGCCTGAATAGGAAAAAGAGGGAGAACACCAAAGGAAATTAGGGACTCCAAAGGTAAAGTTGAAATTTCTTCAAATAAGCTTAGAGCCAACTTTGGTAGAGAATGCCCTAGATCTAGAAGTTCGTATCCTTTGAAATGGGAGATTCTGCAATTATATTTTATTTTATTTACTTATTTATTTTTGAGAAGGAGTCTCATTCTGTCACCCAGGCTGGAGTGCAGTGATGCGATCTCAGCTCACTGCAAGCTCCACCTCCCTGGTTCACACCATTCTCCTTCCTCAGCCTCCCAAGTAGCTGGGACTACAGGCACATGCCACCACGCCTGGCTAATGTTTTGTATTTTTAGTAGAGATGGGGTTTCGCTGTGTTAGCCAGGATGGTCTCGATCTCCTAACCTTGTGATTCGCCTGCCTCGGCCTCCCAAAGTGCTGGGATTACAGGCATGAGCCACTGTGCCCGGCCCCTGTTTTCTTTTTATTAATAGTCATTTTCTCCTAAACTTATGTCAGTTGAAAAGTATGAAGCCCTTACTTAAATCATCCCAATGCCTGGCTTATAAATAAGTATTCAAGAAAAGTCCATTCCTCTTTTCTTTCACAGGTCCTTGGTAGTTTTAACACTTCAGCCTTCAGCTTTTTAGTGTGAGTTTTTATCAGACCACTTTCCTTCTTAAAGACAGCATAAAAGCACTGGATGAATTGGGGTAGAGAAATAAGCCATGCTAGGATAGAAAGGGGGAAAGAGATGCAATAAAGCCTACTGTTTGGGGCTGGTATTTGCTCTATGGTATTAATGTAAACCTATTTAAATTTTTCTTTTTTTTTATTTTATTTTATTTCTTAAAGAATGTAATTGACCGGAAACCATACCCTGATGATGAAAATTTAGTGGAAGTGAAGTTTGCCCGCACACCTGTTATGTCTACATATCTGGTGGCATTTGTTGTGGGTGAATATGACTTTGTAGAAACAAGGTCAAAAGATGGTGTGTGTGTCCGTGTTTACACTCCTGTTGGCAAAGCAGAGCAAGGAAAATTTGCGTTAGAGGTAAATGTACTTGAAGAGGATTGTTCCAACAGTCCATAACTCCAGGTTGGGGAATTTACATTTCTGGTCAATTATTAGTACAGTTATTTATAATTTAATCTGAAAGTTGTGCTACTTGGTTTTTATTTTTAATAGAATTTTGGAAATGCCAACCTTGGTGTTTTGTTATTTTACAAAATAATAAGGCAATATAAGAGTGATTTCTCTAGGGAATGGGTGGGAAAATACGTAGTTATATTTTTCATATCAAGTTATAAGTGGATTAAAGTTTGACCATTGTATTCAAAATTTGGAGCTAAGGCAGTCTTCGGTGGTAGGGCTCCCTGGGATTCATTTCTAGTAATTTAAGATACATTGGCTTGCAGCAGGATTCCTTTGTGGGTTTCAATATGAATTATAATAAAATATTTATTAGATGGTTATTTTGTTTATACTTTTATAGGTTGCTGCTAAAACCTTGCCTTTTTATAAGGACTACTTCAATGTTCCCTATCCTCTACCTAAAATTGATCTCATTGCTATTGCAGACTTTGCAGCTGGTAAAGTAAATTTCATTTTATTGCTGAATTGTAATAACTTTTTAAAATTGTGTGACTTTTGATGCAAGAGTATGTATATATATCAACAAATGTTTATATTTATTTTATGAAGGTGCCATGGAGAACTGGGGCCTTGTTACTTATAGGTATGTTAATGATGTATTACCCTGCCTTGTCTTTTCAGTCACTGATTTCAAAAGGGCTTCCCTCCTAATCACAGTTGAGTAGCTTCTGCTTTTTGATCTGGTGTAAATTTTTCTACCTTCCCCCACTTCCATGCACATTTCAAGAATGCAGATGGAGACCCCTCCCTTTGGTGCTACTGTCTGAGGGTATAAGATTTTAAAGTGAGCATCTGGCGTTAGTAGCATTTGTAGATATATTCTTGGCTAAGTTTTTCATTGCAGTGCCTTTCTTTCCTGCCAGTAGTTTCATAGCTATTTATCCAGCTTGGAGAACCTTCCCTAATTTCATCTTCTAGCCAAATTTTTACATGTCTGTCACCACAACATAAACATGTGAGTTGAATAACTTTTAAAAGCAGAGTCTGTCTGTAAACAAGTTTTTGCTTTCTACTTTCAGTTGCCTTCTTAGATGAGCTAAGTTTACAAACTGATAATTAAACGTGTGTCACATTAGGAAATATTTTCCTAATATTTCTAAAGCCTAACTTGTCCATCTCACTTACTGTCTGAATCTTCCCAACTTATGCATGCCCACTTTTATTGTTTAAATTTTCTTTTTTTTTAAACACAGGGAGACTGCATTGCTTATTGATCCAAAAAATTCCTGTTCTTCATCCCGCCAGTGGGTTGCTCTGGTTGTGGGACATGAACTCGCCCATCAATGGTTTGGAAATCTTGTTACTATGGTATTTAATATTTTTAAGTGCTCAAATATATTTATCTTCATCCTACTCCACATTATTTTGACTATACAGTATTTCAAGTTTGGCTGCAACACTGTGCCAAAAAATAATTGAGTGATAGAAAAGTATTATTTTAAAAGGTCCACTTTGAAAGGGCTTACCAGAATCTCTGCATTGAACAAGGACATATGGACAGTCTTTATTCAACAAACACTTCCTAAACTGTTCTACAATTTGTCTGCAAATGAGAAAAGTCAAGGTACTAATTTGGGTGAGAGAAAAATATTCCTCTTAGGTGTAGATGCATGAATCATGCAGTGAGATTCTAGACTAACTGTAGTTTCTTGAGTCTTATTTGTTAATCTGATTCATAGCTGAAAAGTAACCTGATGAATAACAAACTGAGATCTTTAATTAGAGAGAAATGTTTTTAGGACTCAGTTTTTTCATTGCCTAAAATGTCAACTTGAAATTTAATGAAATAAAAGTAAACAAACTGCAAAGTAACTGCAGAATAAAGCTGTATTAAAATTCCAACTGTTCTTTTGAAATCCTTATAATGTTTGCAGTAAATGATCTCTGTCCTTCAGTCCTGATTTTTCACTCTTACTCTAAATAAATACTATTTATGAATGCCAACTGTGGTAGAGCTTGGGAACACAGGATTTAATAAGTGAACTAGATGTACCTCTGCAATTAAATAACTGGATATTCTGGAGCCAGCTAGATTCCCTGACAGCATTTTAGGCTGCCAAAGAGCAGTACCTGATTTGAATGTAGATTGAGTCCATATGTCATATAAATAAGAATGTAAAACATTTAGCAACTATTACATGTCTGAGAGAGTTTCTACAGAAAGTCAACCCTTGAAAATAAATCTTTTCCTTTTATTTTAGATGTTTAAAATTTTACAGGTGAAAAAAATTCTTTGAAATATAATTTCAGGCTGCGCACAGTGGCTGACGCCAGTAATCCTAGCACTTTGGGAGGTCGAGGCGGGTGGATCACCTGAGGTCAGGAGTTCGAGACCAGCCTGACCAACATGGCGAAACCCCATCTCCACTAAAAAAAACCCAACAAAACTAGCCAGACGTGGTGGTGTGCGCCTGTAATCCTAGCTACTCTGGAGGTTGAGGCAGAAGAATTGCTTGCACCTGGGAGACAGAGGTTGCAGTGAGCCAAGATCACACCACTGCACTCCAGCCTGGGCAATAAGAGTGAAACTCCATCTCAAAAA
>NW_012118488.1:1506157-1519008 GCF_000951035.1 Colobus angolensis palliatus
CTCGCCCGGCTAGTTTTTGTATTTTTAGTAGAGACGGGGTTTCACCGTGATAGTCAGGATGGTCTCGATCTCCTGACCTCGTGATCCGCTCGTCTCGGCCTCCCAAAGTGCTGGGATTACAGGCTTGAGCCACCGTGCCCGGCCTTTATTTACTTTAAACTTTTTTAAGAGACGGAGTCTCACTGTGTTGCCCAGGCTTGTGTCAAACTCCTGGGCTCAAGTGATCTTCCTGCCTTGACCTCCCAGAGTATTGGCATTATGGGAGCGAGCCATTGTGCCTGGCCTGCTTTCTTTTACTAATAGGCTTAATCAACTTTAATAAAATTTAGATTAAGATCTTTAAAATTTTTTTAAAATTGATTTTATCTGTCAACTCGTATTCTTTGTCCATTCCATTTACTATACATTCTTATTTAACAGGTGATAATTTTATATTCCGTAAGTGCCTAAACACCATTCATTACTGAACTACATTTCTGTTTAATTTCACATAATTTTTATATAAGCAGTACTCTTTTTCAGTTTGAGTCATTAGTCAGAGGTTTTCCCCAGTCATTTCCACTTTTCTTTGTTTGGCTCTGATTGTTTTCTGTTTTTGTTTTTCAGAGATAATCCTTTACTATATACTAAATTCTACATGATTATATTTTCCACCTCCATTTGCCTATATTTATCTGCTGTCTTTTCCTTTTCCATGTATGGGCTTATTTTTTTCCCCCTTCTTCCTTTTCTACCTTTGGTATTTAAAAAGTTACTTAGGACTGAGTGCAGTGGCTCACGTGTGTAATCCCAGCACTTTGGCAGGCTGAGGCAGGAGGATCGCTTGAGCCCAGAAGTTCAAGGAGTGCAGTGAGCTATGATGGTGCCACTGCCACTCCAACCTGGGCAACAGAATGAGACCCTGTCTGGGTTTGGGGGATAAGTTATTTACAATGTTTTAAAAATATCCCTTGGCCAGGTGTGGTGACTCACACCTGTAATCCCAGCACTTTGGGAGGCTGAGGCAGGCGGGTCACTTGAGGTCAGAAATTCGAGACCAGCCTGGCCAACATGGTAAAACCCCGTCTCTACTAAAGATACAAAAATTAGCCAGGCATAGTGATGCATGCCTGTAATCCCAGCTACTGGGGAACACTCCAGCCTGGTGACAGAGCAAGACTTTGTCTCAAAAAAAAAAGAAAGGAAAAGAAAATGACCCTCAGATATAATTCTGATATCACCAGTTGGCCTTTTTTGACATCTCTTTTAGTCTTCTCTCTTTTTCAGAAATGTGAGTTCTTTGCCAAATGTTTTGAACTGAATTTTAGGTCATTAAATTGTAAGTTTTGAGGTATAGTGGAAGGGACATGTGAGGGTTTTAGATTAGTAGAATGACAATCATTTCATTTTCTTTAAGTATTTTCATCTTTTGTTTTTAGGAATGGTGGACTCATCTGTGGTTAAATGAAGGTTTTGCATCCTGGATTGAGTATCTGTGTGTAGACCACTGCTTCCCAGAGTATGATATCTGGACTCAGTTTGTTTCTGCTGATTACACCCGTGCCCAGGAGCTTGACGCCTTAGATAACAGCCATCCTATTGAAGTGAGCCATACTTTCTAACTATTAGCCTATGACTGCTCTCATTTACAATGAAATACATAATTTGTTATATAGATACTTTGGACTTTGAAAAGAAGAGAAAATAGCATGGGTGATTTTACTAGTTCATACTCCTAGTCTTGAAAAGCTAATAAGTCTAAGTTCTAATTAACATTTCTTTTTAAGGTAGGCAGTAAAAAAAATTGGTCTGGCCAGGCGCAGTGGCTCACGCCTGAAATCCCAGCATTTTGGGAGGCTGAGGTGGGCGGATCACCTGAGGTCAGGATTTGGAGACCAGCCTGACCAACATGGAGAAATCCCATCTCAACTAAAAATACAAAATTAGCTGGGTGCGGTGGCACATGCTCATAATCCCAGCTACTCGGGAGGGTGAGCCAGGAGGTTTGCTTGAATCCGGGAGGGGGAGGTTACGGTGAGCCGAGATCGCGCCATTGCAACTCCAGCCTGGACAACAAGAGCGAAACTCCGCCTCAAAAAAAAAAAAAAAAAACATTGGTCTTTGTAGAGCAAGGCCTATGTACCCATACACATTCATTAAATACATTTCTGTTGAATACTATGGGAGAGGGCCAGTGTGGTGGCTCACACTTTGGGATGCCAAGATGGGAGGATCGCTTGAGGAATTGTTTGACTAGCCTGGTCAACATAGTGAGACCCCATCTCTATTAAAAAGAAAAAAAAAAAAAGGCCGGGCCTGGTGGCTCACATCTGTAATCCCAGCACTTTGGGAGGCTGAGGCGGGTGGATCACCTGAGGTCAGGAGTTCGAGACCAGCCTGACCAACATGGAGAAATCCCATCTCACTAAAATATAAAATTAGCTGGGCACAGTGGTGCATGCCTGTAATCCCAACTACTGGGGAGGCTGAGGTAGGAGAATCGCTTGAACCTGGGAGGCAGAGGTTGTGGTGAGCCGAGATCGTGCCATTGCACTCCAGCCTGGGCAACAAAAGCAAAAAAAAAGAATAGTATGGGAGAAATCATACCTGTTGGTTAACACTATGGTTCCATTGTTTATATCAAGGAAAATTCTGGACATGTTTTATTGTCAGGGTCTGTTTTGTGAATACTTTAATTCTCTTGACTTAGCCTATCCCTAGTTCAATTTATATATATAAATTTTGTATCTAAAGAACTAGAGTTATAATCCTACTTCAACATATTAGGCTCCCATATAATTGTAAGTCATTACAATTAGTGCAAGAAATCTAATGTTCTTCACCTCCATGTCTTCCTCATCACTCCTCTGCAACTACCCTAAGAATAAACAGAACCATAGTGGCTTCTCTCCCAGCAGAACAAAGCCAGGACTAGAACCCAGGCTCTAGGGGATGACAGGAATCATGTTCTATTCAACTTTAGTATTAGTTACTACATTTTTTTGAGGACCATCATTATACATTATGAGTGAGTTAAAGGCAGAAAAATATAAGTTAGAAGGGTTTTCCTAGAAAGCATTTTATGTAATTTAGTATTACAGGCTATCTGCTTCCTGTCATAACCCTGAATCACACTGTCTGCCAGGTCAGTGTGGGCCATCCATCTGAGGTTGATGAGATATTTGATGCTATATCATATAGCAAAGGTGCATCTGTCATCCGAATGCTGCATGACTACATTGGGGATAAGGTAAAAAAAAAAAAATTTAATATTTTGTTTTTTATGGTGAAATCATAGAGTTTTGCATGAAAAAAAGTCTCACTTTATTTGGATTAAGTTCCCAAATAGTTTCTGGCTTGTCATTTTTTTTTAAATGACCAAAAAGAATGAGAATTCAATTATTTGAAGTTGACTACTGTGGTCTCTTAGATGAATGATGTGCAAGTATGTTTGGGAGTGGGAATGGGAGGCCTGGTGTAAAACTTAAGAGCAAGAATAGAAGGCATAGAGTATGCATTATTAAATAAAAGGCAGTAGGCATCAGAGGGATATGTATATTTCAGTGTATCTGATACTTGAGTATTTGAGTAAGCTTGTTTTTGATTACTAATATACAAATATACTATAAATTCTGAGATCTGACTTCCCTGGATTTTTAAAAATTGTGTTTTCTCAGGACTTTAAGAAAGGAATGAACATGTATTTAACCAAGTTCCAACAAAAGAATGCTGCCACAGGTAATCTTTAATAGCTTGAGATAGAAATGGAGAGAAAGTATTGTCACTCTATCCAGGCTGGGACATTTTATTTTTGTTCTGAATACTTAAGGTCAGGATCCATGTAATAAATAAATTAGCCTTATTTGAAGCTATGTTCAGGTTGAATATCTCTAATCTGAAAATCTGAAATTTGAAATGCTCCAGAATCTGAAACTTTTTCTTTTCTTTTCTTTTCTTTTTTTTTTGAGAAGGAGTCTCCCTCTGTCGCCCAGGCTGGAGTACAGTGGCGCGATCTCAGCTTACTGCAACCTCTGCCTCCAGGATTCAAGCAGTTCTCCTGCCTCAGCTTCCCAAGGAGCTGGGACTACAGGCGCCTGCCACTACAGGAGCCCCGCCAGCTAATTTTTGTATTTTTAGTAGAGACAGGGTTTCACCATATTGGCTAGACTGGTCTTGAACTCCTGACTTTGTGATCCACCTGCCTCGACCTCCCAAAGTGCTGGGATTACAGGCGTGAGCCGCTGCACCCGGTTTTTTTTTTTTTTTTTAAAGTTCTAGGGTGCATGTGTACAACGTGCAAGTTTGTTACATCAGTATACATGTGCCATGTTGGTTTGCTGCACCCATTAACTCATCATTTACATTAGATATTTCTCCTAATGCTATCCCTCCCCCAGCTCCCTACTCCACGACAGGCCCCGGTGTGTGATGTTCCCCGTCCTGTGTCCAGTTGTTCTCATTGTTCAATTCCCACCCAAAATCTGAAACTTTCTGAGTGCCAACATGATGCTCAAAGGAAATACTCATTGGAACATTTCAGATTTTGGATATTCCAATTGTAGATGCTCAGCTAGTAAGTATAATGCAAATGTTCCAAAATCCAAAAAATATGAAATTGAAAACACTTCTGGTCCCAAGCATTTCGGATAAGGGATACTAAACCTGCAACAAGTCATTGGGTCAACATGAATCAGGACTCATTATCCCTTTCGTCATCCTCCAGCATTCTGCTTTCCATAACTGAATATTTTGCCAATTTAAAGAGTCTGGGCCGGGTATGGTGGCTCACACCTGTAATCCTAGCACTTTGGGAGGCCAGGATTCGAGGACTGATTGAGCCCAGGAGTTCGGCACCAGCCTGCAACATAGCGAGACCCCCATCTCTACAAAAAAATACAAAAAAAAAATTAGCCGGGTGTGGTGGTATGTACCTGTGGTCCCAGCTACTCAGGAGGCTTAAGTGGGAAGGGTCACTTGAGCCCAGGACTTTGAGGTTACAGTGAGCAATCATGGCACCACTGCACTCCAGCCTGGGCAATAGAACAAGACCCTGCCTCTGAAAAAGTAAAATATAAGGGGAATACAGTCATGTATTGCTTAACAACAGGAATATGTTCTGAGAAATATGTTGTCAGGCAATTTCATCAATATGTGAACATCATAGAACGGACTTACATAAACCTACACAGTATGTCCTAGGCCATATACACCTAGCCTATGTGGTATACCCTGTTGCTCCTAGGCTGTAAAGTACCTGTACAGCATGCTACTATACTGAATACCATAGGCATTTATAACACAGTGGTATTTGTATACCTAAACATTTCTAAATATTGAAAAGGTACAGTAAAAATACGGTATTAAAGATGCTCCACCAGCCGATTGATATGCCTACAATCCCAGCACTTTGGGAGGCCGAGGGCAGATGGATTGCTTGAACCCAGGAGTTCAAGACCAGCCTAGGCATCATGCCAAAACCTCATCTCTATAAGAAGTGCAAAACTTAGCTAGGTGTAGTGGCATGCACCTGTAGTCCCAGCTACTTGGGAGGCTGAGGTAGGAGGATCACTTGAGCCTGGGAGGTCGAGGCTGCAGTGAGCTGTGATTGGGCTACTGCACTCCAGTCTGGGCAACAGCAAAGTGCTGTCTCAAAAGAAAATAAGGGGCTACACCTGAATGCAGCTTATAGGACGAAGTTGTTCTAGTTGAGTGAGTGGTGAGTGAATATGAAGGCCTAAGACATTACTGTATACTACCATAGACGTTATAAATACTTTATACTTAGGCTACACTAAATTTATAAAAATAATTTTTATTTCTTGAATAATAAATTAACTGTAGCTTACTGTAACATTTTAAATTTACTTTTTTTAACTTCTTGATTTTTTTCGATTCTTTTTTTTTTTTTGAGACGGAGTTTCGCTCTTGTTGCCCAGGCTGGAGTGCAATGGTACAGTCTCGGCTCACCACAATCTCTGCCTCCCAGATTCAAGTGATTCTCCTGCCTCAGCCTCCTGAGTAGCTGGGATTACAGGCATGCGCCAGCACAGCTGGCTAATTTTGTATTTTTTTCTTTTTTTTTTTTTTTTTTAAAGACAGGGTCTTGCTCTGTCTCTCAAGCTAGATTGCAGTGGTGCGATCTTGGCTTCATTGCAACCTCCGCCTCTTGGGTTCAAGTGATTCTCCTGTCTCAGCCTCCCAAGTAGCTGGGATTACAGGTGCATGCCACCATGCCCCGCTAATTTTTGTGTTTTTAGTAGAGACAGGGTTTCACCATGTTGGCCAAGCTGGTCTCGAACTCCTAACCTCAGGTGATGCGCCCACCTTGGCCTCCTAAAGTGCTGGGATTACAGATGTGAGCCACTGCACCCAACCTAATTTTGTATTTTTAGTAGAGATGGGGTTTCTCCGTGTTGGTCAGGTTGTTCTTGAACTCTGAACTTCAGGTGATTCCCCCCCCCCTCCACCTTGGCCTCTCAAAGTGCTGGGATTACAGGTGTGAGCCACTGCGCCCAGCCTGGATATTTTTAAATTGAGGTTAATTGAATGGGTATAATGGTCTTAAGTTTGTCAGTGATTGTTTAGTAGTGATCTTGAACATGTTTCAATTTCTTTCTTTGTTTCTCCTTAACTCATCTGTTTATTTATTATAATTTGTAATTTTTCTTATAAATTAGAATGATTAAGTATATCTCAGAATAAAAGACCAGTTTTGGCCAGGTGTGATGATTCACACCTGTAATCCCAGCACCTTGGGAGGCCAAGGCAGGCGGATTGCTTGAGCCTGGGACTTTGAGACCAGCCTGGGCAACATGGTGAAACCCCATCTCTACAAAAATTGCAAGAAATTATGGGCCGGATGCAGTTGCTCATACCAGTAATCCCAGCACTTTGGGAGGCCAAGGCGGTGGATCACCTGAGGTCAGGAGTTCAAGACCAACCTGGTCAACATGGTGAAATCCCATCTCTACTAAAAGTACAAAAGTTAGCCGGGTATGGTGGTGCATTCCTGTAATCTCAGCTACTCAGGCACCTAAAGCAGGAGAATTGCTTGACCCTGGGAGGCAGAGGTTGCAGTGAGCTTAGATCATGCCACTGCACTCCAGCCTGAGCAACAGAGCAAGGCTCCATCTTAAAAAAAAAAAAAAAAAAAAAAAATTAGCCAGGTGTTGTGGTGTGCACCTGTAGTCCCAGCTACTCAGGAGGCTGAGGAGGGAAGATCACCTGAGTCTGGGAGGTCAAGGCTGCAGTGAGCTGTGATTATGCCACTGCACTCTAGCCTGGGTGACGAAGTAAGACCCTATCTCAAAAAATACCAGCTTTTATGATAGAATTTACTTAGTTGCAGAAGAGGGCTGGCAAGGGGAATGTTAATTTGGCCCACTGTTTCCTGAACCTGAAAGAACCAAAGAATTAGCAGTGTAGTGTCAAAAGTTAAATAAAATTTTGCTTTGTTTAGGAAAATAAAAATATAAACATTTTAGATTATCATTGTTTATCTTCTAGAGGATCTCTGGGAAAGTTTAGAAAATGCAAGTGGTAAACCTATAGCAGCTGTGATGAATACCTGGACCAAACAAATGGGATTTCCCCTCATTTATGTGGAAGCTGAACAGGTAAACATTTAAAGTCTTTCCATTTGTCTGATACTGTATTAAATGATATTCAGTACAATGTATCAAGTTTGCTTTTCTGTACTTTAAGTTTTCTAGTGACATTTAAACCAGCACTGTTACTCTTTTCTCAGTAATTTTACTGCCTGCATCATTAAAGTTATCCGTACTTAAGATAGAAAATAAAATGTTACCTGCTTTTCTTGTCTCCAGGGAAAATACTGTAAATTTTTGATACAATTCTAAAACCACCAAATACGGTTTATTCTAGAAATATAAGGTTGGTTTAGCATTTTTTTAAAAATTAGGCTGGGCGTGGTGGCTTATGCCTGTAATCCCAGCACTTTGGGAGGCCAAGGCAGGTGGATCACTTGAGGTCAGGAGTTTGAGACCAGCTCGGCCAATGTAGTGAAACCCTGTCTCTACTAAAAATACAAAAATTAGCTGGGCTTGGTGGCACACGCCTGAAATCCCAGCTACTTGGGAGGCTTAGGCAGGAGAATTGCTTGAACCCAAGAGGCGGAAGTTGCGGTGAGCCGAGATTGTGCCACTGCACTCCAGCCTGGGCAACAGAGTGAGACTCAGTCTCAAAAAAAAAAAAAAAAAATCAATATATTGATTTATAATCACTACATTAACAGAATCAAATGCAAATAGCACATCATCACTGATTAGATGTAGAAAAAACATTTGGTAAAATGCCATACCCACTTATAATATCAATTTTGTAAAGTAGATTTTTAATGTTGGTTGGACAGCAGTGTGATTTTGATTAGAATTGCAATTCATTAATTGGACTGTTATCTGAATTCAGAGAGGAGTACTTCGGTATGAGTTATACTTCAGAAGGACTGAGAATTACACATCATCCTTTAATGCCTACCAAAAAGTGATCTTAACTCAGTTTCAGTAAATGAAATTGTTCTCTTCAATTTCGTTGCCATGGTTTTGTGAGCTGCATGTGGAATTAATTCCTGTTCATTTTTAGGGAAGTGGATTCATAGTTCTTTTTTAGTATGTGTTTTTTCTTGTGGTCCTACATTGTCCACAAAGCTAAGGATTTTATTATTATTATTTTTATACTTTAAAAAATTGAGATGAGGTCTCACTATATCGCCCAGCCTGGTCTGCAACCCCTGGGCTCAAGTGATCCTTCCATCCCTGCCTCCCAAGAGTACTGGGATTACAGGTGTGAGCCACTGCCCACCCAGCCAAAGCTAAGTATGTTTTACAAATAATTTCTCAATGTGGCACTCTAAGTTATAAATTTGCTTTTCTGCACTTTTGTATTCTAGGTGACATTTAAACCAATTCTTGCACTCAAAATTCTCTCAAATTTACATGGAACATTTTCATATGTAAGCTTACAGATTACCCTTTCAGAGCCAAATCTTAACTTTAAACATGATTGGATTTTACACTAAAGTGTGCACATTGGAGGACCTCTCAGTTAGATTGGCTGCAGTAACTTGGAAAGGCAATTTAGGGAAAGCAATTGATGGATGATGTTTGGTGGAAAAGAATACCTGTAAGTTTAGTAACCTACCATTGTGACCATTCTATTTCTTTGCAGTCTTTTTTCTGCACTTGGGACTAGTCTGTTATAGGAGATGACTAATTGAATTTGATGTTGACACTGCATATAGACTGACTCTTTTAAGAATATTAACATACAAAAATTATTGTTACTTTTCACCTCTGGGCATTTCATTCCCTCAAAACTATTAAACTATTGGCTGGGCCAGGCACAGTGGCCCACACCTGTACTTACAATACTGGGAGGCCAAGGTGGGAGGATTGCTTGAGCTCAGGAGTTCAAGACAAGCCTGGGCAACATAGTGAGACCTCATCTCTACTAAAAGTAAAAAAAACTAGCTGGGCACGGTGGCATGTGCCTATAGTCCCAGCTGCTTGGGAGGCTGAGTTGGGAGGATCGCTTGAGCACAGGAGGCGTTAAAGCTGCAGTGAGCTGTGATGGCAGCACTGCAGTCCAAGCTGGGCAACAGAGCAAAACCAAGTATTAAAAAACAAACAAACAAACTATTGGCTAGTTGCAGTGGCTCATATTTGTAATCCCAGCACTTTGGGAGGATCACTTGTGTTCTGAAGTTTGAGACCAGCCTGGGTAACATGGCAAGACACTGTCTCTACCAAAACAAAAAAACAAACCCAAAACTATTGAAATGTTAATGATTACACATAAAGCAGATTATTAATCCATAATTTTTTTCTTTATTTTATTTTTTTCTTAAAGCAGAACACACTTTTAAGAAATAATAGTTTATCAGTTAGAACAGAGGACACTAATGCCACACTTCTAAGTGTTACTGAAACTCTTTCCATCCAGGGGCTTTCAAGGTCTTGTTTTCTTTGTTTTGTTGTTTTTTATCTACAGGCACAGCCGAACTCCTCCTCCATTTAGCATTGTAATAAAAGGCCAATGGCCTGGTGCAGTGGCTCAAACTTATACTCCTAGCACTTTAGGAGGCCGAGGCAGGAGGATTGCTTGAACCTAGGAGTTTGAGATCATCCTGGGCAATATTATAGTGAGACCCTGTCTCTAAAAAACTAAAAATAAATTAAAACTATATTAATTAAATTAAAGGCCTGTCTGTTGCTCTTAATTTTTTTTTTTTTGAGACGGAGTCTCACTATGTCGCCCAGGCTGGAGTGTGGTGGCACGATCTCGGCTCACTGCAAGCTCCACCTCCTGGGTTCACACCATTCTCCTGCCTCAACCTCCCGAGTAGCTGGGACTACAGGCACCCGCCACCGTGCCTGGCTAATTTTTTGTATTTTTTTATTAGAGATGGGGTTTCACAGTGTTAGCCAGGATGGTCTCAATCTCCTGACCTTGTGATCCACCCACCTGGCCTCCCAAAGTGCTAGGATTACAGGTGTGAGCCACCGTGTCTGGCCAACTCTTAATTCTTTTAAGAATAGGAGAGCTGTGTAACATATCTTGATTATGATCTGTTTCTCACTTTACATTCCCTGAATTTAAATATTTTTGCTCTAATTCTGAATCAATGTAAAAGCTTTCAACTTTTTCAAGGAAATCTGTGTGATATATAACTGATTATATATATAATTAGTATCTAGTGTTAACGTTCATTAATGGTTTCCCTATGGCATCAAAGTGGCCATTGCTTTCTCACTTAAATTTTTTCTTAGTTTTTCAATTCTATTTCTTGTAGTAAGTTTGTCCATGTAGCTCATTAGCCCAATTTTACATTTGATTTAGGTGATCTTAAGTCTGTTTTATCTTGTGTTATTTGAAATCCAGGATGTGGTAACTAATAAATGACACAAATGACTGCATATTGTTGAAGTATTTTGTAAACGTATGTACTTACCATTGTTGCCTCTGGCGTTTTAGTTATTTGGACTTTTCTCTGTAGTACTACCGTCTTCATCACAATTGCACTTTGTATACTCATGAGACATTTGGTTGTGCTAGTTCCAGCATTTGTCACAGAAATGTTGTCTCCCTCCTCTTCAAAAACAAAAACAAGGCCGGGCGCGGTGGCTCAAGCCTGTAATCCCAGCACTTTGGGAGGCCGAGGGCAGATGGATTGCTTGAACCCAGGAGTTCAAGACCAGCCTAGGCATCATGCCAAAACCTCATCTCTATAAGAAGTGCAAAACTTAGCTAGGTGTAGTGGCATGCACCTGTAGTCCCAGCTACTTGGGAGGCTGAGGTAGGAGGATCACTTGAGCCTGGGAGGTCGAGGCTGCAGTGAGCTGTGATTGGGCTACTGCACTCCAGTCTGGGCAACAGCAAAGTGCTGTCTCAAAAGAAAATAAGGGGCTACACCTGAATGCAGCTTATAGGACGAAGTTGTTCTAGTTGAGTGAGTGGTGAGTGAATATGAAGGCCTAAGACATTACTGTATACTACCATAGACGTTATAAATACTTTATACTTAGGCTACACTAAATTTATAAAAATAATTTTTATTTCTTGAATAATAAATTAACTGTAGCTTACTGTAACATTTTAAATTTACTTTTTTTAACTTCTTGATTTTTTTCGATTCTTTTTTTTTTTTTGAGACGGAGTTTCGCTCTTGTTGCCCAGGCTGGAGTGCAATGGTACAGTCTCGGCTCACCACAATCTCTGCCTCCCAGATTCAAGTGATTCTCCTGCCTCAGCCTCCTGAGTAGCTGGGATTACAGGCATGCGCCAGCACAGCTGGCTAATTTTGTATTTTTTTCTTTTTTTTTTTTTTTTTTAAAGACAGGGTCTTGCTCTGTCTCTCAAGCTAGATTGCAGTGGTGCGATCTTGGCTTCATTGCAACCTCCGCCTCTTGGGTTCAAGTGATTCTCCTGTCTCAGCCTCCCAAGTAGCTGGGATTACAGGTGCATGCCACCATGCCCCGCTAATTTTTGTGTTTTTAGTAGAGACAGGGTTTCACCATGTTGGCCAAGCTGGTCTCGAACTCCTAACCTCAGGTGATGCGCCCACCTTGGCCTCCTAAAGTGCTGGGATTACAGATGTGAGCCACTGCACCCAACCTAATTTTGTATTTTTAGTAGAGATGGGGTTTCTCCGTGTTGGTCAGGTTGTTCTTGAACTCTGAACTTCAGGTGATTCCCCCCCCCCTCCACCTTGGCCTCTCAAAGTGCTGGGATTACAGGTGTGAGCCACTGCGCCCAGCCTGGATATTTTTAAATTGAGGTTAATTGAATGGGTATAATGGTCTTAAGTTTGTCAGTGATTGTTTAGTAGTGATCTTGAACATGTTTCAATTTCTTTCTTTGTTTCTCCTTAACTCATCTGTTTATTTATTATAATTTGTAATTTTTCTTATAAATTAGAATGATTAAGTATATCTCAGAATAAAAGACCAGTTTTGGCCAGGTGTGATGATTCACACCTGTAATCCCAGCACCTTGGGAGGCCAAGGCAGGCGGATTGCTTGAGCCTGGGACTTTGAGACCAGCCTGGGCAACATGGTGAAACCCCATCTCTACAAAAATTGCAAGAAATTATGGGCCGGATGCAGTTGCTCATACCAGTAATCCCAGCACTTTGGGAGGCCAAGGCGGTGGATCACCTGAGGTCAGGAGTTCAAGACCAACCTGGTCAACATGGTGAAATCCCATCTCTACTAAAAGTACAAAAGTTAGCCGGGTATGGTGGTGCATTCCTGTAATCTCAGCTACTCAGGCACCTAAAGCAGGAGAATTGCTTGACCCTGGGAGGCAGAGGTTGCAGTGAGCTTAGATCATGCCACTGCACTCCAGCCTGAGCA
>NW_012118488.1:1520138-1522621 GCF_000951035.1 Colobus angolensis palliatus
TACTGTTTTTTTTTTTTTGAGACTGAGTCTTGCCCTGTTGCCCGGGCTGGAGTGCAATGGCATAATCTTGGCTCACTACAACCTCCGCCTCCTGGGTTCAAGCGATTCTCTTGCCTCAGCCTCCCAAGTAGCTGAGATTAACAGGAAAACGCCACCACAATCAGCTAATTTTTTGTGTCTTTAGTAGAGACAGGGTTTCACCATGTTGGCCAGGCTGGTCTTGAACTCCTGACTTCGAGATCCACCCACCTCAGCCTCCCAAAGTGTTGGGATTACAGGCGTGAGCCACTGTGCCTGTCTATAGAATTATTCTTTTAATGAATATATCTAACAAGGCTGGGCACAGTGGTTCACGCCTGTAGTCTCAGTACATTGGGAGGCCAAAGTGGGCAGATTGCTTGAGCCCAGGAGTTTGAGACCAGCCTGGGCAACATGGCAAAACCTCATCTCAAAAAAATAAATAAATAAATAAAGTTAGCTTGGCATGGTGGCATGCATCTGCAGTCCCTGCTACTTGGGAGCCTGAGTTGGAGAATTGCTTGAGCCCATGAGATGGAGGCTGCAGTGAACCGTGATTGTGCCATTGCACTCTAGCCTGGGTGACAGGGCGAGACCCTGTCTGGGGGAAAAAAAAAATCAAACAAGTCAGATGACAGTTTTATTATCCAAATAAATCTGTACGTGTCACAGTTGCCGTTTTCTGCCTCTTACCTATAATCTACATTGTAGTACTGACAGGTTTTTCTAATACTCTGTGACCAATAGAGGCAACATTAAAACTTGCAGTATCCCAATATTGGAGAAATTTTACTTTGTAGTTTAACCTGATAGCATAAAGCTATGTCATTTATTAAAGTAGCTCCATTTCCATTAATGTACTGGGCAAGGACTCTTTTTTGTTTGGCATCTTAATGCCAAGTCTGTTTTGCTGTCTGATATATAAGACAGTGTTTCTGCCTTACAAAAGCTTTGGCTTTTAGATATGAGTCCTCTGTGATGGAACATAACAGCTCCCAGGATGTATCCTGTCTATCACAACAATAAAAATCAACCCTTTGGTATTTCAACAGTGTGTATACCTGTTAAGGCCTGCACCTTAGAATTTTTTTTAACTGATATATGAAGGCTGGACATAGTGGCTTACACCTGTAATCTCAGCACTTTGGGAGGCTGAGGTCGGTGGATCCCTTGAGGCCAGGAGTTCGAGACCAGCCTGGCCAACATGGCAAAACCCCATCTCTACTAATAAAGTACAAAAAAAAAAAATTGTATGTTTTTGGGCATGGTGGCACGCACTTGTAGTCCCAGCTACTCAGGAGACTGAGGCACAAGAACCTCTTGAACCCGGGAGGTGGAGGTTGCAGTGAGCTGAGATCATGCCACCGCACTGCAGCCTGGGCGACAGAGCAAGACTCTGTCTCCAAAAAAAAAAAAAAAAAAAAAAAAAAAATCCTACAAAATTAGCCAGGTGTGGTGGCGCATGTCTGTAATCCCAGCTACTTGGGAGGCTGAGGCAGGAGAATCGCTTGAACCCAGGAGGTGGAGGTTGCAGTGAGTCGAGATTGAGGCATTACACTCCAGCCTGGGCAACAAGAGTGAAACTCTGTCTCAAAAAAACAAGAAAAAAAGAGAGAAATCTTAGCTGGGCGTAGTGGTGCACACCTATAGTCCTAGGTATTTGGGAGTCTGAGGGAGGCAGATTACTGGAGCCCCGGAGTTCAAGGCTGCAGTGAGCCATGATTGTGCCACTACAGTCCAGCCTGGGTGACAGAGTGAGACTCTGTCTCAAAATAAAAATAAGAAAAAAATTTACGAAATAAAAAAGGAGATTCACAAGGTATTTGTAGTATTTAGTCACTTTCTTAGTTTTTGAAATTCCATGTTTCTGTGTGTTATTGGAGGCTGTGATGAATGAAGAAAGTTAGTAATACCCAGGAAGTGACGTCTGTAGCCTTAATCTTCCAAAATGTGTCAGGGGTGACGGCTAGGTGGGGGGATAGGTAATTCTTTTTTTTTAACACTTGGGCATAATAAGTAAGTGAGTAAAGTCCAGTGATTATTATATACCAGTCATTGTGCTACGTACTATAACTGGCTCTTATTTTACTCTCTCAGCTTCCTTATAAGGTAGGTCACATTATTTCTATTTTACAGATGAGGAAGCTGCGGCATAGCTTAGTTAAATTGCTCAAGGTCACCTATCTAAGAAGGTAAAGAGTGGGAATTCAAAATAGTTGGACTCCATGAACTTATGCTCTTAACTACCATTTTCATATATTTCCATATGTCATTAGATTCTTTTTACCTATAAAATTTTACCCAGGAAATTAAGAGATTAGTTGAAAAAATCAAGAAGTAAAGTGTTTGTCTATAACTTTCTTGCTTCCTTTAAAAAAACAGTTCTCAACAAAGGGGAGGTATATATGAGAATCATCAATGCCTTGTCATGTTCCACCCACTAAAAATCTGATAACATTCAACTC
>NW_012118488.1:1528396-1531269 GCF_000951035.1 Colobus angolensis palliatus
TACTGTTTTTTTTTTTTTGAGACTGAGTCTTGCCCTGTTGCCCGGGCTGGAGTGCAATGGCATAATCTTGGCTCACTACAACCTCCGCCTCCTGGGTTCAAGCGATTCTCTTGCCTCAGCCTCCCAAGTAGCTGAGATTAACAGGAAAACGCCACCACAATCAGCTAATTTTTTGTGTCTTTAGTAGAGACAGGGTTTCACCATGTTGGCCAGGCTGGTCTTGAACTCCTGACTTCGAGATCCACCCACCTCAGCCTCCCAAAGTGTTGGGATTACAGGCGTGAGCCACTGTGCCTGTCTATAGAATTATTCTTTTAATGAATATATCTAACAAGGCTGGGCACAGTGGTTCACGCCTGTAGTCTCAGTACATTGGGAGGCCAAAGTGGGCAGATTGCTTGAGCCCAGGAGTTTGAGACCAGCCTGGGCAACATGGCAAAACCTCATCTCAAAAAAATAAATAAATAAATAAAGTTAGCTTGGCATGGTGGCATGCATCTGCAGTCCCTGCTACTTGGGAGCCTGAGTTGGAGAATTGCTTGAGCCCATGAGATGGAGGCTGCAGTGAACCGTGATTGTGCCATTGCACTCTAGCCTGGGTGACAGGGCGAGACCCTGTCTGGGGGAAAAAAAAAATCAAACAAGTCAGATGACAGTTTTATTATCCAAATAAATCTGTACGTGTCACAGTTGCCGTTTTCTGCCTCTTACCTATAATCTACATTGTAGTACTGACAGGTTTTTCTAATACTCTGTGACCAATAGAGGCAACATTAAAACTTGCAGTATCCCAATATTGGAGAAATTTTACTTTGTAGTTTAACCTGATAGCATAAAGCTATGTCATTTATTAAAGTAGCTCCATTTCCATTAATGTACTGGGCAAGGACTCTTTTTTGTTTGGCATCTTAATGCCAAGTCTGTTTTGCTGTCTGATATATAAGACAGTGTTTCTGCCTTACAAAAGCTTTGGCTTTTAGATATGAGTCCTCTGTGATGGAACATAACAGCTCCCAGGATGTATCCTGTCTATCACAACAATAAAAATCAACCCTTTGGTATTTCAACAGTGTGTATACCTGTTAAGGCCTGCACCTTAGAATTTTTTTTAACTGATATATGAAGGCTGGACATAGTGGCTTACACCTGTAATCTCAGCACTTTGGGAGGCTGAGGTCGGTGGATCCCTTGAGGCCAGGAGTTCGAGACCAGCCTGGCCAACATGGCAAAACCCCATCTCTACTAATAAAGTACAAAAAAAAAAAATTGTATGTTTTTGGGCATGGTGGCACGCACTTGTAGTCCCAGCTACTCAGGAGACTGAGGCACAAGAACCTCTTGAACCCGGGAGGTGGAGGTTGCAGTGAGCTGAGATCATGCCACCGCACTGCAGCCTGGGCGACAGAGCAAAACTCTGTCTCCAAAAAAAAAAAAAATACATATACATACATAGTAATAAATGCTATGTGAGAGTCTTCACCTACTCACAATTTACTTTAACAGTAAAATTGCTATCTTTGCTCTGTAAGGGGAAAATGATAAATTAAGTTTAAGTCATTGCATTTGTGATTCTTCAAGTGAGTTAACTGCTTTCTTTTTTTAGACAACATGTTGTGATTTTGTTAGTAGATTATCCCTTCCTTTGCACTGATACTATTCAGGTTATCTGGAAGAGTTCATGTACCACTAAGAATGAACTACTGACTTAACAGTTAGGCTTAGGCTCCTGGTTAGAACAACAACACTCCTCTCTCCACCTTACCTTCTGTTTGTCCCAGTGCAAAATTTATTTGTTCTTTTGCTTAGGTGAAGATTGTCCCCAGTGGATGGTCCCTATCACAATCTCTACTAGTGAAGACCCCAACCAGGCCAAACTAAAAATTCTAATGGACAAGCCAGAGATGAATGTGGTTTTGAAAAATGTCAAACCAGACCAATGGGTGAAGGTGAGTTCAGAATCTTACCTAAACAGATTTCTCTCACTTAATGTTTACATCTTATGACTGGCTTTAAATTCTGCTTCAGTTTAGTAGTTTCAAAGAAAAAAAAAAACCTAAGCTTTCCTTTGTGAAATTTAGGACGAATTTTGAAATAGTATTGTCCAGACATTTGTCAGATGTTAGGGAAGGTAGTGGTAGTGAAGCAGATCCAAAGGCATAGGACTAAGGAGGAGAAAAAAAAAAAAAAGTAGATGGAGTGTAAGCTTATATGAACCAAAACATTTGTAGTCTCACACCTTCAAACTCTCCTGCCATTGTAATGAAAGGTTAACGTCAATGATGTGTTGTCACCATATGTGTAGTACTATAATCCAGTGAGAGCAGACATACATAATAATCGGTTTGTGTCACTGAAATGTAAAATTCCCAAGCTGGTATTTCAAAACCATTTCACAGAAATACCAATAGGTAAGAATTATTTTTCATTATTCTGTACTCTGTACCTTTCATAATGAAAGTATTTACTACATACTCTTAATTATATGTTCCTAATAGGAATTACACATTGTATCAGACATTTGTGCTTTTTTGGAAAAAAAGCCAGCCAGGTGCAGTGGCTCATGCCTGTAATCGCACTTTGGGAGGCCGAGGCAGGCATCACAAGGTCAAGAGTTTGAGAACAGCCTGACCAACATGGTGAAACCCTGTCTCTACTAAAGATACGGAAAAAAAATTAGCTAGTTGTGATGGCGTGTGCCTGTAATCCCAGCTAGTCAGGAAGCTGAGGCAGGAGAATAGCTTGAACCCAGGAGGTGGAGGTTACAGTAAGCCGAGATCACACCATTGCACTCCAGCCTGGATGACAGGGCGAGACTCCATCCCCACCCCCCAAAAAAAAGAAGCCATTTTTCTGTTTATCAACTTTTTTTTTTT
>NW_012118488.1:1531654-1536848 GCF_000951035.1 Colobus angolensis palliatus
CCAGGATGGTCTCGCTCTCCTGACCTCGTGATCCACCCGTCTCGGCCTCCCAAAGTGCTGGGATTACAGGCTTGAGCCACCGCGCCTGGCCTAAATGTGTATTTAAAATACACTCACTGGAATATTACCATTTGAAATTATAATCTGGAAGATTATGTTGTAGCAATATGAAAAATTTCTTATAAATGAGAAAAAAGTTATATACACTACAATTTTGATTAAGTTAAAGGGAATCGATAAAGTGGTGGTTGCATTAAAATTGTAGGCGTGGTTTTTAAAATATTTACATATAAATAGTAAAATATTTATATCTTATTGTTTTACCATTAAACTATTTTGAATGTAAATGTTCTCAAAAATATTTTTTGGCTATTGGTAAATAGCCTATAGAAAATAATGCAGTTGCCAGGCGCAGTGGCTCATGCCTGTAATCCCAGGGAGGCTGAGGCGTGACGAATCACCTGAGGTCAGGAGTTCAAGACCAGCCTGGCCAACATTGGTGAAACCCTGTCTCTCCTAAAAATACAAAATTAGCTGGATGTGGTGGGTGGCGGGTACCTGTAATTCCAGCTGCTTGGGAGGCTGAGGCAGGAAAATCACTCGAACCTGGGAGGTGAAAGTTTCAGTAAGCTGAGATGACGCCACTCCCCTCCAGCCGGGGTGACAGAGCAAGACAAAAAATAATAACAATAAAAGAGAATAATGCAGTCAGTAATTACCTCATGCCAAAAATCTTATGAAATTGCCTTTTAGGTCCATGTAATTCTTTAAAATTGGGATCTGAAAATTGTTATTCTGGGATCAGTCTCTGTGCTTATAAGATCAGTGTTTGTAAAGGGCTAAGCTTTCTTAGAGATTCCACTGTCCAAGTGTTTTCACATATATTAAGTATTTTCTGTAAACCTAAAATTGAGGTTAGAAATAGAAACTTACCCACATTATTTTGTCCCTTCCATGTTCTTTCTACTGTCTCTCACTTTGGCCCCCAGAATTTCAAGTTTTGAAATTTTTTGTCTGCGTATTCATTCTATCTTGATGTGTTGTCTTGTTTTAATTCATTAGTTGGCATAGGTGGTCTTAATTGTTTTTCATCCAGATATATCTAAAACCAGAACTCCTTGTAAACATACAAAAGGTTGATTTAAAAAATTAATGGAGCTGTTTAATAGTACTTACTGGATATCTTTGCAGTTAAACTTAGGAACAGTTGGGTTTTATCGGACCCAGTACAGCTCTGCCATGCTGGAAAGTTTATTACCAGGCATTCGTGACCTTTCTCTGCCCCCTGTGGATCGACTTGGATTACAGAATGACCTCTTCTCCTTGGTAAGCATCTGTGACTTAAGTAATATGATGGATTTTGCTGATTAAAAGATTTTGTTTTTCCTGGAGTGTCTGAAACATAATTAGAAGAATATGGGTCTTCATGAAGGTTAAAAACACCTTTGGGACTAGAGCAAATGACTGATTTTTAATATGACAAGATTGAGGCTATATAATTTAAATCCCATTTCACTACTCCTGAGCCAGCTTTCTGAAACTCTTAATTAAACTATCCTTTGTAAGGCAAAAATTCCTTGCTTTTCAGTAGAAATAAATATGAGCCTTGAAGAAATGACCCTACTGATAGGTTTTTAAAATAATGAAGTCAGAGTGATTTTATGTTTTTCTAAATAGTGGTTGTACTTTGCTGGGAAAGCTAGAATTTTTAAACATTGTATCTTATTTCAAATTATATCCCATTAGTTTTAGAATTATATTTATATTTGGCTTTCTTCCAGAAAGGATTTAAAGCAGCAATTAGTATTATTTTCTTTATGACTTCAGCATAGGTTAGGTAATTTCCAGATATCTTTATGATAAAATTGTCATATTCCTCCTAGTATTCCTTTAAATTGGACTGGAAATTTTCCCTCCCCTCTGCAGTCATTGGTTTTGGATTCCGCCTTTGTGTAAACACAGATTAGCATTGATGCACAAAACCTCACATCTGCTGATCTAATTGCTGAGAGAGACCTGTCCCTGGAGAGTGAGCTGTTTGTGCAGCTGGCTGCTGTAACAAAAGTTCTTTTTCCTAACTCTATTAGTTCTGAAAGGACTTTGAATTTGTAGTGCCTTCTAGTTTATGTTCTTTTAGAAATGAGTAAAGGAGAGGCTTAAGTTGACACAGTTTGCAGGTCTAGCTTTGAAAGAATGTCTGTCAAAAACGAAAGCTCAAACTATTTTTGCAGTTTTTCTGAAGGTATGAAAAATTTCAAAACAGTAACAAAACCAAGTCCCCAGAAACTGAGTAGAAATAGAAGTTAACTGGTTTGTTGTTCTCAAATTGATGGGACTTTTAGTTTAATTTTTTAAAGTAGTTCTTGTATAAATAGCAAATGATTCATTCTAATTTTTCTGTAAAAAGAAAAAAATAACAAAGCAGTAAAGAAGGAATGTTGTCTGAATAGGATTTTTATTCTAACAGTGTTCTGAGCTTATACAGTCCCATTTCCTTAAACCAAAGAAATTGCTAGCAGTAGTTAATGCCAAAAATGCATGCTTATATTTTTTGGTTTTGTTTGAAGACTAGGTTAATTTATGTTTTTTCCTATCCCAGGCTCGAGCTGGAATCATTAGCACTGTAGAGGTTCTAAAAGTCATGGAGGCTTTTGTGAATGAGCCCAATTATACTGTATGGAGCGACCTGAGCTGTAACCTGGGGATTCTCTCAACTCTCTTGTCCCACACAGACTTCTATGAGGAAATCCAGGAGTTTGTGAAAGATGTCTTTTCACCTATAGGGGAGAGACTGGGCTGGGACCCCAAACCTGGAGAAGGTAATGCATATACTAAATGGAGAAAGAATTAGGTAGAAGTCGGTACTTTTTTATGTGGTTAACAATATAATTAATATCATCTTTATATCTACTGGATGTTACTATATATTCAGCAAGCCAGAAATTAAGACTTGAGTCTTTTAAGTCTGCTGGTGAAGTTACATGGGTTACCAACATAGAAACAGTAGTGGTTATGTGTGTTCATTGCTAAATATAATTTGTGCACATGGTGGAAATAAAAGTCTTTTGCAGAATTCCAAAGGCCTATTTTTAGTTAAGAAAAGCTAAAGGGAATTTTAGGTTGTTTTGTTTTATTTATTTATTTATATTATTTTTTTTGAGACAGAGTTTCGCTCTTGTTGCCTAGGCTATAATGCAATGACGCGATCTCGACTCACCACAACATCCGCTTCCCGGGTTCAAGTGATTCTCCTGCCTCAGTCTCCTAAGTAGCTGGGATTACAGGCATGCACCACCACGCTCAGCTACTTTTGTATTTTTAGTAGAGATGAGGTTTCACCATGTTGGTTAGGCTGGTCTCAAACCCCCGATCTCAGGTGATCTGCCTGCCTCCACCTCCCAAGTTTTATTTATTATTACCGTAAATACCAGGCACCTTTATGTATAACTTGTAAAGGTGCTGAGAGACATAGGGGTCAGCTTTTTCAATTAAGGAAATTATTTGCTTTCTACATGTGTTCTCTGCTCTGATTATTTCTGTAAGCATATATTTACTCTTTTTGCTCTCACTGAAATATTGGGAATGATTATTTAAAGGTTTTACATATCATTATTTTTTATCATCTGCTGATAACAAAAGGTGGTGTTTCCTCCTGATCAGTCTTGATCTGGAAGTCTTTTGTAATAAAAATAGTAGCAATACCTAGAGCTCTGTCTTGTCTTTTTTTTTTTTTTTTTGGAGATAGAGTTTCGCTGTTGTCACCCAGGCTGGAATGCAATGGCGCCATCTTGGCTCACTGCAACTTCTGCCTCCCGGGTTCAAGCAATTCTCCTGCCTCAGCCTCCCGAGTAGCATACCACCATGCTTGGCTAATTTTTGTATTTTTAGTAGAGACGAGGTTTCATTATTGGCCAGGCTGGTCTTGAACTCCGGACCTCAAGCGATCTGCTTGTCTTGGCTGCCCAAAGTGCTGTATTACAGGTGTGAGCCACTATACCTGGTCCCAGCTTCTATGTCTTTTCTTCATTGATTCAACAAATATTTATGTAGCTAGTAAATGCCATATACTATTCTAAGAGCTGGTGATACAGCAGCAACCCAAATATTGCCTTATATGGCTTACATTCTAATAGGAGACATAGCAAATAATTAAACATATAATGGTCTAGGTGGCAGGAAGTATCATTAAGAAAAATAAAGGTGTCAGATAATAAGGAGTGCTGGGCCACTATTTTTTAAAGAGTGTTTGGGGAAACTGTCTCTAATAAGGTAATATTGAGCATAAACTGAGACATGAAGGAGAGAGTTATGAGGATACCTAGAAGAAAAGTGGTTCAGACAGAGGAAACAGCAAGTACGAAATACCTGAGATGGGAGCATGCTTAGGGTGTTCGAGGAATAACAAGAAAGCTGCCGAGTTCAGGACAGGATTGAGTAGGAGAGGGCAATGGGAGACCTTTCTGATCCTATAGAACCTGTTTGCTACAGTGAGAAGTTTTTTGACTTTCACATTGAGTGATATGACACGCTAATTAGAGAGTTTTGGGCAGGGGAACTTGATTTGATTTACTCGGCTTTCTGAAGAACAGACTAAAAGAAGACGAGAGGAGGCAGGGAGACCATTCAGAAGGCTATTTTAGCAATCCATTTGAGATGCTGGTTGCAACTAGAACTTAAAGGTGGTAAAGTCTCTGTATATTTTGAAGGTGGAACTGAAACTCTTGGTGAAGGATGGACTGTGTGGTGGAAAGAAAGAGAAGTGTCATCAAATTCTGGCCTGCAGAACTGGAAGAATGAAGTTGCCATGTACAGGGATAGGGAAGACTGCTCTAGAAACATTTTTTTCTTTTACAGATACAAAGTCTCGCTGTGTTGCCCAGGCTGGAGTGCAGTGGTGCAGTCATAGCTCACTGCAGCCTCAAACTCCTGGGTTCAAGCTATCCTCCCGCCTCAGCCTCCTGAGTATTTGGGACTACAGGCATGCACCATACCCAGCTATGTGTTTCGTTTTGTTTTTTTTTTTTTGTAGAGATGGGATTTCACTGTTGCTTAGGCTGGTCTTGAACTCCTGGACTCCAGAAATTCTCCTGCCTCAGCATCCCAAAGTGCTGGGATTGCAGCCATGAGCCACTGTGCCTGGCATGGAAGCATATTTGGGTGTAAAAGGGAATCAGGGGCCAGGCGTGGTAGCTCA
>NW_012118488.1:1537951-1542391 GCF_000951035.1 Colobus angolensis palliatus
AAAAAAAAAAAACAAAACAAAACAAACAAAAAAAAGAATGATGAAGCCTAATTCAATATTACATTTAACAATTTTTGTGTAGTAGTGGGGAACAATAATGAATTCTCCACTTTTGCAGCAGGTTCTTTAGAATGGAAGGAGAGAAAATGGAGACAACACACTTAGACAACTTTTTAAAGGAGTTTTGCTGAGAACAGAGAAAAGGGCTAGGCGAGAGAGAGGTGGGGTAAAGGAAGGAATTTTTAAGTTGGGAGATTTTATATTACATTTTTCTGCAACTGTTTGAACATAATGCAGTAGTAATGGAAAAATTCATGTTGTGAGAGAGGGGTTGTTGCTGTAGTGACAGCTGAATAATCAAGAGGAGTTGAGATCCAGTGCAGAAGTTAAGGAGTTGGTTTTAGATAGGAGCACAGATGAATAGTGACAAGATAGGAGTACATGGACACAGATGCAGGTAAATTAATGGGTGTTGCACTTTTCTTTCATGATGATAATGTGATACTTCTTGACTTCAAAACCATCCTTACAATATAGGGAGAATGCCTTCAATTTCCTAGCTATAGAGATAGGAGAATGAAACACGGCAAAATAATAAAATGTTAGTTTGCATCACACAGCATGTTAGTATCAGAGCCAGAATTATAAATTACTTCTTGTAAGAATCATCACAATAATGTGTAGTTATCTATTGATCTCTGATGGTTTTCTTAAAATTATTTTTGGTTAAATTATGATTTAAATATAGCAAAATGCATAATCTAAATGTTACAGTTCCATGACTTTCGGCAAACACATACCACATTTCCATCCCCCAGAAAGCTGTTTGAGGCTTCTTCCTAATTGGTCCCTACTACTTGAGCCTCCCCTGCCCACCCCACACAGGCACATGCCATTCTGATTTCTTTCACCTACATTAATATTTATCTCTTCTATTTTAATACATAGAATCATATAATGTGTGTTCTGTTCTTAAACCTACCTCTCTCACTCAGCATAATGTTTCTGAGATATATCCAGGTTGTTCATTGCTTTTTATTGCTAAGTAGTATTTTATCATATGAATATACTACATTTTATTTGTCCATTGTACTGCTGCAATTCATCAGATTTGTGTGCCGTTAACTGTTTTTTTTTCTCAATCATTTATTGCCTGGATGTTAACTTTTTTTGAGATATAATTCAAATACCATAAAATTCACCCTTTTAAAGTATACAATTCAGTATTTGTTAGTATGCTCACAAGATTGTGCAACTATCACCTCCATATTTCCAGAACAATTTCTTCACCCTCCCCACTCTCAGTCCCTCCCCCTCCACCAAAAAAAAAGCCTTGTATCCACCGGCAGTCACTCTCCATTTCCTGGCAACCACAAATTTACTATTTCATGGGTTTACCTATTCTGAACATTTCATATAGATAGAATCATAAAATACTTGGCCTTTTATATCTGCTTCTTCCACTTAGCATAATATTTTCAAGGTTCATCTGTGTTGTAGCATGTATCAGTCCTTCATTCCTTTTTTTTTTTTTCGTAAGGGAGTGTTGCTTTGTTGCCAGGCTGGAGTGCAGTGGTGCGATCTCGGCTCACTGCAATCTCCGCTTCCTAGGTTTAAGCAGTTCTTCTGCCTCAATCTCCCCAGTAGCTGGGACTACAGGTGTGCACCACCACACCCAGCTAATTTTTGTATTATTAGTAGAGATGGGGTTTCACCATGTTGGCCAGGATGGTCTCTATCTCTTGACCTCGTTATCTGCCTGCCTTGGCCTCCCGAAGTGCTGCAATTAGAGGTGTGAGCCACCGTGCCCGGACCTTTCGTTCTTTTTTTTTTTTCAGAGACAGAGTCTTGCTCTATCGCCCAGGCTGGAGTGCAGTGGCGTGATCTCGGCTCACTGCAACCTCCACTCCCTGGCTCAAGTGATTCTCCTGCCTTAGGCTCCCGAGTAGCTGGGATTGCGGGCTTGTATCACCACGCCCAGCTAATTTTTGTATTTTTAGTAGAGACGGGGTTTCACCATGTTGGCCAGGCTGGTCTTGAACTCCTGACCTCAGGTGATCTGCCCACTTTAGCCTCCCAAAGTGCTGGGATTACAGGTGGGAGCCACCACATCCAGCCCCTTTCATTCCTTTTTACAAGTGAACAGTATTCCACTGTGTAGATACATAGCACATTTTATTTATCCACTAACTGATGGACATTTGGACTGGTTCCACTTTTCGGCTATTATGAATTCTGTTCACATTTGTATACAAGTTTTTGTGTAGACATATGCTTTCATTTATTTTCGATATATACCTAAGAGTGAAATTGCTGAGTCATATGATGACTCTGTGTTTTGTTTTTGAGACGGAGTCTCACTCTGTCTCCAGGCTGGAGTGCTGTGGGCATGATTTCAGCTCAGTGCAACCTCCACCTCCCGGGTTCAAGTGATTCCCCTGTCTCAGCCTTCCGAGTAGCTGGGACTACAGGTCCGTGCCACTACACCTAATTTTTTGTATTTTAGTAGAGATGGGGTTTCACCATGTTGGTCAGGATGATCTTGATCTCCTGACCTCATGTTCCACCTGTCTCGGCCTCCTAAAGTGCTGAGATTACAGGCGTGAGCCATGACTTGTCTTTCCTTTTGTTTTTTTTTAAGAGATGATCGGCTGGGTGGCAGTGACTCATGCCTGTAATCCCAACACTTTGGGAGGCCAACTTGGGTGGATCACCTGAGGTCAGGAGTTCGAGACCAGCCTGGCCAACATGGCAAAACCCTGTCTCTACTAAAAATGCAAAAAATTAGCCAGGTGTGGTGGCACACCCCTGTATTCCCAGCTACTCGGGAGACTGAGGTGGAGAATTGCTTGAACCTGGGAGGTGGAGGCTGCAGTGAGCTGAGATCATACCACTGCACTCCAGCTTGGGCAACAGAGCGAGACTGCATCTCAAAAAAAAAGAAAAAAGAGACAAGGTCTTGCTCTGTGCCCAGGCTGGAGTACAGTAGTGTGATCATGGCTCACTGCAGCTTCAACCTCCTTGCAGTCTCAACCTCCTGGAGTCAAGCGATCCTCCCTCCCCAGCCTCTTGTGTAACTAGGCCTACAGACACATGCCACGATGCTTGGTTAATTATTAAGTTTTTTGTAGAAACGGTCTTTCTATGTTGCTCAGGCTGGTCTTGAACTCCTGGGCTCAAGTGATCCTCTTGCCTTGGCATCCAAAAATGCTCAGATTATAGGCATGAGCTACTGTGCCTGACCATAACTGTATGTTTAACCTTTTGAGGGACTATCAGACTGATTTTCTAAGTGGCTACACCATATTGTGTTCCCACCAGCAGTGTTTGAGGATTCCAATTTCTCCACATCCTTGCCAACACTTGGTATTATCTTTTTTATTATAGCCATCATAGTGGGTATGAATTGGTGTCTCATTGTGGTTTCGATTTGCATTTTCCTAATGACTAATGATGTTAAACATCTTTTTATGTGCTTCTTGGCTATATCTGGATATCTTGTATGTCTTGGAGGAATGGACCCATCAGATTTTCATTTTTAAAATCTAAGATTTCAATTTATTATACATAGAACATACTAGTACCATATGTGATTTTTCTTTGAACCTTAGGTCAAAACTGCATGATGTAAGCCTGTCCTTTTCACACATAATCCTTAGCAGAGTAGTTAACTAGACTGAGTAAACATTTAGTAAATTCAGATAGTTGGCATTTGTAACTGCAGAGAAAGTCAGCAACTTTATTTGCTTGTCTAGTCTGTTTAGCATATCGCTCTTATGATTTGATAAACGTAAAACAAGTATTCTCTCAGGTATTAAGTTAATTGAGTGTGTTTGTTCAAGACCATAGAGTTGGTATAGCACAATTATAAGATATCCAGATGACAAATTTATAAAATAGGCTTTTTAAGTAGTCTTATGTCTCTTTTACCTCTCAAATCAGGTCATCTAGATGCACTCCTGAGGGGCTTGGTTCTGGGAAAACTAGGAAAAGCAGGACATAAGGCAACGTTAGAAGAAGCCCGTCGTCGGTTTAAGGACCACGTGGAAGGAAAACAGATTCTCTCCGCTGATCTGAGGAGTCCTGTAGGTTTTCATGATAAATTCCCTTAACTTATAGGTAACTATATCATTTTGTGAAGCATGGAACTTTTTTTTTTTTTTTTGAGATGGAGTCTTGCTCTGTCGCCCAGGCTGGAGTGCAGTGGCTACTTGGCTCACTACAGCCTCTGTCCCCTCAGTTCCAGTGATTCTCTTGCCTCAGCCTCCTGGCTAGTTGGGATTACAGGCACCCGCCACCACGGCCGGCTAATTTTTGTATTTTCAGTAGAGACAGGGTTTCGCCATGTTGGCCAGACTGGTCTTGAACTCCTGACCTCAGGTGATCCACCTGCCTTGGCCTCCCAAAGTGCTGGGATTACAGGCGTGAGCCACCATGCCC
>NW_012118488.1:1542441-1545054 GCF_000951035.1 Colobus angolensis palliatus
TCGCCAGGCTGGAGTGCAGTGTCGGGATCTTGGCGCACTGCAACCTCCGCCTTCCAGGTTCAAGCGATTCTCCTGCTTCAGCCTCCCAAGTAGCTGGAACAGGTGCGTGCCACCATGCCCAGCTAATTTTTGTATTTTTTAGTAGAGATGGGGTTTCACCATGTTGGCCAGGATGGTCTTGATTTCTTGACCTCACGATCCGTCCACCTTGGCCACCTCAGCATCCCAAAATGCTAGGATTACAGGCGTGAGCCACCGTGCCCCGCCTGGGGTAGGTATTTTTTTTTTTTTTTTTTTTAATCCAGACTGGTCTTGAACTCCTGACCTCAGGTGATCCACCTGCCTTGGCCTCCCAAAGTGCTGGGATTACAGGCGTGAGCCACCATGCCCGGCCTGGAACTTTTTTTAAGTGCCAAAATTGACTTAAGAACTGACCCACAAACCACATCTAACTCTATTTTAATATATACCATTTAAGTGGTTTATAGCCATCTTCTTATTTGTTTAAAGTTTCTCAGTCAGCATTGCAGTGCTGAAATGTGATTAGCTGTGCATATACCCATGATAGCTGCTGTGCTCTGCTGGTACAACATGCCATTTACCTTGGTGGTTGCTCACAGGCACTGCTAGCTTCTTAACTACAGTTCGTTTGTAATATCCACATTTATAATATTTACTTTTTTTGTTTTGAGACGGAGTCCCACTCTGTTACCCAGGCTGGAGTGCAGTGGCACAATCTTGGCTCACTGCAGCCTCTACCTCCTGGGTTCAAGCAGTTCTCCCTGCCTCAGCCTCCTGAGTATCTGGGAGTACAGGCGCCTGCTACCACGCCCAGCTGATTTTTGTATTTTTAGTACAGACAGGGTTTCGCCATGTTGGCCAGGCTGTCCTTGAACTGCTGACCTCAAGTGATCCGCCTACCTCGGCCTCCCAAAGTGCAGGGATTACAGGCGTGAGTCACTGCAGCTGGCCAACATTTACAATATTGTTTACTGGCTTTCTGTCTTTTCTTAGTATTAGAATACTTGAAACAAGGTATATTTAATCAAATGACTTATTTTTTGTCCCTGTATTCTCTTGTAGGTCTATCTGACTGTTTTAAAGCATGGTGATGGCACTACTTTAGACATTATGTTAAAAGTAAGTATATTTGAGAAGACTCCCATTTCCTGCTTTTGAACTTGGATAGACACACAGTACACCTCTAAATGATTTAAAAAAAAAAAAAAGTCCTAGAAAAGAAAAATGCATATTGTAGACATGCAAGTATTTTAAAACTGTGAAGAGAATTATATGTCTATCCATATATTATTATATCAGTATTATCAGTATGATGCCAAAGACATCTTACTTTTCCCCACCTTTTTTACTCACTTTATGCATCTGAAATCTTTTTTTTTTTCTTTTTTTTTTGAGACAGGGTCTCACTCTGTCACCCAGGCTAAAGTGACATAATCATGGATCACTGCAGCATCAACCTTCCAGGCGCAAGTGATCCTCCTGCCTCAGCCTTCCAAGTAGCTGGAACTATAGGAGTGTGATAACCACACCCAGCTAATTTTTGTGTTTTTTGTAGAGACAAGGTTTCACCATGCCCAGGCTGGTCTCAAACTCCTGAGGTCAAGTGATACACCCACCTCAGCCTCCCAAAGTGCTGGGATTACAGGCATGAGCTACTGTGCCCAGCTGAAATTTTAACACTGAAGTAATGTTCGTTTTGATTAACAAGTCACTTTTTTAAAATTTTATCTTCAGTGTAAACTTACTTGGGGTTCTGCCCATTGTAAGCAAAAGGCTTATTTCTGTGCTTAGGAGGTTTGTTTTTGTGCTTAGAAAAGGGATAGACAGATGATGATCAAGTGTCTCAAGCATTTGAGCTATGCCAGGGTCCTTTATTAATAGACAGGAAATGAATTCACCTGCCTTCATAGCCTCTTCAGTTTTCCCAGGGTAGTTGGCATATAATTAAACTCTGACTTAGACAAAATATAGATAAAACTTTCCATATCCTCATAACAGCAGCAATCTGTTTGAAACTTTGAATCAACAGTAGTACTGTGAAGCAAATGCTATCTCCAGTCCCTATCCATAGTTACCAGTCTATAAGGAAATGGCTTGAGTGTACTGGCTACATGAGAGGTGGAGGTAGCCGAATCTACTTTTTAATCATTAAATAAAATGTGCACAACGTGCCTCAAAACCCATTCGTTAAAAGATCCACGCTTAGGACAGGAGTGGGATGTCCTTTACTATCTCTACCTTTCATGGATTAATAACACTCTTCTGACTTCAAGGGAGCTCATGATAATCAGCTTCATTGTAGAAATAGCTCTAATGATCATAATTGCAGACCTAAATTCTGATATTGTGGTTTTAAACAGATCCTCTGAAAAATGATTAGGATGTCTGAAAAGATAAACTTTAAGAAACTGTGCCTCAAAATGTACTGCTTTACCCATGTTGTAATAGGTTTACTTTCTTTTTTTTAGACGGAGTCTTACTTTGTTAACCAGGCTGGAGTGTAGTGGCATGATCTCGGCTCACTTCAACCTCTGCCTCCTGGGTTCACGTGATTCTCCTGCCTCAGCCTCCCGAGTAGCTGGGACTACAGGC